>NC_059499.1:2391941-2691941 GCF_018139145.2 Gymnogyps californianus | reverse complement strand
AGGGCCGGCTGGCTGCTCCGCGCGCCCCGCGTCTCTCCGCGCTATGAGGGAGCCAAGAGCTCTGCTGTTTCCATCAGGACGGAAAGCATTTAACGACGCCTGCGGTGAAACGGGAGAGGTGTCTTCCCAGAGGGAAACGTTACTCGCCACATTAGCATTTTTACTGGGGCAGCTGCCGAGGCTGAGAGAGCTGTTCGTATCCTCACGTGCCCGAGTCAGGGCTCCGGGCTGGAGGGGATACAAAATCCTGGCTTGGATCTTATGCCAGAAACACGGTAGAAGTCTCACCTCTTCTCCAAAATTGATGATGTCAACGTTGACTTTCTCTTTCTTAAGACGCTTTGCCAGTTTCACCAGCTGCAATGAGGAGACACCGCGGCATTAGCTTGGGTTTCGGCTCTTACCCATGCTCAGCTCATCAGAGACCAGACAACAGCGCTTAGGATTCAGTCCTGGAGGCACAAAGCCCAAAATCAGCTTCCCAGTTTCAAGCCCTCCCAAGCAGGAAAGCATCTGAGGTATTTCACCTCTCTAGGTGGGACGGGCGCTACCGCACAGTGCCCGAGGTGCTGCGAGGTGGCACAGGCGAGGGAGCTGCTCCTGCCAAAGCAAGTAACCATCCCCATCGACGGGGACAGCAGGAGCCCGGGACAGGCAGCATCTCCTCACGTTTCTGACCTGTTCTTTCAGAGAGACCCAGAACATCTGGATTCACTTCACTTGCGTTATTTTAAGTGCCAACAGAACAGCATCTTCCGAAGGCTGAGAGCATCGTTTCTGCTCAGGGACACAGATTTCCTCCGCCAGCTCCTCAGGCAAAAAGCCCAAAGCAGCCTAGGTGACAGCCCCCAGCCAGGAGGCGCAGGACACGGCGCAAGCTCCCTCTGGGAGATCCGGATCTCCGTCCTTGGCTCCGGCCTGGCTGTGCCCAAGGATCCGGCCTTCCCTCTCCCCCCAGCTGCGAACCGCCCTGCTCAAGAGGCTCTGTAAAGCAGCCTCCTCGCTGGGGTATAAAGCCTTACTTTCCCTACAGGGCAGGGACCAAACAATAAACCCAGTTTACGGTTCAGGGTAGAGCACGGAGCTGACCCAACATCTTTTCCTTGGACTGGCCGTTACTCACGTCTTTCTCGTTATCTTCTACAGGGCTCCCAACGAAGGCGATGATTCGCATCTTGTGGTTCTTGCCTTGGCGATGTTTTAAAGCCAGCTGCAAGAGAGAAGTCATGTTGTACTTGCAGAGCAATTCTCAGGAAAAAGGGGTGGCCAGCAGTACCCCCCGATACTGTTCCTGTTACGCAGGAGAATGTAAGCTAAATGCCAGGAGAGATTTTTCAGTAGCAAGTTTCACCGAACTGTCTCCAGGCAGGCACGTCTCAAGGGCCTCCCCTTTGCCGGCAGCTATGACTCAGCTGGGAGCAGTTTGTTGGCAGAGAGACGTTGTGGGACAGAGCAAGGAAACCGGACAAAAGCGTGGCCACATCCTGGGGGACACTCCTCGGCTGGGGCTGCTCTCCTCAGGGTGGGAAGGGCTGTGCAGCTCGGCTGGACTGCTGTGAAGCAGCTGCCAGGGTCCTCCGAAGCAAACCAGGACCAGACTATAAAACTCCTGAGCTTTTATATTGGATTTTATAAAGGAGGTTTCATCTGCATTTTGCAGATAGGGAAACTGAGGCAAAACCAGAATTATGTGCTCGGCATTGCTCAGCCGTAGAGGCAGGGAGAGAACAAGATTGCCCGTATCCAAGCCATCAACAGGACAGGTAATTTAAGAGACACACTAAGGCAAAAGGAGTTACAGAGAAAGGCGCAGACTGGCTCGTGAGGAACCAACAAGACCTCTTACGTGAGCAACTCTGATCCCTGTGCAAAAGGTAATTTTCCCTTTGGGTTGCACCGTGTGTAGCTTTGAAAGGATCCGGCCCGTGTCTGGAGTGAGCGTGGTCAACACTTCACAGTTACTGCAACACAAATACACTTAGGTTAGCGATCTCTTCCTTGAGAATTTCTCTGCGAAACCCTTTATTTGCTACGGGGGTAGGAAAAGCCCTCCCTGCGCTGAGCCGGCAGCTGGGAGCCGCTCCAAGAGCCTGCCAGCGCTTGGCTCTGCTGGGTCAGCGCGTACAGGGAGCAAGACTTTTAGCCTGGTTTCCTAAAAACCCCAAAGTAATCTGTCTGCATGAAGGCTTGTGTGTGTCTCTGTCCCCTGCCCCAGCAACCTTGAGCCCACTGGCCAATTTTAATCGACTCTGGCTAAGAGGGAGCTCACAGAGGCACTGAAATCCTGCAAACTTCAGGAAAATGGAGGCATGACTCTCTCGGGGCTGCCCATGGGCTGCAGTGACAGCTCAGCCCTTACTTGCCACCCTTTCGGACACAAGGCCACAAAAGGATGGGTCTAGCAGAGAGCTCCTGAAAGAGAAAAGCCTCCACAACACATCCTGGCATTGCAAGAGTGAGCCCAACGAGCTAGAGACCAGCGAGGAACCAGGTTTATCTCGTACCAGTCCTCCCAGAAGAACCGGTCTGGTTTTAGACTGCGTTATTGCTGCCCCCTTTTGCAACACTCCCCTCGTCCCTTGCCCCCGTGCTCTCTCACGGGTCCCCCCAGCCGCTTCTCGGCGTCACCCTGAGGCCAGTTCCCCTTCGGGGCGTACTTGGCTAAGGTGATGAGCCCCACGTTGTTCTCGGGGTTACTGCGGGTTTTTGAGTGGCACACGATGTTGACAGCATCTTGCTGGGCTTGCAGGCGAGTGGGTAAGAAGTCTCCGTTCCTCATGTACTCGCTGTTGTCAACGCTGAAACACAGAGAGGAGGGTGTCAGCTTGTGAAACAGTTGAGGTTTATCCCCAAAACGTGCTTTTTGGGACAGCACACCTAAGGTCACACAGCTGGGGACAGGCAGCAGGACACGGACGTTTCCCGGGGCAGAGAGATCAGTCGTCTCTGCGTTTCCCTGAGTTTTCGGATCAGATCTGACCTTTGGGTCACAGGACAGATGCTGGCCCGGAGCTGGAAGCTCCCGCTCCTCGCTGAAGAGTGTGAGAGGTGACTGCGGCCAGACACAACCTCAGACCCACAGCGCCTCAATGCCTTCTTCCATCTCCACAACAAAAAAAAGCCAAGAGACACCACGCCATGGTAAAGTACAAAGCTCTGCGCACATCGCCGCCGCGGGGTCTTCATCAGGACAAAAAGCAGCTCCCCCAGGGCAGGGACAGCGGGCGCTTTGCAAATACGGCTCGGCTCTGCCAGCACGGTGCCCTCCTCGAAGCGACACGGCGGCGAGGCGAACCCCCGAGCTTTAACATCCTGCACCCGCGGTGGGTGTCAGGGCCTCCACAAGGCGCACAGCACACGGGCAACAGTGCCCCGCAGCGTCGAACGGCAGCAGCCACATCACAACATTGCTGTAATTAAACCCTTACCCTCCACTCCGTCAGCTATTAAATATAGCACAGAGCAGGCAGGCAAAGCTCTTCTCTTACGCTGGCCTTCAGGAAAGTAACCCCAGGAAGGAGGACTAGTTAAATAAGAGCTTGAGAGTTTATTTTGGCCCCAAATTAAGACGTCCCTAAGGAGTACTCCCAGAATTTCTTAGTTTTAACACCAGGGGAAAGGTTTCTTCTGAAAAAAAAACACCTGTGACCGTTTCCCTGACCGTGCTGAGGCTCGTGCTGGGCCACCTCTCCTCCGGCCCACACCAAATACCCCGTCACAAGCTGGGGAGTGAGGAGGCGGCAGTGGCCAAACTTCACCTCAGGCACAAAGACTCGAAGCGACCTGGTCGAGGCCATCTGAACTACAGCTTACTATTCACGGAGTAATAGTGAATTCTTCCCGCTCTCCAGGACAACACAAGGAGCAGCGACACGTTTTAATGCCCTTAAACGTGAGTAAGCAAAGAGTTACCCAGAGAAAACATCAAGGGCTTCAATATACGGTCAGCAAGTCAGGCTACGGTAATATCTTTATCCAAACAGCCGCGGGACCACGTAGAGAGCCAAGGAAACAACAGAACCCGGACAGATTTCACTGCTTTTCTCTATCATGGCCTTCTTAAACATCAAAACCAAAAAATTACAGGACTG
Organism: Gymnogyps californianus; assembly: GCF_018139145.2. NCBI lineage: Eukaryota > Metazoa > Chordata > Aves > Accipitriformes > Cathartidae > Gymnogyps > Gymnogyps californianus. Next base: position 2,687,850 of record NC_059499.1, on the reverse strand, counting down.
TAGCTGCTGTGATAATAACGCATCAAAGTTCGCCTCCGCTTCCAGCCTTGGCTGCATTCGGCACCCAGGGACAGAACCCTCTTACCTCAACACCGATGCTGAGTGACAATCCCAGAGCTGACGGCTGCTTCCCGCAGGACCGCCCGAGCACCGACCCACCGCCCCCCAGCCCCCGAGGTGCCGGTAAGGCCCCGAGCCCGAGCAGCCGACCCTTCCCGCGCCGCAGGTACACCCGCCCAGCGCTCCGGCAGGGTTGGGGTTGCACAGTTCGGGTCTGCGCCCCAGCTCTCCTCTGCCGGGACATGACCCTAGTTTGTTGTCGCAGCATCACCTGGCACCACGTCACACCAGAGCCCCATCGAAGCCGCCTGCCCCATCCCCTTCGTCGGGGTCTCCTCTGCCCACCAAGTGCCCCTCTCCGCTCCACACCTTGTCAGCCTCCCCCTGCCCGTTAGCGCCTACAAGAGCCCCCTCACCCTGCTCTCGCCTCCTTCCCGCCTCCGCTCAGCCAGGAGCTTTCCCCAGGTGAGACCCCTCCTCACCCCAGCCTGTCCCATTTACCCCCCCTCCCTCCCCACCCCACTTTCCGTGACAGCCCCCAGCCTCACCCGCTCCTCGCTTCACCCAAGCTCTCCTTCGAGCACCCAAAACCTTCACCACCACCTTGACCCCACCCCAACTTACACCCATCCTCTCCCCCAACTCCCATGCCCTGTCTTCCCCCCTCAAATGCCTCCCCCCACCCCAATTCTCTCCCCAGCCCCCCACCTTCGCCTCCCCACACAGCTCCCTCCTACACCAAACCTCCCTCTGCCCCCCCCAGCCCCCTCAGGCCCTGCCTCCCGCTCCGGCCCGGCCCTGCCGCCGCCCGGGATGACTCAGGGAAACCCGCGGCGGCCCCGGCCGGCCCCAGGGGCTCGGCGCGGGCTGTGGGGCGGAGGGCGAGGGGCGCGGGGAGAGGAGCCCCCGCTGCAGCCCGGCCCGGCCCGGCCCGGCCGCTCACCACACCATGGTGCTCTCCAGAACCATCTTGCCTCCTTCCCTCAAGACCGGCCCGGATCCGACCAAACAAAGCACCCACCGATTGGCTGCACGCTACCGACCAATCGCCGCTTCTCGTCTTGCGAGGGTGAGTCGCGGCGGGCGCGGGGCACGCTGGGAGTTGTAGTTCCGGGGAAGGCTGTGGTGGCGCGGGGCACGCTGGGAGTTGTAGTTCCGGGAAGGCTGTGAAGACGCGGCCGTCCTCCGGGGCCACTAGAGAACACCCCCCCCCCCCCCCCCGGGGACCGTCCCCTCCCTCCGCCACCCCCACGATGGGGAAGAAACGAGGGGTTCCCACTTGGCCCTTGACCCCCCGCCACCCCACGGGGGTCCTGTCCCTTCCCCCCGCCCCGGGACCCCCCCCCCCCCGGACAGAGGAGGCAGGCGGTGGGTTCAGCAGCACACCGTGTATTGCGCGTCCAAGAGACAGCGTGGTTCCAACAGCGGACGAGGCCACAAGCGTTACACAGCCGAAAGAACAACGGTCACGCACGGCGCGAGCTGTTCCCCGGGGACGGGGACAGGTCTGTCCCGCCCGGGCAATGCTCCCCGGGGGGGTCCCAGCGGTGACGATGGCGATGCCAACGCCGAGGAGCACAGGAGAGGTCCATCCACGCTCCATCCCGTCACCCGGCGTCCATCCGGAGGTGACAGCGGCGGCGACGGCTGCTCCCCCATCCCGGTGTGGCCGGAGAAGCGAAGTCCCCTCCCCGCGCTGGAGAAAAAGCCGCTCGGGTGTTTGAAGAGACATGAAAACCCGCCGGCCGTCGCTTTGAAACACGCACACACAAAAAAAGAAGCAGTTCTGAAAACCCATTACAAAGCAGAGGTCAATATATAAACGCCACCCCCCCACCTCCCTACTCGCTGAATAACTATCCCCAGGAAAAGAAAAAAAAACAACAACACTTAAATACAACTTCATAAATATTAAATCATGAAAAAAATTGAGACTTGGTTTTCTTCCCTCCTGGTAAAAAAGAAAAAAAAAACAACAAACAAATATGGGTTAGGAGGGAAGATAAGAAACAAGTGTCTAATATAGACAGTTACTTCAGCTATAAAGTGTAACCTGCTGGATCGAGTCAGAGGTACAGGGGAGCGAGACGGGAAGGTCCAGCAGAGACGGCGCGGGCGTCCCCGAGCCGATCCTCCTCCCGCTCACGGGTCTCGTCGTGACGTTAATTGGTGTCGAAAGGTTTGAGAGCCCTTGAGAACCAAACAGTTTGTGAACAGCGACTGTCCTTGCGCTCCACCAACCCCCTGGGGATCCGGATACCCGGAGTAAGGCCATTCCGCTTGGTCTTTTGGGGGGGGGGGGGGGGGGAATATAGAATTTAAAAAAAAATGCTTTTTCTTAAAAAAATATCAGCTTGTGTCACATCCACTTTAAAAGGTTGAAGTGGAAAGTGGGAAGAGACTTGGCTCTGAAACATCAACTAAAAAAAAAAAATCCCTTTCTAACACCACTACATTCTTTGTTTCCTTAGCAATCATTGCTAATTAGTATAGAAACCCCTTGCACTACCGCAAGGGCAAGCTTTAAATTACTTTTTTTTGTTTTTTAATATATATAAAAAAGAACGGAGGATTCTAACCCACCAGGAACACGGGGAAGAGTCACTTCATTTCTTTAAAAAAAGCATTTAGTGAAAATAACCATCAGTCCAACATCTGCTCTGAGATCTCTAGAGAAGCGTCTGCAGCCGGCGTGGGCCAGGCGTCACCGCGGGGAAACGGCAGCAGAACAATCCCTCCTTTCAGCTTATTATTGTGTTTAAAATCGGACTCAAAATGCCCCGTACTTTTGTGGAGGCAGAAGTCTGTCCCATTTAGATAGGAATCTCGGTTTCAAGCCGCTGGGAGCACCGGTGTTGACCGCGGCTACGATACAGGCGAGATATCAAAAGGGAGCTGAGCTATAAAAACGGGCAGGGTTTTGCAGGTGGTGCCCGCAGCAGGACGGAGGGCAGGGGAAGGGAACGGAGCAGGCTGGGTTTGGTCCGTTTGCTTAAGAAATACTTTTAAAAAAAAGTGTGCCCCTTACAAAGATCTCCCTTCACCTGTGACTCCCTGCTTGGCGGGGAAGGGACAAAAGGGCTTAGTTTAAAAACTGGGGGACAAAGCAATCCAAAACCTCCCTGACGTCTTAAAAGCTTTGCACATTCGAAGTCCTCCGAGCAACACAGCGCAGCACCTAGCTCTCCTCGTTGCTGTCTCGGGGCGATGCAAGATTGAAAACGGAGGAGGCTCCGGCAGCCAGGAGCGGCTGGCGGGGGAGAGGAGCTCGTCCACAGTTAGTACAGCTTCTGCTCCCCCTTTCTGCCTCTCACATGGGACACTTTCTGGTGGAACACCGAAAAAAACCCTATTTATTTAAAAAAAAAAAAAAAAAGAATAACTATATTGCAAGACTAAAAAGAAGTGATATGACTGAATTCAGAGAAACACTTAAATTAAAAACTTCTTTAAAATACAAAATAAAACCACGTTGCTCTGTCGCAAACTGCCCCAACGAGGCTCTAATGCCCGTTCCCCCCCAGTAACTCGGAAGAGTCGCTTGTTCTCGCAAGGTCTGTGGTGCCGGCATCGTAAGCAGCTAACTCCCTGAAAGTCAGATCCCTTTTCCAGAGAGCTTCAGCCCACGCGGAGCAGTTCCTCCTCCTCCTCCTAACAGCCAGCTTTGCTCCCGCCAGGCGTCCAAGAAAGGAGGACAGCAGGGACACAGTGGTGGGCTCTGCTGTAAGGAGGCTTCCAGGTGTCCGAGGCTCAGCTGTGCTGGCTCGGTCTTTGTTAATACTATCCCACTAAGTGTCGCCCAGCCTTCCAGCTTTTAGGTTTCTGTCCAGGTAAGATTACTTTAAAAAAAAAAAAAAAAATCAGCAACAGGGGCTGAACGTTTGTCAGACTCCACAGACCACGCAGAGCACAGAACAATCTGCTTCCATCGCGGTGGTTTCGGTGTTGCTTCACTGTGAAGAGAAAAGAGGGGGAGATGCTGGGGAGGGGTCTGCCTTCCTCTGAGGAAGAGCAGCAGGAGGTCTCCCGCCTGGTCTTCCCCTCAACCTTCTCCACCCTGGGGGAGGCAGAGTGGAGGGGGCTGTTGAGTTCAGGCTTACCCCCAGCCACCATCTTACATTACAACAGGAGGGTCTGTGAGTATTTATCATCCGCTGTGGGGACAGCAAGATGAGCCTGGTCGGCTTCACCCTGTTTTATCTCTGCCATCAGACCCGCTCTGGGCGCTCAGGAAAGAGGGATGTCTCTGCTTTGCCTCTTGCTTATCTAATTTAAGGCGGTTGGGGCAGCAGATTATCACTAAGAGCACGAACGGTGCCTAGCACAAGGCAGGCTGAGCTTTCGCATACCAGACGGGGATGAAGAACATCTGCTCCTGCTCTGGTCAGCTCACACACCCCGCTTAGTGCCCGTGTTCCCAGCACAACTAGGGACCACATAACCCCCCCGCGATTCTCCATCCACCTCCGGAGCCGCTCTTTCCCTCCTGAACAGGGAAGTACTCACAAAGCTTATCTCCGTCTCTTGCAGGTCTTCGAGCTGCTCTCTCAGCTCTGCGGAGCGCTCGGGTATGGAAGGCCCTGGGGAGCCGCTGGGGAAACAGAAGAGGGAGACCTGTAAAGCAGTTTTTAAAAGTGAGCTGTCAATAAGTCACATCTCCAGGGCTGCCCTGCTGTACCCAGCCAACGGAATGTCCCAGCACAGCACAAAGGCGTTTGTTAGGCAGGTTTAGTATGGAGGTACAGGCAACGCGATCCCTGCTGGGGCAGGCACCCAGAACACCGCTAGAAAATCATCCCTCCCAGTCTGCCATGACTTCAGACATTAGAAACGAGGACTTTGTCCAGCCAAGCAGCAGCACCTCTTTACAGAAGTCTTCAAGCGCCTCATCAACATAGAAATAGTCCTGGGTGAAAACAGTCCAGGGACAAAGAAACCACGAAGCACCGGAGCTCAGCAAGTCTCAGCCTTTCCAGACAGAGGCACCCTTGTTTGAAAAAGCCCCTGGCAAACCTTTCACAAACCTTTTATGCTCTAAATGCGAGCTATAGCCTGACAGCAGGATATATAACGTGGGCATGCTGAGCGCCTGATAGGATACCTCGCCAAGGAGGAAATGCGGGGCACAGAACAAGACTTGCTTTAGTCTAATACCCCCTATTATTTCCTCACTTCTTTCATGATCCTACAGCTAAAAGGTTGCAACCTGCTGGCTGAGGAACTCCAATTCCCAGCTTGGGCCTTTCCCCGCTTCCTACTGAGGATACGGTGAGCACAGCTTCTCTCCTTGCCCCTTGAGCGAGAAGTCAAGGCTGAGAGTGCGTACTTCACCTAGGCCAAGCGGTCAGGGCTCTCCAGCGCACTGGCGACTAACAGAGGAGGGTTCAGGACTGCCTACGGACAGCCTGACCCGCTTGGCCCTCCCGCAGCTAACACCCGGGGCTTGTCACAGCCTGCCTGCAGCGGTTGCCTTAATTAGCAGGGACTCGATTGCCTGTTGCTAGAGTACAGGAAGCATGGAGCTGTTCAGTCATCAGGCTACGCGTCACCCCGCACAAGCACCCTTGGATCAACACCCGAATGGAGACACGGGGATCCTCGCTGGGAAGGCACAGCTCCCTCTCTGCCTGATTGCACCTCACCTATGTGCCTGGTTACTCTGAGCTGCTCTGGCTTCCTCCTCCGCCGAGCTCTCTAACTGGCGACTCGCTGCTGCTGCTGCTGCCCTACGCAGAAATTAAAGGCGAGGATGCTCAGTGTGGTTACAGCACATATAGCCCTTGAGGTTCGCCTTAATTAGCACTGAGCAGCACTGTCCTAACGCAGGGCTGCAGGATGAACCATAGAGTTATTTAGGTTGGAAAAGACCCTTAAGATCAAGTCCAACCATTAACCTAACGCTACCAAGTCCACCACTAAATTACGGTGCTTAAGAGAAAAAGAAGTCCCCCTCTCAAATGGAGGGGATCGCCCTCTGGAACCCCTTGCCGCAGGATGCTGGTCAGCAGCTGCCATTCCCAGTGGCACATGCCGACGTTTAGGTGTCCCCAACGCCAGCACGCTTCTGCCAGAGGTTAATGACAGAGCTGGGCCGAGGACCAGGGGAATCCCAGCCTCGAGAGGGCACCCACGCCTGCATGATGATATCGCTTACGCCACTGCGGAGAGCATGTCTTCAACACACAGGTTGCACACCGCAAATAGAGGCACATGGCAACACTTCTGAGGCAGGCGTGAGGCCATGCTGCAAAAGAGACCGATGTTGTCGTAGCACGGACGAGAGGGCTGAGCTCGTGTTCCTAAGGCAGATCTGGAGTGGGCCAGATCCTGCCTTCCCCCTTTGCGCCCCCCCAGAAGGGAGAAGCTCTAGCTGGAGAGATTTTGGATGAGATCACTCCCCTTTGTACAGAACTACAGAGATTTAAGAGGTTACCTCCCCAAAGGGTGGTAAACACCCTGCTAGACTGGCTGATTCTGTAGAGAGGAGAAAAAAAAAAAACAAACACCACCTTTTAAAATCCGTTATGTTGTTATAAATCAACAATCCACAAATCACTTTCATCCTTTTCAAGGTTTGCAGAGCTTTACAGATCTCCCAAGGTCAGAAAAGTGGATTTAAGCCTCTGACAACAGGTCTGATGTAGGGAGCCCAGATCCCAAGGCCCCACATAGGAGAAAACACTGGTCTGCTCTCCCTCCTGGATTTCATTACCACCGTCTGGCACTGGCACATGGCTTTACGGGACGTTGGCAAAGGGTAACCACACGCTCGAGTGCCCGCAGGGTAGGGTAAGCGGTGTGCTCCGCTCCAGAGGTACCTGGGGCAAACACAGATCAGGCTTTGCATCTGGGGAACCACCTGGGACTCAACCCAGTCGTGCAGCAGGTTCTATCTTACTGACCAGAACCTGTGCCGTTACCAAGAAGGGTGCTCAGCGCCACGCGGGGTAAGGAGGACACCATCCTGAGAGGTTTTACCATTGCGCCTTACAGCAGACAGACACGTTAAGGACTGCTGAGCCTTGGCACAGGGACACGCTGCATTACAGCACTGCATCTTAGGAGTGAACTGACTGTACAGAAGCTCTGTCACCACAGGCCAGCAACAAGCGTGAGGCCAAACCCCAGGGTAAGCCTCACTGAGTACCTCCTCTAGACAGGAGAAGGTTGCAGGCAAAGTCTGGTTCCTCCCCTCACCTAGACAGGAAGATGCCGGGAGCTGCTCTAGCCAAATCCTTTGCTGAGCTGTCAGCTTTATGCACTTGTACGCCCACTGACCTACGTAGAGATTGAAGGAGAGAGACCCGCAGTTAAGTAAGTAAAAAGAACCCCTCAGGCATGCTGACGTACTGGAAAGGAGCAGCTCTGGTTTAGGATCCCTACCAAGAAGTTTCCATGTTTTACAGAGGGAGTAAGAGGTGTTAATTACAATTGCATCTTGTTCTCCTGCAGCTCAGGAGAGAGCAGGCACTTCTATCAGTGCCACTGTGCAGGCACTGGGTCAGGAATGGGGAAGACTGTTTCCGATCGCTTCCAGGAAGAGAAGTTAACACCTCAGAACAACTTCTACGAAGGGGATCGTTCTCTGACCACAGCTCCTCCTCGTCCCTGCTAGTCTTACCACTTCAGCAAGAAACGAAACATTCAAAGGCAGCCACCAGCTCCCTCAGGGCTCTCCATGCATTTCAGCTTCCGAGACATTTTGAACTGCACCTGCACACATCCTGCAGTCTCCTCTCCCGAGGAGTTGTAGGAGCTCAATGCTAACCCAATCAGTAAGTTGCAAGAGAGCCCAACCCTCTGAAAAGAGCAGCTGGAGGGTCATCTTCAGCATCACCCATCATCACATCAATGCTCTTCACGGACACTTTGGCAGCGACACTTTCACCAACTCACTTTAATTAGCACAATTACCTCGACTCCAGAACAAAGGCATTAAATAGAGAACACACAAGGAACTAAAAGCCACTGGGACCCCCACACAGCCCAAGCAGAAGATGCAAGATCATGTCATCTGTAACGGACTGCACGCAGGAACGGCGACACAATGCTCCCCCCTTGCACATGCTTGAACCGACAGCACTGAACTCGCTCCACAACGCACGGACCACTCAAACGGGTATTTCTGCAAGCATGCCAAAACCCGAAACATCCATAAAGCAGCACAAAGCCCTCCCATGGCTCACGAACCTGACTTGCAGGCGTCACTGGCCTGCCATGCACCAAAGCAGCAAGAGCCTTACCTATTTGCGGGCGAGTTGAGGCCTCCGCTGCCCAAGGAAGAAGTGGACAGGGTTGTTGCGATGGAATCGCTGTTAGCTTCGTCTACCGGCAGGGTCCTGGGCAGGAGATCTGGGCGACCAAGGTGGGAACCTGAGTTGAAGCACAGACTGTTCCATCACCAGCACAACAAGTGGGATCGTGTGGCACGAGCTCCCACACTAGCCAGGGGTTGGGATCCGTGCTGGATCCCACCCGAGACGTCTAAGACAGCCGAGCACCGAAGAACCAGCCCTGCAGGCAGTTCTCTGTTCCAAGTCCAAGCCTCCAACACAACTGCCTAGCCCAGCTTCTCCCCTGGCACAAACCCCACAGGCACAAGCTGTCGGGAAGAGACCAGGCACACGGGATTGCCACACAGCCTCAGCCCGCTTCCCCGGGGGAGCGTGGGCCACGCTGGATGCTTGGACAAGGCTGAAAGGTCCCATGAAGACACATGAAGAAACAACTCCCCACCTCCACAACCTGGCCTTATCCTGCTTGTGAGTAAAGACTGGCTTTTACTGAAACGTGAGGTTTATCATCCTGCCCTGCATTTGCTGCAACAGACTACGTGGAAACAGCCAAGCGTTTGAAGGGCTCGCTGCTCCTCTAGGCTTTCTCACGGTGCTGCCAAAGGCCATTTGGGGTGTATGAGTTTTTGGCCCCGTCTGGTTTCTCGCACCCACAACCCCAGAAAACAGGCCCTCCCCAGCAAGACCACAAAACAACGTGGTGTCTTGCACAGCTCAGGAGGCAGCAAGCTTTGATTAGACAAATACAAGCTGAAAAATAACTTCTCTAGGCTTTTTTTTTTTCCAGCCCAGGCACCAACCTTGTTCTACATCCGCCTCTGTCGTTACTTGTGCTTTTGTCTCGCACGACATGTGTGACTGGGAAGGCACTCCTCCTTGACAGCTCCGCCGAGGAACTGTTGTGCCAGACCGGCTCTTCTTAGAAGGGGATGGCTTTACTTAAAGACAAAAACCAAGAAAGCACTTTTCTAACACATTCAGGAAGGAGTAAAAGACCCGACGCAGCAACTTTCCAGTGACAGAGTCTGGCGCGAGGGCTGTGCCCTGAAGGAACAAGCTGATGGGTGAAACAGCTCCTATAAGGTCACATCTGTGAGGCAAGAACAGTCTAAGAGGAAGGAAGAGGTGACACAGCACAGCAGACTTCCTAAAGCTCTTGCACGCTGTTGTCCACCTTCCCCAACCACAGCTGCTGAGCAGGGAGAAGCCAGAAACCACAGCACTTGCCAAGGGTACAGCGGTGTGGAGGTACTTACATGGTATTTTCTTGAACGCTGTGTTGCACATGAACCGTTGGAACCTTTCGGCGTAGAAGCTGGGTCTGTGCACAGATACAGTGTCCTAGAAGTCCAAGGGACAAACATTAACATGTGAATCTGAATAAGTAAGTGATCAACCTTAACAGGAGCTTCTCTCAGGCTGTTAGCCTTGAAACACAAGCTATGTTGGATGAGGAACAGTCAGGGATTCTCAGAGTCGCTCTCACTAGCAGCTGAGAGAAGCAGATTAGCTACAAGCAGTAGGCATTCTACACAAACCAATCGATACTTGTTAATGAACAAGTAGATGACCAGCGTTAACAAAACCAACATTTTTGAGAGTACCTAGAAAGTAATATTTATATATAAGAGGGCAAACACACACGCCTTAGAAATCCAGGATCCTATGCCCAGAGGAGCAAGGACAGTGGGCACAGTTTAAAAAGACGCCGGTATTATTGCTAAACAAGTTAAAGAGTGATATTTTTCTACTTACCCCATCGTGTACGAGGGCCTTCCAAGAGTGCTCCAGCTTCTTGACAAATCTGACAAAGGAAAGAATTAAGAACAATTTTCACACCAAGTCCCCACTGTCTGTATCGTACGACGCTCGCTCAGTACTGAGCCTGGCTTCTGACCACAGTGGCAAACAAACCCCAAACACGGACTACTTTGGCTTTGGATTCTCTTCATTGTCCCACTTTTCTAAGACTGTTCCACAGACACCAGTGCTGACTGCACAGTTCACTCTCCCAAGGGGAGAGTTTCACAGGCATAATTATCAAGGGCAGTTAACTTTAATGACATTTAACAGAAACTTTACATATGTAACCCTCTGCACATTGCATTTTAATATAAATAGAAGAAAAGGTAAGCCTCACAGCTATTTTTCGTTTTATAGGGAGAAGTGGTTATGGCCATTTTAAGCCACCACTTGTTTTTTCCTTGCCACTTCCTGCACAGTGCCTGTGTACAACAACCACAGCATACAAAAACAACTTCATAAATCTATTCCGGGAACACGAAGTAAATACAGTAAGCAAGACCCAGAAATTGATCCCAAAATGCTCAACTTCAAGAAAACAAAGTGGTAAACAAAAAAAATGTTTATTTGTGTCTTAACTATTTCCTGAAAGCCAATCTGGACAACCAAACAGGGGCAGACAATGCTGTGAAGTGGTCTTCACCCCAGGGTGATACACAGCTGTTACTAAATGTTTCTTACCTGTAGGACTGCAACACATCAATGATGCCGATGTACAGCAGCAGCCTCTCCCCCTTCGCGTTGCGGGCTGGAATGCCTCCCATCCTAGAAGAGGACAGGGCACAAACGTAAACACGCTGTTCTCACACCCCACTGCCTCTCTCACACAGCCTAGCGTGGGCTGCGTATTATGCGAACTACTGAAGAAGCATCAACATGCAGGAGGCACCTCCTGTTCAGCTAACGAACTGGGGAAGCCAAGTCAGAGCAAAATGCTTTTTCAGGAAATTAGCTAAACCTCCTGAGAATTGACCCCCTTTTCCCTCTGTATGACAATTTTATTGAAGATGAGGATTAATCCCAACTCGCACATGAGAAGAGACGAAGCAACTGTAAAGAGCATCTACTACCATCCATACTAAGATGGCAGCCGGACTTTATGGGCTGTTAGTCTGATCTAACAAAGCACTCGCTATGCCTCCTAGAGGTGGATGGAAGTAACTAGCTGAAGCTGCCAATAACTGGTAGGCAGAGAACTCTCAAATGCCATCTGGAAGGCGAGAAAATCTTTTGTACATTAAGGAAGAGAAATCAAAGACAAAAGCACAAGATTTGATACCAAGACCTCTCTGCCCGACGTGACAGCAATCCTGTATAGCCCAGCCTGCATCTAAATCAAGTCTCCATTAGCCAAGCTTGGGTTTTACCCCTCACTCCTCGCAGTATTTCACTGGGAACAGCAACACCGACCCAGACTTACTGGTCATCTGTTTCTATGGTGCCACCTCGCCGGGCCTCTCCTTGGATGGACTCCATGGCCGTCGAGTAGAGGGCCTTCTGGGCAGCGGGTCGCCGCGTATCGGTCTGGGATGTCCCATCTGCCATGGCGTGCTCTCTCTGTGCCAGATCGATGTTATGGATTGCAACAAGCAAACTGTAGTCCATGATTTTAAAGCTCTGTAGGACCTGGGCAGAAAGTCAACAAAGGCTCACTCATTATTGCAAGCCCAGTGAAACTGTCAGAGCAGACATTTTCAGAAGCGTAGTCAGCATTTTTGCCTAGAGCCCCGAGCGTATCGAGGGGATGGCTTTTAATCCACAGCTTGTGCAGAGTCAGCTCATCTACCATCGCCGAAGGGAGTTAGGGGAAAGGCATCGGTGGTACTCCTGTGCACACCGGGACCCAAGCCAGGGGAAAACATTGAATTTTGCATGGCCACCCAACTTGAGACCAGACTCCATCAAGCATCCCGCCCCTCTCCCCAGATCCTGCCCTGCTCCAGAGCTCAACCTCGGCAGAGGGTGCTTCCTCCACCTCTAGAGGCAGTGCTGGGTTTCATTCAGGTTGGAAGTACCTGAACACAACTGGGGTCCAGGTCCTGCTTCTTGTCCACACCACCATCAAAAAGACGGGTTCTCTAAGTCAACAGGGAGAGGCTACAAGGGCAGCAGCTGCCATCTCCTTTTCATGGGAAAGGCTCAGAAAAAAGGAAAGAACTCTCCACACCGCCCTTCACCCTTCCACTTACCAGACAGTCTCTCTGTAACGTTTTGCACAGAGCATTATACATGTCAGAGTCTAAGAAGAGACCATCAGGGATGTCCTGCATAAAATCCAAGTCCTTGTATGTTGGGAAGACCTTCTCCCGCTCCTTCTGAGATGCTCGGCGTTTGTAGGTGGAGCCCTTCAGGTCGTATTTCAGGTGCATTTTGACAGAGCGCGGCAGTAGGTTGTTCATCACGACAATGCGAATGTTTTTGCCTCCGGCCTGGACACAGTACAAGCCGTAAAACTTTGGCAGCAGCGTCCTTGGGTTCTGGTTCAAATTCTGAAATGCCAAAGACAAAGAAATACCTTCAAAGCCATTCTGGTTATTCCCATGCCAGTTAGCGGAGTTATTTGCTCCTTCCTGTGCTTCTATATTGAAATGGAGCTGGCAATGATTCAAAGCCATTGCCAAAGAGGCTAAGAGACAAGGGCAGGTGAACACAGGGAACAGATGGGTGATGCCTACAGTTGTTAATAACCCCTCTGCACAGCTGAATGGGTCAGAGAAAGATTGTAGGAAGGAAGGAGTCTGCTGCTCGTTCACACAGCAGCTAAGCTGCAGAGGCTTCAGAGCAAAGGAAGATCTTGTGCTTAGCCTTTTTAAATTTGGCACTTACATCAGGACAGAGATGGGTCTAAAGTCTCGTGGCAGCACCAAAAGTCCTAAGGCACTTCTATATGGCAAGACGATCTCATGGCTAAATTCCCTTTCACAGAGATGGCTTGTAAAGGCCAGGCTGGACACAGACACCAGCAGTCAGATCACACACACATCGTGTTCAGGGTGGGATCTGATTTTGCTCCAAAACTGATAAAGCCTTTTTTGCTATAGCCACTTTCATAAATTTTTTTTTCTTTACTCTCAAAGCTGCTGCTGCTTCTATACATAGAAACTTAAAATCACAGTTCTTCAACTCTTTATCTTTGCAGACAGAACCAAGCATAGCCCTGGGAAGGGAAACACGAGAATAGCTTTGCAACACAAAGTACCAAGGGCCTGATGCTGCACAGCAGGGAAGCAACGAACAGTTCACAGCTGGTCACAAAGCAGCCTGCAACCTTCCAAAAGGGTCCGAGTCACAAAGTGCAAGCCCAGACGCCTGTGCGGCACGCCAGGCTCGCGACACCCACGTAGCTTGTGTAAGTCCGTGACTGTCTTTGTCGCTGGACAGTTTGAGAGAGAAGCTGCCACTCAGCTGGGGCACAGATCAAACCTCCACTCACATCTACCAGGCGGTACACAGCAATTATCTGTCACAGTTGTACATTTAGGGGACCCTTCCCTAGCTTCCAGAGAAAGCCTCACCCAAGTGACTCACCATGTAGTAGCCAGGCAGCAGCTTCTGTAAAAACTCAGCCTCTTTGTGCTGAACTGTTTTGATAATAAACTCGTCATCGCTGGATACGTAGAAGAGGGATCCGCTGGCCCCGGAGTTTGATAGTTCAATGAGTGGCTCACTGCAGAGCGAGTACTGAGGAGGACAAGATGAGAAATGCAGAGGTGAGAGACACATCAACAGGAAACTTCAGCACGAAGGCTCTACCTTTTAAACATTAACAGAGGCAAACCCCAGGGTCACATACAGCATCCACTGCTGTGCTTACAGAGCTTGCCACGGGGCTTCACAGCACTCCACAGCTCCGAGAGGGGGAAAGAGGACAAACACCCGTCACACAGAGTACGCAACAAATGGGAACCTGGTCCAACCACCAACTTACCAGATAGTCATCTGGTCGGATCCCAAACAGCTCCCGGAAATAGCGAAAGGCCACTGGAGCATAGGTTTTGAACCGAAAGTCATTGTAGTGATGAGCTGGGGTGAGGTTACTCCCTTCACTGATCGAGGAGAGAAGCACACACAGGTATTTGTATTTGAAACATTTCTTAAGAAACTGCCCTAAAAGCGAACACCCACTGGCTGGCTGCTTTAACACACCTGAGGGCTAGAAAGCACCCACCCAAAAGGGACACATCTAGGCACACACAACAGCAAGCCTACATTTGTTCACACGACCAATGGTGGACATATATAGGGAAGAGCCAGGGTTCTCCAGAAACAGGTCGCAGGCAGGAGCCAGAGTTGGTCTGTAAGCAGTGCACTGAGTAGCTCTGCTCAGGAGACCTGTGCTGGCTCCTGCACTCAGCTGTCCTGGTTTGGTGTGGCTTCCTCATGTGCAAGCAGGGTTAGGAACTAGTGCTGCTACCCACTGTCAAAGCACCAGAGAGAGAAGAAAGCAAGCACCGACCTGGGGAAGAAAATACTTTCTACTACGTAGAAATCTTGCATGAGAACATCTCTTTCGGGTTTGGTGCTCAAGCTTCCAACTGTGTGTGTAATGCCCAGCTGAATGGCACCTTTCAAGGCAGATGATGTTGTCTGGAGGGGCAGAGAAAGTGAGTTAGACAACGTGCAGCAGCAGACTGCAAATAGGAATGAAAGAAGTTAAAGAAAAGAGAGCCCACAGTTTAAAACAGCACTGTTCCACTTCTGTCATTTCCTTCTCATTGACTAACATCGCTTTGGCGATGGGAACACCCCTACATCTCTGACAGCGTCCTACTCGGTATCTGCACTCTGGGTGGCCGAGCAGTAAAGGACTTGAACTGGAATCAACATCCAGCTGGTCCTTAAAAGGACTGAATTTCATGTCATCCTCCCACAGCACTCATCTCTACACCCTGCAGTCAGAGGGGGAAGACATGCAGGGACAGATTATCTCATGCCCCTAGGAATAAACACACTTCTTGTCACCTTGGTCTTGGAACTATACACTTTGAAGCTTGCCCTTCCCCAGCTTGAGCACAAACTCAGGTCTGCTACAGGACAAGGCAGGCACGGCCAGCACACAACGCACACTTCTGTTTGGTGCTACCGCATTCCTCCGTCTGCCTCTCTTGCTAGGTCGTGGCTCTTTAACCCTAAGGAGTTCACTGTCGTTTTTAAATAAGGAACAAAGACATGAATCCCGCTCCTGCAGCCTCTGCACAAACTGCCCACGAACAATGTCGGACTGTGTTCTTGCAACAGCTACTCATATCAAGAGTCCTCTTCTGTCTACAAAACACATGATCTCATCTCAGACCACTCAGCCGTGCTTCAGCCTAGCTCGTGCTACGGGCTGTCTTTCCCAGAACAGCCCAGATGAGATCTGCTCAACACCCCGATGTTATATGGCCTGCCAGTTCCTGGAGCACAGAGAGATGAACTCTGCTGTAAAGCCTGCTGGAAATGTTGAGGCTGCAGAGCAGGTGCAGGTTGGATTTGTGCACTGCAGCTCATGGACATTTCGCTTGGCTTATACATAAAGCAACTGGACGCAGAACAAGATCCAGGGCTCACGATCCAATTAGTTTGTGTTTGTTTCCTTAAGCCAAACAAAGCCCAGCCCCCTGCCACATGCAAGAAATCACTGTAGATCAAAGCATTTGGCAACAGAGGACACCGCAGTATCTGGGGGACAAACATTTCAAGTTTTTTCCCCAGACACACATCCTCCATGAAGCCTTGTAAAACAAACGGGAACATTTCTCCCACTTAACTGGTTTTCTGTTATCATAGCTGCAAGAGACCTGCTCACGGTTCCCTGAAGAGAGCGCAATAAAAACTGGCAGCAACTCCAGCTTGTCAACAATGTCCTTTTCTACTTCAGCTACCTGTTTGTATCTGATACTTACTTCAGTATTAGATGGGGAAAGAGGAAGAACTTGACTCCACCTGCCTGCCTGCCTTACTCTCTAAAGGCTAAAGTTCCTTGAAAACAGATCTCGGCTCAGCTCACCTAGCCCTGCTTAAACTCCCAGGACAGTCTCACTGTTGGGAAACAGAACTTACCAACACGGCGCAGCAATGCTGCCTTGTTTGTGAACACAGAGCCAGAGGGCCAGGTTGCCAAGGAACAAGTATTTTTCTCTTCCATTAGCCAGCACGATCAGCTGAGCAGCTGACTGCCTGTTTACAATTGCTTTTATAGGGCAAAGAATTTTAAAAAACAACTTACCACGCCTGGAAAAGGAGGGGATGGAAAACAGACAGACTGTCCATTAGTCTCATTCCCAGATAAATCCCATGCAGTGTCCCACCAGGTTTCTGGGACCCTTACAAGAAACATTTCAGGCATTTTCCATTGGCTCCTACTTTTCTCTCCTATTACTGCTGTCTAACCTTCTACCTCTGAATTTGCTGGGAAAGTGAAAGCCAGATCTCTATCTTGAAGACACAAGCAGTTTCAAAAAGGGCAGTATAACAAAAGCTGGCTTCTGTAGAAACACCATTTGAATTCCTCCCTTCCACTCTGATTCCCGACAGGCAAACGGATGTACATCTGGATTAGAGATTTCAGACCAAAAGCCGCGCTTACACAAAGCGGTGAAATGCCCATACCAAGCCATTACCCATTGAACCTACATCCTAGAAGTCAACTTCACTTCAGAGAAAGTCGGCCCAATCTGATGAAGTCCAACAAACGGGAAGCAACATCCACAAAATACCCACATTCACAGGCTTTTTAAAAATACCCAAACAATCTCCCCTTTGTAAAGCAAATTCCAGTAATGCCACAAGATCTATAGAAACTATTGTGCCCAAAGAGCACAGAAAGCACTCAATAAGCCAGAAGAGGCCTAGGAAGTGTTGCTCATGGGCAAAGTTTAAAAATAATCCCCTCTTCAGAAGGCTACAGAAGAGAAGCTAAGAAGCACATATTCAGTCCTTTGGTTCCTTTCCCTTGAGACCTTCTTCAGCAACTGTCACAGACATTACCCGCTGTCTAACATCGAACCTCGTGAGACACACTGCTGCTCTGGACGGCGCTTGTGTTGCGAAGAGGATAACGACAACAGTCAAATGAGTTGTGCAAGAGGCAACTTACCTTTTTATAGGTAGTCTCGCCCGTGGAGTCCACTCCTCTGTGCCCTTTCTTTATCGTCTGTGAGCCTGGCTGCCCAGAAGAACCTGGCATCTAGGATTGGAGTAAAAGATGGTAGAACCAAGGATGTAAAACCCAATGTCTTAGAGGCCGATGGCTGCCCAGAACCACCTGGCAGAATTTTGCTGTTCTCAAAGATGGAGCCTGTGAAGTACACCCTGCTGAAGCCCCAGACCCCCGCATGCGTGCGAAGGGAGGATGTGGTACAAGCTGGCCTCCGGGACAGCAACAGCATTGAAACACCTTCAAAGAACTGACTGACTCCTGTGTGATTGAGGCCGGACATCTAATTAGAGAGAAACACCTTCATGCAAGACCCCTGGAAGGGTTTGCTTTTTGCTAATCACCATCATCACAAACAGATCGGCTCTAAGCGAGTCTGGACCCACTGCAGCCGGTCACCGTGCTTTCTGCCAGTAAGGCCAAGTCTTTGAGCAAACGTTTTAGGAAGGTGGCAAATTCTACTCTGATTCATGCCACAAGAGCTCGCTTGACTCATCGTCTTCTGTCTAACACACACAGTTGTTAAATGCTGTTTCTCAGTCAAAACGAGTTGAACGTCTTGCTCGCAGCAGATCTACATGGCGTTTTGGTGGCATCAGAATTGTTCGGTTCCAGGACAAGCTAGGTTTTTAAGCAGAGATCCCCTTGGTAAGGAGAAATGCTCTGATTTCCCAAATGAGTACCTGCAGCTTACTGTACTTACCGCTGCCTGGTTTACCCCTAACTTGAATGAGATTGGAAAAATAGCAGACAAATCTGAAATTATGCATTCTCTCAGCCAGGGAACAAACCAGCTTGTCGGTCAGAAACTTACCTCAGGGGTGAGTGATTTTTTGAAAGTAGATGATCCTGTCAAAAGAATAAAGCCACACTCAGAAAGGGTTAATCATTATTATGCATTACAAAAAAGCCTGACACACCGCCTCGATTCAAACAAACATTTTAAGGCATCTGAAAAAGCACTGACTCACAGCTGACTTCTTCCCAGCTTCTCCTCTTACAGCAGAGAGAATTTTTGTTAAGCCACAAGGAAATGCTATTCTGCTTACCGCTCGCCAGCCAAACTCAGTTTTGTGTCAGTGCTACCAGCTCGGGTCGGCTCTGCCCCGCTCAGCTGGCTTCCAGCACTCCTCCGGCTGCGCACGAACACGCAGGACCACCCTCAGAGGTGGTATCGGCAACCTCCCTGCCTTCGATGGAGTTACATGGCTTTGCAGGATTCTTGCCATCTATTAATTAGAACTGGGAGGGCCAAGTGCTCTGCAGTGTTTCAGTAGATGTGCTGACCACGCTTTACCTTAAAATTATTTCCAGGACCTTTGAATAAAAACACCCAGAACATCAACCCTTCCGCTTGAAGCCAAGCCCAGGGATTTTCATAACTACTGTGGTGTTAAATATCTGCGAGGTGATGTACTAACTTTTATCTTTTAGGCCTGGGATCCCGTCTTGGTTTTTTTTGGATGCAGCAAGGAAAAAAAGGCGATTAGATGACACTGCCTCTCTGCGATGTCTGTCTACACCACAAAGTCACCAGCCAGATCGAGCCCAACACCGGTGAGGCCAAGAGCTCCCAGGACAGGGACACTGCCCCTGCCAGGCAGATGCACAAAACAGCGATGTGCTTTCTGCCTCCAGACAACCTCTTTCATTTTGTTTTTCCCTTCTGCTGCACACAGCAACTGGTTGTTTCTTTTTTTTTTTTTTCACATGGGAGCCATGACCACAGCCTTATAAAACCGCCCCCACCCAAAAGCAACACCCCCATCACACCACGGAGTAAGCGCAGGGTTGCTTCCCCCGCCGTCCAGTAATTGTTTTACCAGATTAAGCATTACAACGTATAATCCTTGCAGTGGTTCTGGGTCCACCCACCGCTCGCTCAGCAGAGAAGCCCCTTCTGCTCGCCTGTTACAGGCGGTGTAAAGACTCACGCTGTGACTTCATCAAGCGCTACAGCTCTACAAAAACTGCATTTCAGCAGAAGGAACAGAGGTACTTAACAGCAAAATCCAGCAGCCTTCTGATCCCCTTATCGAATGATCAAAGTTCTCATTTCAATACATATTAAACAAGCAAACAAGAAGAAAAAATCTGTGACAAACACTTTTCGCTAAACAAAGCAAGCACAGAACGACTGGCTCCAACCGCCTTCCCACTCCCTCTCATCTCCCTTTAAAGACAAGAAAGTTTGTCCCAACAAGCTCTAATTTTTGCGTTTGAAGTTTCTCGCAGCCAGCTCTCCTCCTCCTCCTCCTCCCCCGGCACACTCGGGGCTCTTTGGAGCCGGCCACCCCACTTCACCTCTCATAGAATCATTTAGGTTGGAAAAGACCTTTAAGATCATCAAGTCCAATCATAAACCTAACACCGCCAAGTCCCACTAAACCATGTCCCTAAGTGCCATGTCTACAACAGAATCATAGAATCATTTAGGTTGGAAGAGACCTTTAAGAAAAGACCCTCTGGCACCCTTCCCTCTTCCCCTCGCCACCAGCCCAGATCTGGGAGCATCTCCAGCTAGAAGGAAACTTCTGTGACTTTGTGTGTTACGACGAAACCAATAAAGCTCAACTCCATCACCTTGCCACAAGGCTTTTGAACTTGCCAAGATCCATCAGGACACAGGGACGGAAGAAACATCCTGGGCATCACAACACCTGATCAGTAGCAATTAAGCCTTTTTTTTAAGCAAGTATCTGTAACTATATAAATCAAAACCTCTAAAAGCCCCATGGTTTAAGCAATCCTGAAGCAGCACCGCCAGCCTCATCACCTTGGAGATCCATTGTGTTAATATTTAATCATCCGTGCAAAACCATATTCCACTAGGATTTAACTAAAGCTCTCTCGCCAGAGGACCCAGCAGCAAATCTTCTGCTGCCTTAATCACATGCAACAAACATTAAAAGCGAGAATATACAACGAGCCTTGGATGGAAGAGCTAGCATCCCAAAGCACGTCTGGTTTGTCCCCTGCAATACCACGGGGTATCCTTATCTTGCAGGTGTCACCGTAATTTTAAGGAAGACGTACAGCATCTCAGCACCGACCAGAGCATCGGCTTCGCCTTCTCCTCTCCCTCCACCGCCCCAAGACCGCAGTGTCTCGGTTTGCCCTTTCACGTAGTGATTTGGGAAGCGACAACAATGATCCTCCCAATCAGGCCGGTTACAAGAAAGGGTGAGTCAACAAGGGAAAGCTGCAGCCTGCGGTCAGAGCATCGGTGCGGTTGCAGCATCGCTCCGGTCCCAGCACACCCAGTTTCCGCAGCAGGAAGCTCCCCCTCCCTCCCGCTAGTTTCCAAACAAGTTTGCTGCTGATTGGGAAATAGGTAATTCCTGTTGGACCGTGATAAAAAACGCTTATTCACGCCTGAGTGCAAGGATGAACACGCAGCTGATGAGGTCTGCTTAGCTCTGACTGAAGCTACGGGGCGAGCTTCAGGTCAGAGACACGGGTCTATCGCGTGCCCTCCTGCAAAAACAAGCTCTCTCGATTACCAAAAGTATTACTAGCTGAGGTCAGAGAACAAAACTCAGAGGTTTCCATATGAAAACGTTTCAGTTACCTCCACCTCTTTTTATTGCTATGTAAAGGCAGTTTTGTGTTGTCCCACACACACACGGCTTGGAGAAGTGAAGGTGTTAAATTCAATGGCATAAATGTAACAAAATAATTTCAAAAAAGCTGCTATTTCTGGATCTATTTAAATGCCTCTTTAAAATGAAAGAATTCACCAGTCATAATTCTGACCCAGACTGACAACTGAAAAAATGGCTTGGGAGACCTAAACAGTTAATTCTAGCCAAAGGAAACAGATCAGGGTTAGAAAGTCCTGTCCAAAAATGAATTCATGATGTCCCAAAAAGTTTCCTTTTTTCTTTCTTTTGTTATTCTGGGAGTAAACCCTACGGGCAATTTCAGAGCATTCCTCAGAGCTGTTTACTGGAAGCTGAATCAACCTAAATAAATAGCTGTCTGCCTTCCGCCAGCCTTAGCTGTCCAGGATTATTTTCAGCCAGCAACAGATAGTATACTCTTACCGACCGTGACATAAATGCTAGGAAAAAAAGCTAAAGAGAAGTTGTGGCAATGGCACCTGGTCAAACAGTTCGGACAAATATTTCACTGGAAGGAGCGTGTAACAAGGCATTCGGGTCAGATTCTCACTCGTCTTGTCTAGCAAACGAGCGTGCTAATTTGGTATAGCCAGGACAAATACCCACTTTGCTCTATTTTTAAACAGAGCCGCTCAGACAGATTTTAGCTGCGCCTCATGTTTTAGACGAAAATAAAAAGTGAAAACATTAGCACACCCAAACACATCATCAAGCTCAACTCTCCAGCGCCTGAGCAGGGCAAGCCGAGCGCCAGGACACATCACACCGGCATGCGCTGCCCTCCTTCCCCGGTCCTGCTGCTGACTGCAGGCTTTAACTCAGCCAAACAAGTGGCCAGGGCGAGAGAGGCAGCCGGGTTTTCCCCAAACAGGTCCTCTTAACGCTCAAAACCGGGAGTATTCTCCCTCCTCACCTGGACTCTGCCCGCAGGTGGTGGCACCATCGATAAGAGCATTTCTGCACACAGAGAAGTCGGTCGTGAGACCAAGGCTTAGACCCACCAAACACTACCTGGAGGACGTGTAGTACGTTGGAGCCTCCATGGACACATCCAAGTCGCTGTCCGCACAGAAATCCCCCAACACATTTTTTTTTTCCTCTGCCTGCAAATCCCCCCCCAAAAGTCTGTTGGGATCAGTCCCCCCCAATCCAAGGCCACGGCTGCAAATGGGAATAGCAGCGAGATTTCTTTTCTTCAAAGTGCAAACCAGGCAGAAACCAAAGCAGAAAAGCCCCGCTGGAACAATCCTGCTGGTGCGCACAGGGATGCGGAGAGCTGTTTAGATGTCAGGAGAGCGCTTACGCAACACACTTCAATAAAACAGCAGCTTTTGTTGAGAGCGGTAGCAGCTTATTTAGGGGAGAAAACCCCACCAAGTTTTGTCAATCCCCAAAAGCCAAGACAGTTACGTAACACGGCATCTTGCTGCTGGTTACTGGAGAGGAAGAAACCATGCTTTTTTTAAGCACATATATGCAATACATCTACCTCTTCGAAACGACATCACCGAGCAGCACAAAAAGCTGAAATCTATACAAGGAAAAACAAAAAGGTTATACAGTTGTCGTGGTGAACTGATACTTCAGCTACTTGAAGAAACAAGAGATATTTCCCCCAAGAAAGTTAAAGAAACACGGAAAGAAATCCTATTTCCACCAGTTAAGAAAACAAAGGTCCAAACTTTGCAAGCAACACGCTTCTGAGCAAGGCACCTTAGTCACGCACAATAAAAACCTCTTCCACGGCTCTGGAAGATAAGAGCCTAAATATTTCATTTGCTTCTCTCAGGAAGCTCTTATGGAAAACTGCAGAAGTCTGGCCTGAACTAAGAGTCAAAGCCAATGCTCTTAATCACAGCAGCTGGAGATGGAAGAAAACCCATGAGATCACACAGCCCGCCCCTGCCAGCGCAGAACACGGCCCTCCAGAGGAAGATAAAGCACTTACAAACACTTGATCTTGGCCAGAAGGCCAAGCAGTGAGTAATAATTTTGAAATTCTCTGCATCAATAGATTTGTTCTGGTAAATTACGTTAAGGACGTTAAACCAACGGCATCAAAGCTGCCGTAAGAGGGCTCGTGAATTCAGTTTCTAGATAAAATGCTCTTGCACGTTGTAGATTCCTGTTGGGGGGTTATCTTTCCCACCACCGTTAGCAGTCGGCAGCTGATGTACGCATGACTGATTTTACTGCCCTGGATTAGCACATCTTCCTCCCGCTCCCCTACACTTGTTCTATGAGCCTGCTGACGGACAGGACACTCCTGAAAGTCACTGGATACCACTGACGTGTCCATACCAGCAAGCGGGTGACGCGTTGGGAAAAGGCCCAGGGAAAGATAGAGGATACGCAATCTCTGTAACGTTATCTAGACACTTCTCGCTGCTTTGCAGAAACAGTAAACCCTTCCTCAATCTCTCTTCACCAGCAAACTGCCAAGCGCTTTGCGAGGAGGTCAGCACACCTAGCCACGGAGAAATAAAGCAATTTTTTAATCTAAGAGGCCAGGGGCAGAATTAAGAACAGGTTTCCACGCATAAGGTTACCAGCATTTTCTAAGTACCCAGAAGAGAGCGGAGGCCAGGCATGACATCTAAAAAGCAATAACAAAACACCCCAAAACAAGCAACTCCTCTGCCTCCTGCAGAGGCGAGCAGAAGAGGTGCTCACCAAAGGCGAGGAGAAGAGAATGTACCAAAGAGGATGGGGTTTGGGCTTCCACCTCCATCACCTGGAGGTCGGTGAGCATGGCTCAGTGCTCACGTCAGCAGACGAGCGCCGACCTCACCGAAACTCTGGATCCACCGTTTGGGGCTTATCCCAGCGATTCCAGGAAAAGACGTGCTTCGCTGCAACTAGTTATTTGGGAGCTCCAATCTAAAACCAGCATAACTCACCAGGGCTGGGAAGAAACCCGTTTTCCTTCATGTCTTGTCAGCACAGCAGACCTTGACCAAAGATCAGCGGTCACAAGAGCACCGACAAACAAAACCCTGTCTAAATGTGCACGGAAACACGAATACATCTTGACCGACAATGAGTTACACTCTCCACTGAAAAACATTTGCAATAAATAAAAAAACCTCCAAGTCAAATAAATGAGACTCAGATGCATGATGTCTTCAGCAGCAGAGGACGGAGACAGCCCACGGACCAGCAGGCAGATGGTAGGACTAAAGGGTGGAAACTCTGAAGACAAGAGGACAGTGAGCGAGAAGTTTCCAGCATCCACTCCCGACTCCTGGCTGTATTTCTTCCCCCACCATCCCTCTCCTGAGACCAGTCCTCTGGCCGGAGCCATGCCCTCCTGCTCCCCCAGAAATACCAACTCTGAGGTAGAGCAGACACGCAAACTCTTTGGTCCTCGTTATCGAACTGCTTGGGAGTCAAAGAGCAGCACCCAACTGCAAAAATGACAACTAAAAGAAAATAAATCAGTGAGCAAGTTCAGCAAAACTACCTTCAGCTTCAGGGAAGGGGCTGGAAACAAGGCACGTATGAGCAAGGGCTAACGCAGCCGGGCGAGACGCCGGCCGGCGAGTATTCCTGTTATTGCTTTTCCGTATGGTTCATAGCAAAACTATCTCGGGGGGAGGAGGAATGAAGTTATCTCAAGTATCGCAGCAGAAGAGGGGTCAGACTAATTTTTGCTGAAGGCATCTGGGACAAGACCACTTTCTGGAATATTTGATGGCAACTCCTGCCCCTGTAACCTGTAGAAAAGCTGGGGAGACCCTCCTTCCCTACAGCAGCATCTTCTGGCACATCAGCTTTGCACAAGGTTCTGCCATTTGAAAATTAATCCTACCGTTGGCCGAAGACCATCGATTTTACAGCTCTGCATTACTCCCGCTTTCCACCAAAACAATGATTTAAAATTTAACCTAATCCCTGCTCCCAGACAGCAACGCCTATTCAAGAAACACAAAGACACCGGCTTTTCCAGGGTGTCGATGAATTTAAAGTCCAGCTTTACGGCTATCGGGAGCTACTTTGGGGATACGAATCCTAACGATAAATGCTCCAAGCATTCCTTTTCCAGCCCGCTCTGCAAACATCACCAAGCCCCGGGAAGGGAGCATGTCAACAGCCCCAATTCCAGCTGAGCGATTACAGGACTTGCTCAAAACCGACCCCCGAGGGAGCTGGCGACAGGGAAACCAGACTTAGCATCCCGCCTGCTGCGCCACCTTCTTAATTTGGGGGAAGATAAACAATCCCTTCCCAGACGAGTAAGATTTAGGTCAGATGTAAGGTATCTTTCTGCCCTGGGAGCACTCTGCTTTTTAAACAAGGCAGAGTCCGCAGGGATGCGGTGACATAATACATTTAATCACCGCTACTGCACAGTAATCGAGAAAGGGCAAGAACGAGTACGATACCTCGTTTGGGGGAAAACGAAGCCCTGATCCCGGAGAAGGAAGCTCTGGGTGAGCAGAGGGAAGCAGCGCAGGCAGCATTAATTCACCTCCATCTCCAAAAAAAAAAAAAAAAAAAAAAAAAAAAGAAAAAAAAGGCTTTTCAACCCTGCGGTGCTAACGGGGGTGGCAGGGAGGAGAAATAAAACACCGAGCGGCCCCTTTCAACAATACACGGCAGAGCCGGAGGGAGGGAGGAGCGGCTTTTACTTTCCAAAGGGAAATTCAGTTATAATTCAGGAAATGGTACTCCAGGTCATCGGTGCCCCCCCAAAACCACACGATTCTCACTCGCTTTCTAGCTACTGCTTTGCCAGATGAGCTTCCCTCCGACAGACGAATTCGTCATTTATTTAGACAAGCTGGCTCCTACCTTTGTTCTTTCAACGGTAATCTTTTGTCTCCATCTTAAAGAAAAGGTGCTTTGCCCCGCACCGGGGTGGGCATCACACGACTCCCACGGCACCGAAAGGGACAGTGAGAGTTTGGGCGACAGGACCCGGCTGACGATACTAACCTGCGACACCCACAGAGATTTCACAGCTGACGGTTGGGAAGGAGAGAGATTTTTGTAACAGAGACGGGACTTGGAGTCATTTGACGGTCCTATTTTAAGCTTGAGGATGATGAGCCGTTCAGATGTTTCTATTTAATAAACTCATCTTCCCTCCTGCACGCTCAGTGTCGGCAAGGTGGGATCAAGAAAGCTTTGTCCCTCTTGCAGGAATTTGAGGGCGAGGGAGGCGAGTCTTTCTGGGTATTTTACACCTACATTAAGGGCTCAGCAGTTCGGGACCCTGCTCTCAGCTCGCTTCAGTTGTGTTGAGATGATTTCCCTGTCCCCAGAAGTGACTGAGCCATATTGAGAGCAATTCTTTTGTCTGTGGACTCCAGGGAGGGGCCTGAAGCCAGGGTGACAATGAACTCTCAACTCCCTTGGACCCGTAATTATAAAGCAGCCGCGGCACCCAAGGCACAAAGGACCAAACAACTGAAATCCCACATTAGCATTTTTTGGCAGATGCTGCTTCAAAGCGGAAGCAGCAAAATGAGAAAACCTCTTTGGGTGTTTCCCCCGAGAGTTAAATACACGTTGAGGCAGGGAGAGGGGGAACCACTGCCTGCCTGGCCCGGGAAGGGTTTCAAAACCATCCTCATCCCCTTTATCTACACTGGTTGATGCCAATAATACAGTAATAGCCCCCCGGGGCAAACTGCACCATGGGCCACTGAGGGCGACAGTCCGCCAAAAAGCCATGGCAGGGCTTGAGGTGGTTTAAGGTTTACCACGGAGCAAAGCAAAACCTCGCATCCAAAATAACAACCGGCCTCCTTTTGTCCCCTGCCTTCTGTGGAGCTGCTCCTCTGGCATCCAAGCCCTTCCAGCACCCATTTCAGGACTGCTCTCCTCGACTCACAGCTCTTATCGTCCCCAGCTCTTCCTGTTCTTTCCAGGAGATGCAGAGGAACCAGGTCCTACCCAAAGCCCCAACACTGCCCGGGGGGCAGAGGGCGACCACCCGGAGAGGCCCCGAGTCTCCCGGAGGTGGGGCTGAAATCCGAGGTTTAAAGCCTGCGCCGTCAGGGATCAGCCGAGGTGAACGTACGTCACGTATTGCACACGTCATGCGGCGGAGGCTCTGTCACAACCAGAATTCAAATCCTGTGGGAAATGCACGTTGCCAACACCTCGCTAGCCGGAGAAGCAAACAATGGCAATTATTCTACCAGGAAGGGAGAAGAGATTTACTTGTGTACTTGCATATTTTCTCTTAAGTAATGCTCTCAAAACCCTTCAAGCTTTCTGAAGCCAGCACCTCCTTCTCAGCTCAGAAGACAGGCAAGCATGGGAGAAGATCAAGATCTCAAAGGAAGCCCCAAAGCAACAGAAAAAGACC
This sequence comes from Gymnogyps californianus, assembly GCF_018139145.2. Lineage (NCBI taxonomy): Eukaryota > Metazoa > Chordata > Aves > Accipitriformes > Cathartidae > Gymnogyps > Gymnogyps californianus. The sequence goes on along the minus strand of NC_059499.1, from coordinate 2,660,613 downwards.
CGGGGTCTTGCCCGCAGACGCTCAGCCCTGTGCTGAGGCACCATGGCTGCTGCAGTCAATAAAGACCCAAGTGCTCTCTTCTTCCTCACAAAACTGGCTTTATCGGACAGACAGGTACGACTTCCCCCGTGCCTGCTCACATGATGAGCAAAGATAAAGCGGGTACGTCAGACGTCTGCCTTCAAAACGGCCCAAAGGACACAGCTTAGAAGCCAGAAAATCAAGCACATACAGACGTCCCTGCTAGACGATACTTCATCAACGCCGCAGCAATAATTAAATTAATTTATTTTACGGTGGTGCTCAGCAGTGTGGCCCTAAATACTTCCAGAAGAGAAGTGAGGTAGCAGGCAGCGGAGCTTAAGGTGCAAAACACCAACCCTCCGAGAGCACCGAAAGAAGTCAAGGTTTGGCCGCAAGTCTTCCCGTCGGTTTCTTCTTTCGTTGCTGTGACTTGGGTGACAAGTGCTGTCACACTGACCGGGAAGCTTCAGCATGTTGCATTATAATAAATAAAAAGCCTGGCCACTCTCTACCAGAGAAGCTCAGGAAGGATGGCTGGATCTTGCCAAATGCAAATTTCAAGGCTTTGAGAAAGTCATTTTGGTTTCTAGCCACAAACTAGCGTGAAGAAGCTGGTTTGGGGCCTGTGGAAAGGGGAACAGGGCTCTCGACTCCCCCAAGAACGCTGCCAGACCTGTGAAACGCTGGCAGGAGGCAGAGCCACAGGTTTAAGATCCAAAAGTGCCCTGTTTTATCCCAGATGAGGTTCCCACCCTCGTTACCATCCCCTGCGGGGATGAGGATGGTGCCAGTTCTAACCCTGCATATTTCTGGTTCAGCTCGCATTTTAAATCAGCAGAGCAAAAGAAACCCTCAGCCAGAGGACTTCAGGACCTTCCCCTCGACTCTTACCGGCTCTGGTACTAGTCATCAAAACAAATCTAACCAGAAGATGTTTACATTCCCACAATATCTTGCCTCCCACAGGTGCCAAATGGCTTTCAGAAGCTACCTTCGCCTCGCCCAACACCAGATGCGGCAGAGAAGAAGGTGCCTCCGCCGGGGAGATGCTATCCTCCCCCTTCCCCGCACGGTCCTGCCTGCAAGAAGATATTTCAGCTCCCCCACCCTCTGCGCCCCAGCAGCTGAGTCCGGGGACCCGCCGCCACCCCCAAGGCAGGCGACCTGACTCATGGCTCAGGCTCTAGAAATACAAGGGGACAGAGAGTCAAGTTTCCCCTGGCACCAACCCCTCTGCTCCCCCCACCCCATCGCAGCGCCCCGTCTAACGTAACACGGTCCCCCCTCCCCCAGGCCCTCTGCCCCCTCCAACCACCCTTTTCTAGGGGGGTTTCAAGCCCCCAGGCCTCCATTCCTGCCCGGAGGATCCTCACCACACCCCCACAGCCTCCTCCCCACGAAAAGGTCAGCCCTACAGCCACCTCCCCCAGCGAAAGCTCAGCCCCGGCCCACCCCACGGAGCCCCGGCCCATGCCCCTCCAGTGCTCCCTCCCACACACCCTCCGGAGAGCTCAGCCTCCTCGCCGTTCCCCCTCGGAGGCCTCCCCCACCCCCGGCTTCGCCCCCCAGCGCTGCCCCACAGCACCGCCCGCCCGCCCACGCTCACCCCCGGCCCGCCCCACGGGTTTGCCCATCTCCTCGCCAAAGGCAGGGCCCGGCCCAGGCCCCGCGTCCCTTCCTGTACACACCCAGCCCCACGCACTCCACAGGCCTCCCACCCCCCCCCAGCTTCTACCGGCCCCACGCACCCCACGGCTCTACTACCCCCCCATACCCCTTACACCCCCAGGGAGCCCTCCCTCAGCCCCCAGAGCCCCCTCAGCGCTACACCCACACCCCAGAGCCCTCCTCTCAGCCCCACAGTGCCGGTCTCAGCCCCACACCTCCCACAAAGCCCCCCAGCCCCACACCCACCGGCCCCCGCAGAGCCCCCCCGCACCCCTCGGCCCTCCGCCGGCGCCGGTGCCCAGCCCCGTACCCGCCAGGCCGCCGCTGCTCCCGCTGCTGCCCCCCGACTCGGGCCCCGCCGACGCCATCTTGGAGCGCTCCACTCCTCCTGCGGCGGCCGCCGGCTCGCGCGCGGCGCCCGCGCCCCTCCCCGCTTGGCTCCGCCCCTCCCCGCCAGGCCCCGCCCCGTCGCTCTCGGACCGCACCATCCGGCCGCGGGCGGGGCGGGGCGGGGCGGGGCTGGAGGGGGAGATACGCGGCACCGGCCATCAGAGCGCACGCGCAGTCCCAGCGGCTGTTTCCCCCCCCCCACTTGGATTCGCCCCCGCGGACGCGACCACCCGGGGTGAGGAAACCCTCAGGGCGCATGCGCAGAGGGCCGTGGGTCACGTGACGGGCCAAGCGCGACCAAAACAAAGCCGGGGCACGTGGGGTTGCCGTGACATCACGCGGTGACGTAATTTTCCATCTTCCCTCCCCAGGAGCGCGACGTGGCCGTACCGAGGAGGGGCAAGGCCCAGGGGCGGGCGGATAGGCATTGGGGGGGCGCTCCCGTGACGTCACATTCCCGTGACGTCACGCTGGTGCCGGTCCGGCCCCGCTCCTCTGCGGCTGAGAGCCCCCGCGGTGACGCAGCCCCGGTTTGCCCCGCCCCCGGTGCCCCGTGGCGGAGCCTCCATCGCCCACAGAAACCTGCGGTGCCCCCTCCGGCCCGCAGGGGGGCGCCCGCCTCCATCGGCCGCTCGGCGCTCGTTCTCCCCTGCCTGGCGGCGGAGCGACAGGCCGGGCAGGACGCGCAGCGGAGCGCCGATCGCGGCGGCGGCGCGATGAGCCTGGCGGAGGGCCGCGCCCCGCGGCGCACGGCCGGTAACCGGCTCTCGGGGCTGCTGGAGGCCGAGGAGGAGGATGAGTTCTACCAGACCACCTACGGCGGCTTCACCGAGGTGCGGGGACGCCGGGGGCTCGGGGGGGGGGTCGTGAAGCTGGGGGTGCGGGGGACCGGGGGGGGGTGTCTCGGGGCCCTAGGGCGAACGGGACCGAAGGTGTCCCGGTGCTGTGAGGGGCTCGGGGTCGGGGGAGGGTGTCTGGGGGTCCCAGGGGGGTGGGGAAGCCCCGGGGGGGGGGGCGGATGTCTGAGGGTCCGGGGGGGGGTTGGATGGGCAGCCCCGGGGAGGTGGGGGTACCCGGGCGGAGATGGGGATCACCGGGGGGCGCAGGGGGGTTGCCCCCCGGGGGGGGGGGCAGGAGCAGCGGGAACAGGGGTGCCCAGCCATTGGAGGAGCAGCCCACCGCCCCCCCGGAGCGATGAGACCCCCGTGGCCGTGGGGCGGGAGGGCACCGGGGCTCGGAGCTGCGGCGTGGGGAGCCCCGGGGGGGGGGGGGGTGACGCAGCCCCTCTGTCCCCGCAGGAGTCGGGCGATGACGAGTACAGGGGCGACCAGTCGGACAGCGACGACGAGGTGGACTCCGACTTCGACATCGACGAGGGCGAGGAACCCGCCAGCGACCAGGACGAGAGCGAGCCCAAGCGCCGCCGCCGCGTCGTCACCAAGGCCTACCGGGTACGGGCGGGTGGCCGGGGACCGGGCTGGGGGCTCCGGGGTCCCCTTCCCAGCACCGCGGGCAGGGGACGGGCTCCCTCGTTAGGAAAAGCCGAGGTTTAAATGAGGCCGAAGCCATGGCCGGGGGGAGTTTTTCTCCTCCTCACGTCCTCTGCCCCATCCCGTAGGAGCCCCTCAAGAGCCTTCGCCCCAAGAAGACGGACGTCCCCAGCGGCAGCTCCCAGAAGCCGCGAGAGGTGAAGTCCATCCCCTTGGAGCTCCAGGATGACATGGGAGACAGTGAGTGCGCGCGGGATGGGACGGGCTGGAAATGGGCCCCCTCCGGGAGAGCTCCCGGTGAGCCGGGCCGGCCGGTGCCCGCCGGTGAGCCCCGTCCTCCCGCCCCAGGCCGGAAGCACATGCGGCAGTCGACGACGGAGCACACGCGGCAAACCTTCCTGCGCATCCAGGAGCGGCAGGTCCAGTCCAAGCGTAAGAAGGGCGGCCCCAACTATGACCGGCCTCTGACGCAGGAGGAGCTGCTGGAGGAGGCCAAGATCACGGAGGAGATCAACCTCCGCTCCCTGGGTGAGCCGGGTGCCGTGCCAAGGGGCGCAGGGCCCCCCGAAATGGCGCAGGGATGGGGGGTGAGGGTGTTGGTGAGGCGCTGAGCCTCCCCCTCGGCTTGTCCCCGCTTTCACAGAGAACTACGAGCGCCTGGAAGCCGACAAGAAGAAGCAGGTCCAGAAGAAGCGGAAGTGCGTGGGCCCCGTTATCCGGTACTGGTCCGTCACCATGCCCCTCGTCCCGGAGCCGGGCAAAGAGGAGAACGTGGACGTGGAGGGGTAGGTTGGGGTCACCTCGCCGTGGCCCTGGTGGGTTTCTTCTCCCCCACCACACCCTGGCTCCTGCTCCTGATCCCTCCCCGGGCTCTGTTCCACTGTGGTGAGGGAGAAGCGGGTTTTGGGGAGCATCCTGGAGCCCCCCAAGCCCCAAGCTCCAGTCCTGGGGGGCGGCTCGAGCAGATTTGGCACGTCTGCCCGCTGTGGGAGCTCTCCCAGGGTTTCCCCCCACCCTGGGGGTCTCCTGGGCACTGATTGCGGCTCTCCCAGGTTGGACCAAGACCCGCAGCAGGCCGAAGCAGCTCCAGCCCCGGCTCCGGCTTCGCCGGGAAGTGCTCCCGCACCTTCATCTCCTTCAGCGACGACGAAACCTTCGAGCGCTTCTTCCCCAAAGCGAAACCGCCGCGGCTGCCGGTGCGGGAGATCTGCCCCGTCACCCACAAACCGGCCGTTTACCGTGACCCCATCACCGACATCCCCTACTCCAACATCCGCGCCTTCAAAATCATCCGGGAGGCCTACAAGAAATACATCACGGCGCACGGGCTGCCCAGCGCCGCCGCCTCCGCTGCCCTGGGGGCCGCCGCTCCCCCCGGCCCCGACCCCAACATCCGTCCCACCCGCCAGAAGATCATCATCAAGCAGAGCGTCCCCACGACCTGAGCGCCGGGGGCTCGCGGCCGCTGCGGGTCGAGGCCTCTCCTTGCTCCGACCCCGGTGGGCGACGGTTCGTTGCTCTATTTATCTCCTTCCTACCTTTTTTTATATAAAAAAGAAATAAATCCGAGTAGCCTGCTTACAACAAGAGCGCGGACTCTTATTTCCATTCACCGCGCAGCACCGGCAACACCAGGAGACCCTACAGTAAACGCAGGGTGCGTACGATCCCTGGTTTTCCGAGAGACCCTGCAATAAACAAGCCATTCCTTCCGAGTGCTGCTGCTCCCAGTGCAGCGCTGCCACGGGAGCCCTGGTGACGGCGGCCCCACGCACCCCCCCAAATGCGATTTTGGGGGCTGGGGGGGGCACTTGGGAGCAGAGTCACCCGGACGGTCTCAGGGTGAAGGGGCATAAAATGTCCCAGGGGGGTTCGGGGGTCTCCGAGGGGCTGCGGGGCCCAGGCACAAGGTTCAGCCTCTCCCTGTGGCCTCTCCCTCCAGCCTCCCCATTCCCCCCTGGCCAGGGCACCCCAAGAGGTAACGGGGAGCCGCCGGGTCACAAGGGGCCCCCCCATCGCCCAGGGGTGCCCCCGCCGTGCCGGGGCGCTGGGGTGGAGCCGGCGCGGGGCTGGCAGGGCTCGATAACGCCCGGGGATATGTGATCTCGCCCCTCCCCGCCGCCGGCTCGCAGAATAAAACGCTGATCTCATGCCCTGCGCGGCCGGAGCCCTTGGCTCAGCACCGGGGCTCGCACCCAGGCAGGCTCCGCCGCCCCGGCCAGCGGCCAGGTAGGGCCCCGGGGTGGGGGTCCTCGGGGTGGGGGTCCCCAGGGTGGTGGGGGGGCGCATCACCCCCAGGGACACCGACTCTGGGGTCCCTGGGTGCTGTTGGAGATCCCCTCTCCAAGGGATCCCCCACCCCGCAGCCCCCCGGCTCTCACCCATGGGTGTCTGGTCCCTCCCAGGGGAACCGGGGTGGGTGGGTGCGTGTGTCCCCAGCCCTGGGGACCCAGTTGTTGGGGGGCAAATCCCAACCCGGTTCCTCGGGGGGGACCCAACCCTGGTGTCGGGGACTCATGTCCCCAGCGTTTACCCCTGCTGTGCCCCCCCAGGGAGGTGGGGACCCGTGTTGGGGGGCAAAGGGGTACTGGAGGGGGGGGTCCGAGGGGCGCTGGGGCTGCTGAACTGGGATCTGCCCCCCAAGCAGTGGGGGAGACTGGGGGGGATGTCGGGTTCTGGTCTTGGGGAGGACCTCAGAGCTGGGACTTAGTTTCCCCAAGAGATCCCCAACCACACCACCCCGGACCCCCCACCCTGGGGTGCCCCACAGCCCCCCCAGCCCAGTGGGAACCCAATACCCCCCCGTGGCATGAAGGCACCCTGCAGGCCATGGCATGGAGGGGGTCCCCATGGCGTGGGGGGGGTCCCCTCATGACACAGGGCATCCCCCTGCCCCGGGGAGCCTCCCGCCGGCTTCTCAGCCCCCCCTGTCCCCCCCCAGGCCCCCGCCATGACGTCCTACCGGCAGGAGCTGGAGAAGTACCGGGACATCGACGAGGACAAGATCCTGCGGGAGCTGTCGGCCGAGGAGCTGGCACAGCTGGACTTGGAGCTGCTGGAGATGGACCCCGAGGTGGGGCCCGGTGCGGGGGGGGGGGGCAGCGAGCGGGATGGGTGCCACCCGGCCGTCGGGGTCCCTCACGGGTGACACGGTGGGTCCCCAGAACGTGCTGCTGCCGGCGGGGCTGCGGCAGCGGGACCAGACGCAGAAGAGCCCGACGGGGCCGCTGGACCGGGAGGCCCTGCTGCAGCACCTGGAGAAGCAGGCGCTGGAGGCCGGCGAGCGCGACGACCTGGTGCCCTTCACCGGCGAGAAGAAAGGTGCGGGGACCCGGGAGGGGACATGGCGGGGACCAGGGGGGACGGAGCCCTGCAGCGCCGGGTATATTTAGCTTGGCAGAACGGTCCTCGCCAGCGGCTCGGGTGTCCTGGGCGAGCTGGGTCCCCGCCAGCCCCGGGCACGGCCACCCCCTGGCAATGTCACCCCCCCATATGGCCACCCCTGGCAATGCCACCCCCTGGCAATGTCCCCCCCCAGTATGGCCACCTCCCAGCACGGCCACCCCTTGGCAACATCACCCCGCCCAGTACGGTCACGCAAACCCCCCCCGGACTCCCACCCCGGCAGTGTCACCCCCAGGCACAGTCACCCCTGGGCCAGGTCACCCTCCGGCAGTGGCCGCATCCCCACGCGCCCCTGCCAGCCCTGTCCCGGGCCACCACGTCCGGCGTCACCCAGCTGATGTGAGGCCAGGCAGGGTGCGACCGGTGTCCCCGCGCCCAGGGAAGCCCTTCGTGCCCAAGAACCCGACGCGGGAGATCCCACGGGAGGAGCAGATCACGCTGGAGCCTGAGCTGGAGGAGGCGCTGGCCAATGCCACCGACGCCGAGATGTGCGACATCGCCGGTGGGTCTCGCACGGGGCTGCCACATCGCACCGCAGCCTCGCACGGGGCAGCCATGTCGCACCGCAGCCTCGCACGGGGCTGCCGCGTCGCACCGCAGCCTCGCACGGGGCTGCCGCGTCGCACCGCAGCCTCGCACGGGGCTGCCGCATCGCACCACAGCCTCGCACGGGGCAGCCACGTCGCACTGCAGCCTTGCATGGGGTAACCCCATTGCACCGCAGCCTCGCATGGGGCTGCCGCATCATACTGCAGCCTTGCATGGGGCAACCACATTGCACCGCAGCCTTGCATGGGGCAGCTGTGTTGCACCACAACCTTGTCACGGGCCTGCTGCATCACACTGCAGCTTCACGCAGGGCTGTCTTGTTGCACCACAGCCTCACACGAGGCTGCCACACATCACATCACATCACATCACATCACATCACATCACATCACATCACAGCCTTGCATGGGGCAGCCGTGTCACAGCCCAGCCTCGCACAGGGCTGCTGCATCGCACGACAACCTTGCACGGGGCAGCCACATCACACCACAGCCTCGCACGAGGCTGCCCCGTTGCACCACAGCCTCGCATGGGGGTAGCGTGCCCCACAGCAGCTTCACGTGGGGGCAGCACATGGCACCGCAGCGTTGCCCGGGGGGGGAGCACGTTGCACGGGGCCAGCGTGTTACACAAGCGTAAGTGTTGCATGGGGGGAAACGTTGCACGGGGCCAGCGTGTTGCACGCCTGCTCCAGCCCCATGTCGCACCCGTGCTCCCCGCTGCCAGGCGTGTGCCGGGCCCCCCCCTGCCCCCTCTGGGTCCCTGCCAGGGCCCGGCTAAAAGCAGCGCCGTGCCCCCGCGCTCGGCTTTCACCGCTGGCCCCCAGCCCACCCGCTCCCCACGGCTTCCCCGGGCAGGGCTGGGGGGGCTGTGGCCACCCCGGGGGGACACGAGGGGACCATGGGGGGTGCTGGGGCACCCACTGAACCCCCCCCGGCCCCGCAGCCATCCTGGGCATGTACACGCTGATGAGCAACAAGCAGTACTACGACGCGATCTGCAGCGGGACCATCTCCAACACGGAAGGCATCAACAGTGAGTGCCCTGGGGACACGGGGACAGGGGACACGGGGACGAGCCCCCCCAGGACAGGGGACACGGGGTCCACAGGGCTGTTCGGGGGGGGGGGGGATTTGGGGACCAGAACCCCTCTGGGATTCCCCATGGTGACCCCACGCACGCCGTGCAAACGCGCGTGTCCCCGCCTATCCGTGCCCCCATGCACGGTCACGTGTGTCCCCGCACACGCGTGTGTGCCCCAGGCGTGGTGAAGCCCGACACGTACAAGCCGGTGCCGGATGAGCCCCCGAATCCCACCAACGTGGAGGAGACGCTGCGGCAGATCCAGGCCAACGACGGGGCTCTGGAGGACGTCAACCTCAACAACATCAAGGTGAGGGACCTGGTGGCAGTGTCCCCAAGGTGTCCCCAGGGGGCTGCTCCCTGCCCTGGGGTGTCCCAGGGTGCTAGTCCTGGTCCTGGGGTGTCTCCATGGGGCTGGTCCCTGTCCCAGAGTGTCCCCAGGTGCTGCCAGGGTGATGGGTCCCACCCTGGGGTCTGGGTCACCCTGTTCCAGGGTGCTGCTCGCTGTCCCAGGGTGTCCCTGTGGGGCTGGTCCCTGTCTTGGGGTATCCCTGGGGTGTTTGTCCCCATCCTGGAGTGGCTCCAGGGCACCCCAGGGTGCTGGTCCTCATCCGGGGGCATCTGTGTCCCTTGGGTGACATCCCACATCCCCTCGGTGCCACTGACATCCCTTGGGTGACATCCAGCACCCTCTCGGGGATGCCCCGGTATCCCTGGAGACATCTACACCCCCTCGATGCCACTTACATCCCCTCGGTGACACCCACGTCCCCTTGGGGATGTCCCCATCCCCTCGGTGACACCCACGTCCCCTTGCCGCAGGACATTCCCATCTCCACGCTGAAGGCCATCTGCGAGGCCATGAAAACCAACACCCACGTCAAGAAGCTCAGCCTGGTAGCCACCCGCAGCAACGACCCCGTGGCCAGCGTGAGTCCCGGCCCCGTGTCCCCACACGTCCCCAGAGGGGGGGGGGGGGGGGGACGGACACGGTCCCCTGCCCCTGGCTCCATCCTGGGCACCAGCAAGCCCAGGTGACGGTGGCTTTTCCACCGTCACCTGGGGCATTGGTGGCCCAGGACGTGCCAGAGGGGGGGTGCCAGCCCTGGGTGACACCCCGAGGTGACACCCTGAGGTGACACGCAGGCTGTGGCCGAGATGCTGATGGAGAACAAGACCCTGCAGAGCCTCAACATCGAATCCAACTTCATCACCAGCGCCGGCATGATGAGCATCATCAAGGCCATGTACCACAACACCACCCTAAGCGAGCTCAAGGTGGACAACCAGGTAGGGATGGGCACCCATGGGTGGCCCGGGGAGGGGACAGGGGTGTCCCCAGCTTCCCAGTGTGCCTGGTTTCACCCTGGCCCCGCAGTGCCAGCGGCTGGGCGACACGGTGGAGATGGAGATGGCCACCATGCTGGAGCAGTGCCCCTCCGTCGTGCGCTTCGGCTACCACTTCACGCAGCAAGGCCCCCGCGCCCGCGCCGCCATCGCCATCACCAACAACAACGAGCTCCGTGAGTGTCCCCCGCGTCCCCTCCCGCGGCAGGAATCGGGTGGGGGGTCCCAGCCCTGACCCTCCACCCCCCCTTTCCTCTGCCCCCAGGTCGCAAGCAGAAGAAAACCTAACGGCCCCCCCCCACGGCACGAACGAGCTCCGGCTCCTGCTCCCCGGGGCCGCTGTAAATAAAGAGGACGGAGAGACGCAGCTTTGGGATCCGCTCGGATGCGTCCCGGGGCAGGATTTGCGCATGGGGGCCAGAATCGGGATCGTAGGGATGGGCTGAGGGAGGGTAACGCTGCCGGGGAGGCAGCGGGGGCACCCCCCCCCCCCCCCCCCCCCCCCCCCCCCCCCCCCCCCCCCTTGCAGGGCTCGAGGCCCCCGTTAGCCTCCGGCCGTTAATCCGTGGGGGCCGAGCCGGACGCCTGGATCCCCTCGGGGAGCAGCGGGGCCGGGGTATTTATACCTGGGGGATTGGGTTACAGCACCAGGAGGGGTGGGGGGAGCAGGGCAACCCCCCCAACAGGCAGCCAGGTGCCCCCGCGGCACAGAGCTGGGCACCCAGGGCCCATGGGGGCCAGCACCCACAGCCCGGTGAGGCGGGTGGGGGGGACACGGGGCCTATTTATAGGCCCCCCCACCTATTTATAGGCACGAGCTGAGCAAGCAGGTAAATCCCGGTGCCCAGGGGTAACATCACCCCGGGCAGCGCTGCCAGGGAGCCCACCCAGGGAGAGGATCTGGCCCCGGGGCCCAGAGAGACCCTTGGGTGGGTGTTGGGTGCTGTCCCAGGGCATGGATGCCGGCTCAGGGTGCAGCCGGCAGTCCCATGGGTGCCCCCCGATGTGGCAAAGGCACCCAAAGGCTGGCAGGAAAAGGCGGGGGGGAAACTGAGGCAAGGGGAGGGCGGCGTGGCCAAGCACTGGGACAGCTGCCGGGGCCGGGGAGGAGGGGGGGGACCCGGCGCCACCACCCGAAAGGCCACGACCCGCAGGCAGCTGCCAGTGTGTGAGAAAATGAGCGCAACTCGGGCCAGGGACAGGAGGGGACAGGGCAGGGACGGGCCAAAACCCACACCGAGGTTGGCAGAGCTTGCAGGGCTCCGGCTGGGGTGGGGACACCCCAAAAAGGCACCAGGTTGAGCACCCCATGGCGGCAAAACGCTGGGACCCCCAATATCACCCCTCCCCGGGACCTGCCCCAACGGCTCAGACACCTCCGTCCTCTCCAGCTGCCTCTATTAACGGCGGGGCCTGGGGACAGCCTGGGGGGACCGTCCCCGTGGGGACCGGTGGGGCAGAGCGGGGCCTCAGGACGGCAGCAGCGCGGGCGGCTCGTCCTCGTCGGAGTCGAATTCGGCGTTCTCGTCCTTCACCCACTTGCCAGAGCGGTCCTGGATCCAGCCGGCGCTGGGGACGGACGGACAGACGGACGGAGTGAGAGGCGGCTCGTTACGGGGTTCCCCACGCCAACGGGGCCAAGGCTCACCTCCGCAGCTGCAGGTATCGCTCCAGGGCCTGGCGCCTCTCGGGGCTGAGGGCTTCGGGCCGGCTCAGGGCCGACGATGAGGCTTTTCCTTTGCCGCCTCGCCGCGTCTGGGCCGGAGCTGCCTTCGGTGCGTCTGGGAGGGCAGAGAGGGGCTGGCGCGACCCACAGAAACAGGAGAGGCCCAGCTGAGAGCCTGGGCACCCTGCCCCACCGGTGCTGGCGCAGCCCCGGAGCTGTCAGCCAGCTCTTACCCGCTCGCCCGCCGCGATGCCCCGGCAGCAGGGCTGCAGGACTGGTGTCCACGGCTTCTCCGTCCTTCTGTGACGGCTCCGAAGGCGTCGGGGCAGCACTCGGCCCCGTCTGGGTCACGCCAGCTCGCGAGCTGCTTCCCTCCACCCTGCGATGGGAGAAGGAGTCGGGGCCTTATTCCACAAACACCCAAAGGCGGCGGGGCCACGGCGCTGCCGGTCCCTCCCGGGAAGCCCAGAGCTTTCCCCCGTCCTCCAGCAGCAAAACCAAAGGTCTTACCCCGTCCTCCGGCAGCAGCTGCTGTAGGGAGCTGCTTTCAGCAGAGCGTTCCGGGCGATCCTCCTCGTCCGTGCCAACAGAGGGGCCGGGGAGCCCTGGGGAGAGAGGACAGAGCTCAGGGGGTGCCTGGCCGGGGGGGCTGGAGGGATGAGGAAGGGGCGTCCGCACCAACCTGCACGCCTGCTTGCTCTGCCTGCACCTCCTGCTCGTGCCGCCGCTTCTGGGCCGCGTCCTGGAGCGAGTGCTTCCTGCCGTAGAAGCGCTGCAGGCCTAGAAGAGAGCAAAGGGGATGGGGGGGACACACACGCGCTCGCTCGGCACAACCCACCCCACCGCCAGCCCCCCACTTACTGCCCGTGTGCTTCTTGCCGGCCCTGTGGACCGTCAGCACGTCCAGCGTGTCGAAGACGGGGCGGTGGGCGCACACCGTGCAGGCGTACCTATGCCAAGGGGGGGGGGGGGGTGTGAAAGCTGCTGTCAGGACCCCGCAAGTGGCTGGAGGGGGGGGGGGGGGGCTGCCCTCGGGGGTCTCGCTCACCTCCCGCTCCTCAGCAGCAGCGCCTCGTCCTCGGGGATGTAGTTGGCTAGCAGGTCCGCAACGCGTCTTTTCTGGGAGAGACCGAGGGGGCCGGGTGAGCCCTTGTCCCCCCCATGCCTGCTGCTGGAGGGGGGGTCTGCCCCCAATTCACCCTTGCCCCCAGCCCTGTCCCCCCTTAGGCCAGGAAACCTCAGCACCCTGGGGACCCCCCTCTGAGGGAGCAAGGGCAGGGGCGGGTGGGGGAATTGGGGTGTCAAGGCTGGAGAGAGCGGGGCTGGTTTGGGGGATGGGGGCAGGTAGAGGCAGGGGAAGGGGATAATTTTGGGGAGCGGCCTGGGCCAAGGGGGGTATTTGGGGCGCTGGGAGAGGAACCCTGAGGGGGGGGTCAAGACAGGGCAGAGGTGAGGGCGAACTGGGGGGGCAGAGGAGCATTTGCAGGCAGGGAGGACGGCGGGCAAGAGGGGTATGTACAGGCAGGGAGGAGCGGGGAAGAGCTGGGGGGAACCGGGGGCGGGGGGCAGGCCGGGGCAAGGGGGCGAACCCAGGGGGTACGCGGGGAGGCCAGGGCCGGGGTTGGGGGGGATCTGGGGGACTCGAGGAGGGTCTGGGGGGTCCTGGGGGGGCCGAGGCTTACCTGCAGCACCCCGAGCTGACCGGGGTCGTCCCCCTCCCGCTTGAAGGACATGGCGGCCCCGGCACCGGCCCGCGGTTACTATGGGAACCCGTCCTCCTGCCGCCCAGCTTCCGGGTGGCTTTTCCCGGCGGGCTGCGCGCGGCAGCAGCGACCAATTAGAGAGCGCGAGGGGCGGGGCGGGAGGGCCCGCCGTCCCCCCAGGCCGCCGCGGCCCCGCGGCATGACGGGAGTTGTAGTTCCGCGGCGCCGTCCCGGGCGGGGAAGTGGGGGGCAGAGAGCCCCCCCCGGGGGCAGGGACCGGGGGGGTGGCAGGGGCCGGGGGGGCGGGGAGGACTCCGGGGTGACGGTGGGGGTGGCGGCATCACTGCCCGAAGGGGCGGCGGCGTGTCCCCCCCGTCCCGGACTACAAGTCCCAGAGGCCTCCGCGAAGGTGGCCGGGCCGGGCCTGGTGTCTCCGGTCTCACCGGGGCCCGGGGGTGCCCGGGGGCGGCGGCGGGGCCGAGCCCGCCCCGTGAGCGGCGGCCGGAGCGCCGGGGCCCTGGGCCGGTCCCCCGCCCGGGCCGGGGCTGTTCGTATGAGCCTCCCCTCCCCGCGCTGGCGGGGGCCGGGGCTGAGCGGGGCCGTCCCACCATGGCGGCGGGGAGCGGGGGAGCGGGGGCCTCCGCCCGGGAGCACCGCCTGGAGCCCGGGGACACGCTGCCGGGGCTGGCGCTGCGCTACGGGGTGACGGTGAGCGGCCACGGGGGCCGGGGGTACCGTGGGGCAAAGAGCGGGGGGACATCCAGGGGTCCGGAGTGGCCGTGGGGCGGTGTGGGGCAGGATCCCCGGGGCCGGGGCAGGGGGGCAGAACGGCCCCGCGGTCCCCCGGCAGCCCCGGGGTCCCCATGGGGCCATCGCTGTCCCCTCCTGTCCCTGTCCCCTTCCCTCACCCACCCTGTCCCTGTGGCTGTCCCCGTCCCATCGCTGTCCCCACCCTGTCCTGTCCCCATCCCCTCCTTATCTCTGTCCTCATCCCATCCCTGTCCTTGTCCCTGTCCCCACCATTACCATCCCCATTCTTGTCCCCGTCCCATCTCTGTCCCCATCCCGGTCCCGTCCTGTCCCCATCCCGGTCCCCATCCCGTCCCTGGCAGATGGAGCAGATCAAGCGTGCCAACCGTCTCTACACCTCGGACACCATCTTCCTCAAGCCCACCCTCCTCATCCCCACGCCAGCGCAGTCAGGGGGACCCTGCCCCAAGGACAAGGACGAGGACAAGGACGCGCCTGTCCCCTCGGGGGACGCCCCGGCCGCCCCCACCCCGGCCCGCCACGATCTCTCAGCCACCGATTTCCTGCGGCAGCTCGACGCCGAGATCGGGCACTCCAAGGCGGCAGCGGCGGCACAGCGGCTCCGCGCCGGCCGCACAGGGTGAGCGCGCCCGTTCCTGCCTCCCCTTTTGGGGCAAAACGGGGTCTTTTGGAAGGTGGGTTTGGCTGCGGGGTGGGTGGGTGGGTGGCAAGGCCACCCCTCAGCGCCACCCCGCTGCGTCCCCTGCAGCACGGCCGAGGCCGAAGGCACCCGGAGGCCCGATGCCGGGGGCCCACCAGCCTCCCGGGGCCCCCGCCTCGGCCCCCGGCCCCTCACCAGGACCCCACGGGCGGCCGCCCTCCGCGACGCCGAGGACGAGATCTTCACGCTGTGACGCCGGGGACGTGAGGCCGTGACTCCCACCCTGCGGTGACGGGGACCCCGGGACACCCCCAGCACCCAGCCCCCGGCAGGGGATACCGGAGGGGACCCAGGGATTTGGGGGGGGACGGACACAGTGTCCCCTCCCTGTCTCCTTTGAGGGACCTTTCCTGCTGCAGGGACACCCAACACCTGGGTGCAGAGCCAGCCCTCTCACAGGGCTACTGGGAGGTACTGGGAGGTACTGGGACAAGATCTACCAGCTGATGTTTTTCCTCTGGTTATATTTATTTGTACGTCTTTGCTCTCGCGGGGGGGTGGGACCCCCCGTGCCAGTGCCTGGACCCCCACGGGGACGGGGACGGTCACCCCCAACCCCGAGAGCCTGTAAATAAAACGGAGCACTGTCACCCGGCTCTGCTTGTTTGTCACCCCCCGGGGACACCGTCACAGCCCCCCTGGGGACACAGTCACCCCCCCCGGGGACATGGTCACAGCCCTGGGGACACGGTTAACCCCCCAGGGACATGATCATTCCCCTTGGGAACACGGTCATCCCCTCGGGGATGTGGACACCCCCCTGGGGACAGGGTCACCCCGCTGGGGACGTGGTCACCCCCTGGGGATGCTGTCACCCCTCAGGGACACAATCTGCACCCTGGGGACGCAGTCATGCTCTCGGGGCTGCGGGCACCCACTCGGGGACACCATCACCCCCCCCCACGAGATCACCCAGGGGACCTGGGTGTCACACCACGCGGTGCCACCAGGTGTCACCCTGGACCCGCACCCTTGGGACCCCCCCTCCGGGACCCCCAGAGCCTCGAGGGTCTCCCCAGGGTCCCCCAACACCCCCAGGGCCACCCAGTCCCCCGGGATGTCCCCAGGGTCCGTCCCCACCCCGGGGGGGGAGGGCTGGTGACACTTGGGGACCGGAGCCTGAGTGGCACCTGGGGGGGTGAGCCCAGCGCTCCCAGTAGCTCCCAGTGCTCCCAGTCCCCACTGGGCCAGGTGCACACGTGCGTGCAAATGGACCCACGCTGGTGCAGGAGAAGTGACAGGTCCCCACTCGGGGTGGGGGAAAACGTGGGGGGGACACACAGAGGTGACGGCCAGCCCTGTCGCATGTGCGTGTGCAAGGGTCTCCGCACGTGTGTGTGCTCGTGTGTCGCACGTGCACCCACCCGCCTGCACGTCTGCGTGCGTGGACATTTGCACGTGGGCGCGTGCACACGCGTGTGCACCGACACGGGGGGGTGGCCAGCGCGGCGTGGGTGCTTGCACGCGCGTGTGGGCACAGCCCCGCCCCGGCGGGGGCCAGGGCGGGGCTGTGCCCACACGCGCGTGCAAGCACCCACGCCCGTCCACCCCACTGTACGCAGGGCTGTGCCCACTTCCACGCGTGTGTGCACACGCGTGTGCAAGCCGCCCCCGCCCCCCCCCCCCCCCCCGTAGCCCTCAGCAGCTAACGAGGATCATCTCATTAACGCAGATTAACGACTATCTATAGGGTGGCCCCGGCGGGCGGGGAGGTGTCCCGGGTGGGGTCCCACGGGGGTCCCCGGTCCCCGCCCCCGGCCCCGCTCCGGCCGCCGGCCGGTCCCGGCCCGTTCCGGGGCGGAGCCGCCGCTCGGGGCCGCTCGGGTCCGTTCGGGACCGTTCGGGACCGCTCGGGACCATTCGGGACCGCTCGGGGAGCGGAGCCGGTACCGAGCGCGGAGGGATCGGGGCGGGGGGGGGGGGCGTGTGTTGTGAGGGGTGTAGGTGGGGTGTTGTGGGGTGCAGGTGGGGTGTTCCGGGGTGTAGGTGGGGTGTTGGGGCGGGGGGTCGGTGGGGTGTTGTAGGGGGGTCGGTGGAGTGTTGGGGCGGGGTGGTTTTGGGGTGTAGGTGAGGGTGTTGTGGGGGTGTTGTGGGGGTGTTGTGGTGTTGTGGGGGGGGTACTTGGGGTGCTGTGAGGGTGTTGTGGGGTGTAGGTGGGGTGCTGGGGCGGGGTGTCGGTGGGGTGTTGTTGTGGGGGTGCTGTTGGGGTGTAGGTGGGGTGTTTTGGGGTGCTCTGAGGGCGCAGGTGGGTGCTGTGGAACCGGGCGCTGTGCGGGGCTGGGTGTGCGGGAGGGTGTTGTGCCGGGGGGGGGGGGTGTGAGTGGGGGGGGGGGGGTGTGAGTGGGTGGGGGGGGTGCGGGGGTGCGCACAGCCGTGCCCCGCTGCACACGCTTGTGCTGTGCGTGGTGTCCCGGTGCTGCTGGCAGCAGTTCCCCGGGCACTGGGAGCACTGGGACAGGGGTACTGGGGACGTTGGGACGGGCACATTGGAGCGGGGGCACTGGGACCGCTGGGAGGGGGCACTGGGGACACTGGGATGGGGATACAGGAACACACACTGGGATGGGAGTGCTGGGAGCACCGGGAGGAGGGTACTGGGGACACTGGGAAGGGGCACTGGGACCACTGGGAGGGGGCACTGGAGACACTGGGATGGGGGTACAGGAACACTGGGATGGAAGCACTGGGACCACTTGGGGGAGGGTACTGGGGACACTGGGAGGGAGCACTGGGACCACCGGGAGGAGAGTACTGGGGACATGGGGAGGGGGCACTGGGAGGGGGCACTGGGAGCACCATCCCTGTGCTGGGGGTGCACATCCCCACTGTCCCCATGCCCCCCATCGCCAGGGCTGCCCTGTGCCCCCCCCCCCGCCCCTCCCCGTGCCTCAGTTTCCCCCGCTGAGATCAGCCCCCGGCAGCCCGGGGCGGGGGGGGGTCACCCTCAGCCCCACGTCCCCTCCGGGCGCCTGCGACGATGCCGGGGGTCCCCCTGCCCTTCATCCTCCTCCTCCTCCTCCTCATCCCCGGGGACCCCGGGGGGGCGGCGCAGTCCTTCCCGCGGGACCTGGTGGCACGCAGCACCGTGGGGCTGGCAGGTGAGCGGGGGGGGTGCTGGGGAGGGGGGGGTCACCAGGGCTTGGGGGGGCCGGCGGGGTGTCACCGCGTCCCCCCGCCGTGTCCCCGCAGCCACTGCCGCCTACCCCCGCTTTGGTGGCCTTCGGGGGGACAACGTCACGGCCCAGCTCGGCCTCGACTTCCAGCGCATGCTGCGCCTCAACGGCACCCTCTTCGTCGCCGCCCGGTGAGCGGGGCTGCGTGCTCGGGCGCGCTTCTGCGCGCTTGTCTGTGCTTCTGCGCGCTTCTGCGCGCTTCTCTGTGCTTTCTTGTGCAAGCTCATGTGCACTTGTGTATGCTTGTGCGCGCCTGCGCGCTCTCTGTGCTTGTGCGCTCATGCGCTTGTGCATGCTGTGCGCGCTTCTACGTGCTCTGTGCTCGTGCAAGCTCATGCGTGCTTGTGCATGCTTGTACATGCTCGTCCGTGCTTGTGCACGCTTGTGCATGCTTGTTCACACTTGCACGTGCTTCTGGAGGCTTGTTTGCTTCTGCAAGCTTGTGCACGCTTGCGTGTGCTTGTCCATGCTTGTGCACGCTTGGGCACACTTGCATGTGCTTGCACCCACTTCTGCATGCTCGAGCCCGATTGCCCCTGCCTGTGCACGCTTGTGCCCACCAGCGTGTGCTGCTGCACGCTTGTGTGTACCTGTGCCCCCGTGTTCCCTCCCATGGCCCCATACGCGTCCCTGCGGTCCCTTGCACTTGTGCGTGGCGTGCGTCCCCATGTCCCCTCGCACGTCCCCGTGCCCCTTGCATGTCCCCGTGCCCCTCGCACCTCACCCCCCCCCCCCCCCCCCCGCCCTCAGCCCCCCATGCCCCTCGCACGTCCCCGTGCCCCTCGCACGCTCACGCCCTCCCCCCCCAGGGACCACATCTATGCCTTCGACCTGGGGCAGGACAAGGGGACGCTGTACCCCGAGCGGGTAAGGGGGCCGGGGCCGCCGTCCTGGGGACACGGGGGGCCGGGGGGGGGTCCCCGTGCCCACCCCCCACCCCCCACCCCCCCGTCTCGCCCGGCAGCACCTCACCTGGGAGACGCGGGACAGGGAGAACTGCGCCATGCGGGGCCGGCTGCAGGTACGGGGGTACAGGGTGGGGGGGTGCAGGGATACGGGGTGTAGGGGCGGGGGGCAGGGTGGGGGTATATGGTGGGGGGTGTGGGGTACAGGGTGTGGGGTATACGGTAGGGGAGGTGCGGGGGAATGGGGGTGCAGGGGTACAGGGTGTGGGGGTGCAGAGTATGGGGCTGTGGGGGTACATGGTGGAGTTACAGCGTATGGAGGTATGGGGGTACAGGGTAGGGTGGGGGTGGGGTGGGGGTAGAGTTATGGGGGTGGGGGTTACAGGGTATGGGGTTACAGGTTATGGGGGTGTGGGGTTACAGAGGTGGGGGTACAGGTTATGGGGGTGGGGGTACAGGCATGGGGGGGGGGGTGCGGGGGTACAGGGTGTGGGGGTACGAGGTACAGGATGCGGGGGCATGGGGATACAGGGCATGGGAGCACATGGTATGGGGGTACAGGGGTACCTGGGGGGGTGCAGGGTGGAGGGGGCAGGGTGTGGGAGGTAGAAGGGATGGGGGCAAACAGGGGGCTCGGGGCAGGAGGAGGTGGGGATGACGGGGCCCCCGTGTCCCCCCATGTCGTGTCCCCCCCGCCCCCACGCAGGACGAGTGCCACAACTACATCAGGGTGCTGGTGCCCCGCGACGCCGGCACCCTCCTGGCCTGCGGCACCAACGCCTTCAGCCCCCTCTGCCGCACCTACCAGGTGAGGGGAGCCGGGGGGGGCGTGGGTGTCACGAGTGGGGGGGTCTCAGCCCCCGCTGGGGAGCGTGAGTGGGGGTGTGATGAGCGGGGGGGGTCTCAGCCCCGCTGGGGAGTGGGATGGTGGTGGGTGTGATGATGGCGGAGGGTCTCAGCCCCCGCTGGGCAGTGCGGCGGGGCAGTGCCCAGAGGGGTGACGAGCGCGGGGGTCCTCAGCATCTCCGTGCCGGGGCTGGGGGCAGCATGGGGGTGTGATGAGTGTGGGGGGTCTCAGCCCTCGGCTCCCCCCCCCAGGTGAGCAGCCTGGCGCAGGAGGGCGAGGAGGTGAGCGGCCAGGCCCGGTGCCCCTTTGACGCCAAGCAGAGCATCGTCGCCCTCTTCGTCGGTGGGTGCTGGGGCGGGGGGGGATGCCCGGGGGGGGACACATGGGGCTGACGCTGGTGTGTGTCCCCCCCCAGATGGCAGCCTGTACTCGGCCACGGTGGCCGACTTCCAGGCGAGCGACGCGGTGATCTACCGCAGCCTCAGCCCCGGCCGCCCCCCCCTGCGCACCCTCAAGTACAGCTCCCGCTGGCTGCAGGGTACCCCACCGCGGGGGGGGCT
Organism: Gymnogyps californianus; assembly: GCF_018139145.2. Lineage (NCBI taxonomy): Eukaryota > Metazoa > Chordata > Aves > Accipitriformes > Cathartidae > Gymnogyps > Gymnogyps californianus. The sequence goes on along the minus strand of NC_059499.1, from coordinate 2,640,332 downwards.
GCAGGAGAGGGGTGCGGGTAGGGGGTGTGGGTATATGGGGGGTGATGGGGACAGGTAGGGGGGTGCAGGTGTATTGGGGGGCTGGGGGTGGGTAGAGGGGTACGGGTGCAGGGGCTGTGGGGTAGAGGAGTAGGGGTGTGTATAGGGATGGGTAGAGGGGCAGGGGGCTGAGGGGCTGGGGGGGGGACAGGGGCTGGGATCGGGGGGTGCAGGGCTATGGGGCCATAGGGGGGCGGAGGGGGCAGGGGTGGGGGACGGGGACAGGAGGTGGCGGGGGCTGACGGCCCTCCCGGCCCCCCCCAGAGCCCCACTTCGTCCAGGCGCTGCCCTACGGCTCCTACGTCTACTTCTTCTTCAGGGAGGTCGCCGTGGAGCTCAGCGCCCTGGGCAAGGTGGGCACGGGGGCGTGGGGACGCGGTGGCACGGCGGGGGGCACCCGCCTGCCCATCCCCCTGGCGTCAAGGCAGGGCAGACCCCGGTGCCCCTCGCCACGGGGTCTGGCAGGGTGCTGGTGCCCCCCAGGGTGCTGCTGCCTGCGGGTGCTCCTGGGTGCCAGCCCACAGTGACTGATGCTCGTGAGTGCCCCTGGGTGCTAGCCCCGTGTGCGGGTGCCCATGGGTGCCAATGCCCCTGGCTGCCTGGGTGGCAGTGCCGATGCCTGTGGGTGCCCAGGTGCCGATGCCCGTGGGTCGCTGGGTGCTGATGTTTGTGTGTCTCTGGGCACTGACACCCATGGGTGCCTGGGTGCTGATGCTTGAGGGTCCTTGGGTGCTGACACCTGCAGGTGCCCATGCGCTGATGCCCATGGGTCCTTGGGTGCCGATGCCTGCAGGTCCCTGGGTGCTGACACCCATGGGTGCCCAGGTGCCGATGCTGCGGGTCCCTGGGTGCTGACACCCATGGGTGCCCAGGTGCCGATGCCTGCGGATCCCAGGGTGCTGACGCCCATGGGTGCCGGTGCAGGTGGCGGTGGCGCGGGTGGCACGGGTGTGCCGCAACGACCGGGGGGGCTCCCCGCGGGTGCTGGAACGGCGCTGGACGTCCTTCCTGAAGGTGCGGCTGCAGTGCGCCGTCCCCGGGGACGCCGTCTTCTACTTTGATGTCCTGGAGGCGGTGACACCCCCCCGGGCCCTGCACGGGCACCCCGCCGTCCTCGCCCTCTTCGGCACCCAGCCCAACAGGCATGGCGATGGGGACACGGGACGGTGACGGGGGACACGGGCTCATGGGGGACGTGGGGACGTGGGTGGCCGAGGGGACATGGGGCTGTAGGCACACAGGGCAGGGGAGCGCGGCATGGGGGGACGTGGGCAGGGACATGGGGACATGAGAGATGGGGACGTGGGGATGTGCTCACATGGGGACATGGGAGATGGGGACATGGGGACGTGGGAGGGACAGACATGGGGACATGAGGATGCGCTCACATGGGGACATGGGGACACGGGAGATGGGGACACGGGGATGGACTCACAGGGGGACATGGGGACGCAGTGGGACAGGACACAGGGGTGCAGACACAGGGGAACAGGGCGTGGGGACACAGTGGGGACCAACAGGGACACGGAGGGGCCCTGGCCAAGCCAAGGCCGACCTGGCAGCCCTGGGAGGGTACAGGGGTGTCCCCAGCACCGGTGCCACCCCTCACCGCCGCCGCAGCATCCCCGGCTCAGCCGTCTGCGCCTTCTACCTGGCGGACGTGGAGCGGGCGTTTGAGGGACCCTTCGCTGAGCCCCGCGGCGCCGCCGGCACCTGGACCCCGGTGCCTGAGGACAGGGTGCCCCGACCCAGGTACACCCCCCCACACGCACCCGGACGCCTGGGTCCCCCCCAGGGTGCGGCAGCCGCCCGGACGCCTGGGTCCCCACGCCGGCTGTGCCGCAGGCCGGGCTGCTGCGCCGGGATGGGACCGGCCGCCGGCATTGTCACCTCCGGGGACTTCCCCGACGAGACATTGGCCTTCGCCAAGGAGCACCCACTGCTGCACGGCGCCGTGGCACCCGCCGGCGGGCGGCCCCTCTTCACCCGCACCGGCACCAGGTGCGCCCCGGCGGGGGGACGGGTGGCCTTGGGGACAGGGTGGCCTTGGGGACAGGGGGTGGCTTGTGCGAGGAGGGTGTGGGCGTGCGGAGGGGTGAGGGTGCAGCCAGTCCTGTGGGTGCTGCAGGGTGGGGAGGGTCCTCGTGCAAGGCTCCTGTGCAAGGGTGCGCGAGGCCCTGGTGCAAGGGGCGTGCAAGGCCACGTGAGGGTGTGCAAAGCCCCACTGCAAGGGTGTGTAAAGCCCTGGTGCACAGATGTGCAAAGCCCTGGTGCAAGGCCACGTGAGGGTGTGTAAGACCTGGGTGCGAGGGCCCCGGTGCAAGGGTGTGCAACAGCATGTGAGGCCCCATTGCAAGTGTGTGCAAGGGTCCCATGCAAGGGTGTGCAAAGCCCCAGCGCGAAGCCCTGGTGCACGGGTGTGCAAAACCCCGGTGCAAGGGTGTGCGAGCGGCTGCAGAGCCGCGTGCGAGGCCCCGTGCGAGGCGGGTGCGAGGGTGCGCTGGGCGCAGGCTGACGCAGCTGGCGGTGGACACGGGCGCGGGGCCACGGGGGAACCAGACCGTGCTCTTCCTGGGCGCCGAGGACGGGCGGGTGCTGAAGGTCCTGGCGGCCACGTGGCACCCCGGGGCCACCCAGCACCCTGGCGGCACCCCGACACCCAGTGACAGCCGGGAGCCGGTGACCACGGGGACGCCGGCTCCGAGACGCTGCTGCTGGAGGAGATCAGCCTCTACGACCCCAGGCGGTGAGTGCCAGGCGCTGGGTGGCCAGGGCTGTGGGTGCTGGTGGGTGCTGGGGGGCACCTTGGGGCCATGGGTGCTGGTGGTGCTGGGGGGCTTGTGGGCACCATGGGGCCATGGGTGCTGGGGGGCTCATGGGTGCCGATGGGTGCTGGGAGGCAGTGGGCATTGACTGGTGCAGTGGTAGTGTGGGTGCCATACGGGTACTGGGGGGCCATGTGGGTGCCACGGGGCATTGATGGGTGCTGGGGGGGCCACATGGGTGCCATGGGGAGCTGATAGGTGCCATAGGGTCATGCAGGCACCATAGGGTGCTGATGGGTGCTCTGGGGCCATGCAGGTGCTGCGGGGCCATGTGGGTGCCATGGGGTGCTGGTGGGTGCCATGGAGCTGCAGGGTGCCGATGGGTGCTGCGGGGTGCTGGCAGGCACTGTGGGGTGCTGCCGGGTGCCGTGGGGCTGTGGGTGCTGAGGTGGGGTGCAGTCACGATGGGTGCTCTGGGGGGGGTGCAGGTGCCGGGGGCCGCGGGGCGCCAGCCGGGTGCTGGGGCTGGAGCTGCACCCGCCGGGCCGGGAGCTCTACGTCGCCTTCGCCGGGTGCTTGGTGCGTCTGCCCCTGAGCCGCTGCGCCCGGCACGGCGCCTGCCGCAGGTGAGCAGGGGGTGGACGGGGCGTGCGAGGGCGTGCGAAGGCACGGGAGCGTGCGAGGGCACGAGGGTGTGCAACGGCACAGGAGTGCGCAAGGGCACGAGGATGTGCGAGGGCCCAGGGGCGCACCCGGGCACGGGGCACGCACGGGGGCACGAGGGCGTGCAAGGGCAGGGAGACGCGTGCGAGGGCACGAGGGTGTGCAACGGCACAGGAGTGCGCAAGGGCACGAGGATGTGCGAGGGCCCAGGGGCGCACCCGGGCACGGGGCACGCACGGGGGCACGAGGGCGTGTAAGGGCAGGGAGACGCGTGAGAGCACAGGGGCGTGCGAGGGCCAGGGGCGTGCGAGAGCGTGCGAGGGCACAGGGACGTGCGAGGGCGGCTTCGGCACCCGGCTGCCTGGGTCCCCCCGCGCAGGAGCTGCCTGGCTGCCCGTGACCCCTACTGCGTCTGGCTGCGCCCCGGGGGCTGCGTCCCCTTCTCCGAGGACCTTCCGTAAGTGTCCCCCGCGGTGGCCTTCCCTGGGGGGCTCCCCCCCCCACCCGCCCCGATCTCCTGGGTCCCTTCCTCATGGGGTGGGGACACTGGGGACGGTGGGTGACGTCCCCCCCTGTGTGCCCCAGGAGCGGCTTCGAGCAGGACGTGGAGGGATCCCCCGGGATCACTGGGACCTGCCAAGGTGAAGGAGGGCGGGTGGACATGGGAACTGCTGGGGACATGAGGTCGCGGGGGGATGCAGGTGGCACTGGGGCGACACTGGGGGCCCTGGGACACGTGGGTGACACCGGCAGATGTGGAGGGCATCGGGGGGACACGGGTGGCCCCAGGGGACGCGGGTGGCCTGGCCCAACCCCACTCTGCTCTCGCAGATGCAGCAGCTGCGGGGACGGTGACAGAGACTTGGCCCATGGTCAGTGACACCCCCTCTGTCCCCCCCGGACACCCACTGGGAGGGGCCCTGGGGACCAGGGAGGGACACGGGAGGGACGCAGGGACTAGGAGGGACCCCTGGGGATGGGAGGGGGATCCCAGGGGTGGGGGGACCCCAGGGATAGGAGAGAGGGACCCCAAGGACCGGGGAGGGACCCTGGGGATGGGGGGGGACCCCAGGGACCAGGAAGGGACCCCCAAGGACACGAGAGGGACCCCAGGAATGGGAGAGGGATCCCAGAGACCAGGAGGGACCCCAGGGATGGGAGAGGGACCCCAGGGAGCAGGAGGGACCCCAGGGACAAGAGAGGGACCCTGGGCACCAGGAGGGACCCCAGGGACAGGAGAAGGACCCAGGGTGGGGGAACCCCAGGGACCAGGAAGGGAACCCAGGGGTGGGAGAGGGACCCCAGGGACCAGAAGGGACCCCGGGGGGGGGGCCGGGGTGGGGGCCGGGACCCCCACGTGCATGGTGGGCTGATGGGTGCTCCCGCAGGGGTGCGTCAGGCCGGGCCGGGGGCCGCGGCGACGGTGCCAGTGCCGGTGCTGGTGGGCTGCGTGCTGGGTGCCTTTGCCCTGGGTGCCCTGGCCGCCGGGCTGCTGGCAGCCTTCTGCCGCCACCCCGCTGTCCCCAAGGGACCCCCGGAGCCCCCCATCACCCCGCGGCCCCCGGCCCAACCGCCTGCCCCCCGCCTCTACCCCCCGCTGCCGCCCCAGGGAGGGGCCGGGGGCCTGCGGGACCCCCCCGAGCTGCCCACCCCTGAGGCCACCCCGCAGCCACCCACCAAGACGCCCCAGGAGCGGGCGGCGGAGCCCCGGCGCGGCCAGGCCCCCCATCTTGGCACCCCAGGGTGCCCAGAGCCCCCCGGCCCGGGACCCCCACCCAAGGCCACCCTGGAGGAGCTGCTGCAGCGGCTGCACGGGGTGGGGGGCTCGGGGTGGCCGGTGACCCCCCCGGGCACCAGCTCCTTCGCCAACCGGGTGCAGCCGGGCGCCCCGTTCTCCAGGCTCCCCCCGGCCCCCTGCGACGGGGCGCCCCGGCGGCTGGACGTGCCCCCCGACAGCCCCCCCCCGCCCCGGCGGCCCCTGGCACAGAGACACTCGCTGGGGGGGACGCCCGCGAGACCACCCGGCCTGGCCCGGGGGCTCACCCGCATGCACTCGCTGGGGGCCCCGGGGGGGCCGCCCTGGGGCCCCCGGCCCGGTGCCCTGGAGCGCTCCCTCTCCACGAAGCCCCCCGTGCTGCCCAAGCCCCTGCTGGGGCCGGCGGCCCCCGGGCGGCCCTGAGCCCCCCCCCACCGGGGACATGGGGACATCCTGGTCGCCGGCACCCATGGGACACCCCCGCTGCGGCTGGCGGGGGGGCCCCAAGCCATCCCCTGCCCTGGGTGGCAGAGTCCCCCCCTTCCCCGGCTCCGTGCCCTGAGCCACGAGGGTCCCTGTGTCCCCAGGCTGGCCCCCAGCGGGGTCCCCGTGTCCCCACGCGGCCGCCATCTCCCTCCCTTGGGTGAGGAGGGGCCCACGTGTCCCCGAGCCCCCCCGTCTCCCTGCCCAGGGTGACCAGGATCCCCCCAACCCTGAGCCACCCCCATCTCAGCCCGGGCTGACGAGGGTCCCCGTGTCCCCCGCGCCCAGGGCTTTTTTTTTTTTTTTTTTTGATCCTTTCTAATTTATTTGCTGCTTGGGGGGTCGTCGCAGCCCCCCGGGGACGCCAGGAAGGGCGTGGGACGCGGCGGCTCTCCGCGCCAGAGCTCGGTTCGTCCTACCGTGTAGGACCAGGGCTCGGCCCCGCGCCGGCCGCGGCAATTAAATACGTGGTCGCTCTCGCGCTGGTGCCCGCCTGGCTCTGTCCGGGGTGCGGGGGGACGAGAGTGGGATGGGATGGGATGAGGCGGGGGAAGGTGCCAGCCCAGCTCGGGGACAGGGTGGAGGCCCAGTGCGGTGGCCCTGGGGTGTCCCCCCAGAGACGGTGGCATGTGAGATGCCAGGGGACACGCTGGGGTCGGCAATGCGTCAGCTTAGGGGGACAGGACTGACACCGGGGTACAGGAAAGCGGCTCGCTGAGGGCGGGGTGTTTTATTCAGAAACAGTAGAAAACAAAGATGTACAAACGTCGCCATTTCCGCGCTTCCAAACATTCACCCTCAGCAGAAAAGGGGTCCCAAGCACGCAGTTCCTCGTCACCGCGCTAACGGGGTCCGCAAGGGACGTGCCACCGCAACGCGGCAACTTATTCCGCGATAAATACCCCGGCGCCGCGCCTGGCACGGGGGCAAACAATCTGATAAAGGCGAGATTAAAGCAATAATCCGATTTGGCAGCAGGAACCGCCCCGTGGGCAACGGGTCGGGGTGGAAGGGGGGGACGGAGAGGGAAGGCCCCGGCCGAGGTCGCCGGGGGACCTGCGCCAGGCTCGGCTCAACTCCCGGGGTTTGTTATTCCCCTTCGTGGTCGTCTGGGAAGGATTTACTTGGCGTTCCCGTGACCTCCTCCGCTCATCCCCACCGGATTTACAACGCCCTGCTTCCGATTTAGGATAATGGGAACCGTTTAGAGCTGGTTACTGCGAACAAGAGGGAAACGGACGTCGGATCAAACCCAAACTGGTTCAGCGAGCGCCGCGCCACCTCCTCCACCGAGGAGAAACAACGCACCTTCGTTTTAAGACCACAACTTCTGCATTGGCATCCCCGGGAAACGGGCCGGGATTCTCCCGCCCGCACAAGCCTGCAAGCGAGCACGGATGCGATCCCAAGCTCGCGGTGGAGGGGAAGTCGGGCTGGATGCGTGGGCGGAGGGGAGCCGGGCTGCTCTGCCGCGACAGAAGCGCAGCCGTCGAGAGCGAAGGGGTTCGTTTAGCCTTTAACCTCTTCAAATTCTGCGCTCGACGGTGAAAGCGGCGCGAGGAGGGCGAAGGCGTGGGTGAGAAAAGCCCTGACGCGGCAGAGTCCGGCCCGGACTCCCGTGGGAGGTTATTTACCCGCTCACAACAGCCCTACGCTGCCACAGCTGACTATGCACCGACCAGAAAACTGCTGGTCTTGGCTTAAAAAGCTCCAAATCCTTTCTGTGGGAGAGCAGAGGATGCAGCCGGGTTTAAATTCTTTCTAAATGCTGGGCGGAGATCAAATTCTCCTCGTCTTTGTTCAGACCCCGTACGCAAGTACTTCTAAAAATAAAATTAACGTGTGATTTCAGCCCCCCGCAAAGCGAAGCAGTAAGAACACTGTCAGCTTTATTTGTTCCAACTCTATAAACCAGATCCAGTTACCGTGAGCGCCACGGACTTTTTATTTTTTTTCCTCTTCTGAAGGGGAAGTTTGTTTCCCAGCTGAAGGGACTTTTTGGCAAAACCGACCCTTTTCAGGGGAAGGATGGAAATAACTGAGAATCACAGTGCTGTCGCAGGCACAACACGGCGTTTATATACGCTACAGCTGCCGAGCTCTGCGAATTTACAAATAATAAGCACAAATTTCAGGCACAACGTAAAAGCCAAAGTTGACAGTGTCCCTTTACATCCGTAAACGCTTCCGGGCATTAGAAGAATCTGCCTGGATTTACTTTAATACTGTCTCGAACCCTCCGACGCAGATTTTTAGTTCAAACAGACCCAAATTGTCAATGTTCTGGGGAACAAAAGAAAGTAACTTCACGCATCCCTGAAGTCAGTGAGGAAACGCTGAAGTAATCAACAGCCAGGAACCGAGTCTCTCCAAACATTCATTCATAAAAAATAATTATTAAAGCCTTCTTCAAAACATCTTTTGGAAAAAGATAAAAAAAGTCTTCTTTATAAATATCGCTACACTGGTTATAAATAAATGCACTTAGATTCTCACGGCAAGTCTCATGAAGCCTTTACAACAACAGTCACATAAACCTTCCTCTCCTACCGCTCGCTGGTGAACCCAACCGGTGAAAGGCTGCGACACGTTGCCGAAGACGGGATTTCGGCAGATCCCACCTTCCTTTCAGGCCCAACCGCCAGGAACTGACTGATTTTAGGATGAAAAGCAGTTTCCTCTTGGGGTGAGCGATTCCTTCAGAGCCGTGACCGTACGTTCATACCTTTAGGAACTCGTTAGCCCGTATTACGTCCCCGACGTAACCAGCCCGTATACGAGCTGATCTATCGGCAAAGAAACGTTAACAAAGGCAGTACCTGAACCAAGAGAAAACCATATTATCTGGACACGCTTGGAAATAACAGGGAAAAATGCAATGCAAGGACCATGAAATCGAATTATTACTCTGAATCCTGCCAATGGTTACAAAACTAGGACAAAAAAAAAACCCCAACAAAGCCCAAATGAATAAACTACAGGCCAAAAGAGCTATGGATTTTTATCTTGCAAGAAGATAGTCTCAGAGAGCAGCCCAGCTGCTCGGGCCTCAGAGCTGCAAGTCACTCCTCGCCCTTAAAACCTTTTTGCGACCGACAGCACAGCTTGCATGATGGTATTTTTCTAAACTTCATTTGATGATCTTTCATTATCAAGTTCCACGCGATAACTTGGGGGTCTTCCAATCAGTTCCCTGCTGTCCTGAAACCATAATCCGCTGTACTAAACGGATCCCTGCACTAAACAGGCCTGCAAAGAGTGAAAAACCCCCGAACATTTCAGTAACAAGATCAGCTGCTTGTTAAAAAAAGGTTTTAGTATCTTTAAAAATAAAAACTGTTTAGTGAAAAAAAAGTGACACACGTATCTCCAGAGACAACTCGACTCCCAAGCTGTCTTGCAGCAACCGCCGTATGTATAGTTTTGCATATATAATCAGTTAACGCTACTGTTCAGCGCAGAAGTGTCAAATAGAACATTTGACTAAATATCATAAAAATTGAGGAGGAATTTTTTGCGATCCCTTTGGGGAAGGGACAAAGAGCTCCCCCAAATTGTTCGTGAAACAAAGAGGGCGAAGCGTGGTATTCCCTGATATCGTGAAATGCTCCGGCTGACAGACATTCAGCCCGGCCTTTGCTCTTGCATTGAAGGTTGCCTCAATCAAAAAGATTCATGGTTTTGGAAGAAAAAGAATACGTAATTCGCTTTCTGGCTGAAAGGGGAAATCCCCTCCGCACCTCTGAAGATTTTAAAGCAACACCCTAAGAGACTACTTTCTCTGAAGGTGCCGATCCGGTCACTCGACGTCGCAGAAGGGAATGAACACCTCAGGTTACCACAAAAAGTCTGTTTTCAGTGCTGTAACCTCCAGGCAGCTGAGCGCTAACACCAGCTGCTCTGGCAATGAGGTATTTCTTTTCCACTCCCCAACAACGCAGGTATTGACATCACCAAATAAGCCGTCGGGTCACTCGCTGGCTAAAATTTTGTTAAAAAGCTTCCAATCTCTCAAGGTCAAGCTTTAAAAGCACCTTTTGGCACCGTGCTGAAAGCAGAGTTACATTGCGAGCGGCTGGAGAAGCTTCTACCCCTGGCAGTGGGGCGGCTCTGACAACAGCCCTCTGCTCTCAACACCGCTTGCCAACAGCACCTTATTTAACAAAAAAAAAAAAAAAAAAAAAAAAGAAAAATAAAAAGTGATTTTCCTTTACAAAACCCAGTCAATCACCGAGGATTAGGAGGTTACAGTTTCCACAGCGATATCAGTTGGCTGATCTGTTTCCAGCATGGACAGCACGGATTCCTTGATGTCTTCTGAGGTTACCACGAGCGGGTCAACCTCGGCGACCTCTTCGAGCACCATCACCTCCGCTCCGTTGGGCTGCTGCCTCACCATGGCTGCCAGCTTCAGCCGGTACTCCTCCGCCTCTTGCTCCTTCTTTATGAGCTGGCTGCGATATTCCTGAGCCTTCCGGTTCGCCTCCTGCAACTGCTGCTGTAGCACTTCCCTTTCAACGCTGTCCTACAGAAAACAAAGTTGAGAGAGCCCATGATGGAGGCCCAACCTGCGACACGAAGGAAACAGGGCGTGCAAGCACTCCAACGGTTACGAGTTACAAAAGCAAACACTAGAACCGCGCTTGGGTTGAGTTCTGTTCAACTGGCTTGCTCACAACAGGTTACCAGAGGCAACCGGGACACGGGAAGGCACAAACTGGCTGGCCGGCGTCCCCGCAGCGTGCAGGGAGGTGGGCTGGGAAGTTACGCGCGATCTCACCATGATGAATTGCAAAGGTTGGAAGCAGGTGTAACCAAGATGCAAGAAAAATAGAGCGCTATTAGTGCTGAAAAGTTGAGAGGCAATCGAGAAGAACGTTCTCCCTCCCCAACAGAGGGTGATGGGAGAGTCGTTCCTGCTGCTTTACGAAGAGCTGAGACTTGGCTTACACCCAGCCCATGTGTTGTGCTTCTACAGGAAATCCTAAATAATCTCAGTAAACGACCATGATTCATCTAAAAACCCTGAGCTACAGCTTCAGCACAGGCAAAACAGCAACAAGTGATTTTGCTGGCTCTTTTCCTCCTAGCTATACTCAACTGAGCATCGCTCCTCTCAACTGCTTGTGTGTTCAGCTTGTTTCTATTCTGAGATAGCTTTGGCAGACCGGGAGCCCGACATCCTCAGCACAGCAGAGAAACACACAGGAGACGACGGCAATCAAAGTTACAAGCAGGAGTAGCTACCTGGTCTTCCTTCGAATCATCTACATTTTGTTCCACTTTCTGCTTCTTGGCCAGCGGCTTCTCCTCCTCTTCTGCGTCATCTCTGTCTTCAATAACAGTCTCTTCTGCAACCTGACCAGCAGGTACAGTTAAAACTGAAAAATTAAAAGGTGACAAATTATACAGTGTGAGACATGCTTTTGCACAGATGTTTCCCGAAAGACTTCTCTGAAGTCAGTGCATCAGCGTGGTTCTGGAGAAAAAGAGGAGACCTGTGGATCGGCAATGCCGAAGCCTTCCCAGAGAGGAGAGAAACTCTGGACTGGGTTTCCAAGTTTTCTTTATTCAGGTCTCTGAAATACCCGAGGATTTCACCACAATGGGGCTGACAGAATCCAAAGTCAAAGATTTGCATCTTAGAAAACATGTGAGGTAAAAACTACCATTCTGATGCCTCAGTAATGCAATTAATAGCCGAGGCAGGCTAAGCAAGAGGAATAGAAAGCTCTTCTCGAAAATTCCCAGTACACAGTCCCAGTGGCTAAGCTCTGAATCAGCTTTAAGCGCATGCAAGAGCTGCAAATACTCCAGAGAACAAACACATTTTAAATCTGCAAACATGGGTTTTCACTTTGGGAAGCCAACAGCAAGAATTCATCCAACCAAGGAGGAGAAAGGCACCACGTGAGCTACCTAAACAGTTCTCCCTTTGTCCTCCTTAGACTAAGAATGGGTTACAAGCCAGGAATTATTTGTAGTAATTTGGCAAATAATTCTGAATAATTAACAGCTTTAGAAAATTGCTTTTCACTCCTGAAGTCTGTAAACAGACAGAACTGATGTAACCCATCTCACATTGTAGCACTGTATGCATGTTACAGGAGAGCTGCTCTGCTTCCTAATCCTCTTTTCCTGCACCAACGTTAATCCAAATAATCGAGTATCCCTAGGACACGCTAAAAGAATTGTCGGTAGTAGACAAGGCTGATGAATTACATCCCTTGAGGAAAAAAAATTCACTGTACGAGCGCTCTGGAGCTCTGCCCTGCTTTACTGAACACAATTTACATTTGCCTTGTAAAACTGATAGATTATATTGCCCTAGGCAATGTAACTAGAGGTACGGGAGGAAGAGGTGTATTTAAGCTGATATTAACGGCCTAATACTGAGTTTTACAAGAATGATGGAGCAATTGCTAAAGGTTGTAACTGTAACAGGCTGCAGTTTCATCAGCCGAGCGATTTACTCCCAGACCGGGAGGTTCGCCACAAGATAAAGGAATTGTCTTTGCCCGGCTGCCAAAGGGACAACGGCTAACTTGGCATTTCCCCTCCCACAACGTTCTACTAAAGGTGTTTGGTTTTAATACAAAGAGCAAAATATTAAAGCGTAGTGGTGTGAATGTGTATTAAGCTACAAACAAGTCGCTGGCAAGCTCTACCGCTGACGTAAGTCACACAGACATTTTAACCCCTCCTGGAGCCCAGCAGTCAGGCACAGATCTGTTACACCACAGCGCCGACAAGCCAGATCACACCAGCCGCCGGCCTCGCGGGGCTCGACAGGATTCACAGGCAGCAGGTATTTTTTTTCTTTTTGAAGTTAATCCTCAGCGTCGCCTTCCGAGTGCAGCTGCTCCTTACCTTGCTGTCCATCTTGCATGGTTAGGATGAAGGGCTGGCTGAGGCCGCTGGTGGGGATGGCCGTTTGCAGGCTGCCCAGGGGAACTCCGTCTGTTACAATGGCGATGACGCGCTGCCCTCCGCTGCCAACCACTTGTTGTATGCCAGAATCGACAGAATTTGCTTCGACTATTTCCTCCGTCTTACCTTGAGAAATAAAGCAAGCGCCAAAAAAAAGTCAGCGTTTCCTTCTCTCTTCCTTGAATAGAAACTGAAGTCTAGTGAAAAAGCTCAAGTACGCAGCTTGAGACTACTGGGATGCCCGCTTATGAAAAACAATCTGGAAAAACAGTAAGTCTTAGTTAGGGAAAGAAAATAAAATCCACTACACCTTAGCAAAACAAGCCTTCTCTGGTAAAACCAGCATTTTTTGTGTAGATTCGTACATACTAGCACACAAGCATATTAATTAAATTAAAAGGCCTGGAGCTGGAGGCAGCTGTTAAGCAGACGTGGCTCTGCAAAGCTTCCTTCCATGACCCTTCCCCCAGCTCTAACGAAGGCAAACCACACGCAAAAAACCTCTTCGTCCACACAAGCACGGCCAAAGTAACCATGAGGAGGCTGTTTAGTTTGGCCGGACGACCGCAGACCGGTTCAACTCCCGGGGACACTTTTCGTGTGACTTAACGGCTCGCACAAATAATCAGGATTGCAAACCCTCGGCTGCATCCTGCTCCCAGCGTACGCTGCAAGCGCAGGAAACAGAGGGGATCTGCCCTGCTACGCGCGCTCCTGGTGCCAAAGAGGAAAACACTGGAGCACCGCAGGTCAAGGAATCAGTGGTGTGGCACCAGCAGCTTAGAGAAGTCAAATTCCTCGTCTCCAGATCCTAGGAAAAACGTTTAGCTTTGGGGAAAATAAATGAATTCCAAGGTGAAAGGATTATATAAACTTTAACTTTATCAAATTTCTACATCTGAAGTTAATTAAAGGTCAAACATTACGCTCTACAAACATACCATAAAAGATCGTAAAAAACAAACAAACACAAAAAACGCCCAAACCTTTCCGTAAGGAAAAGTTACCAGAGCCTCAAGAGACTCAAAACATTTGTTGACTACCAACGTTTTACAGCAAACTGGGGACAGAAAACATTTCAGACAATTTCCTTCTTAAACAAATATTTACCTACATTTATATATTAAAGTAAACCCATGTTCTGGAGTGTTGGGGTTTGGGGTTTTTTTTTCTTTTTTATGTAACTGTTAAAGCACGTCAAGAGCAACGTACTGGGATGTCAGGGTCAGACATGCTGGTTAATAAAAATTAAGTTATTAATTTTAGTTATTAATTTTAGTTAAGTTATTAATTTTTAGTTATTAAAAATTGGTAACAGTTGCTGGTTTTTTAATTAAGTTTGAACTGGGATTAAATAAACAAACAAACAAAATTAACCCACTGCTTCACAAATATTTATCGTCATCTCTTCCTTACCCTGAAAGAAGGCAAATTCACTTCCAGATCTTAAATCTCCTGGCAAGATACTCGCTAGAACTACACAAACTGGAATCGGCATCTGACCCGTTTCCCCTACCTGTGTCTCTGTCTGAGTTGGAAAGCGGTGCTGATACTTCGGCGAGGGCCGCAAGCGTGGCAAGCACAGAGGTCGTTGAATTGGAAAACTGCACCGTAGAGACATGCGAGTCACCTGCGGGGGAAAGATGAGGGCAAACTGAAGGATTGTCAGGACCCGGCCATATCTAAACAGCGAATAAAGCGGTCAGAAAGCAACAATTTTGCCATCTAGAGATCACAACATCAGGTATGAAGTATCTTCTGGGCTCCCAATAGTCAACAGAGAAAGGGAGGTGGTACAGATTTCATGAGAGATCCCTCTACTACCTGTAAAAAGGGCTTCGATACTACTTTAGGACAGACTGTACCTACCCGAATATTTTATGATAATTTTAATCGAATTTAAAGCAAGTATTTAATTAAGTTTTTTCTGAATCGCGTAACAAAAAGAACAGCAAATGTGAACCGATTTGCTCCAGCTTTATTGTAAGAACTACAGAAAGGCAGGCTGTCTGCCGCGCTACTTGGCATGCCGAGCTTCGATCTGGAGACACGGACGGCTTTTCAAGATGCAGCCGCGCTGCCTGATGACACTCGGAGACGTGCTGGAGCCTGACTGCTGTAATGTTGCGCAGAGCCGTTGCTACGCACGTAATTCCTTGGCTTTGCATCGTACTGCAACTTTCAAAATTGCAAAACCTAAAGAATATATTAAATTCGTTGGCTATTATGAGTAAATTACAGCAGCCAAGCTCTTCCTCAATTGGGAAAGTCTCCACGTACAGTCTTCAGCATTACTTCATGGACCAGACGTTTTAGCACAAGTCAGCTAACAGAGCATTTTGCTGAAACGCAGAAATTGGCTACGTCTGTCACTTGATTTCAATGTTCTGGGCACGCAGGTCCTTTCCTCCTCCCCTCTCAGGTTCAGTAACGGAAAGACCACGGTTACTGCAATGGGGTATTGATTTGAATGAGATAAACAAGTCTTCTCGGTTCCAAAAAACAATGTTTCTTCCTCCAATTGACCACAGTAATTCCTATTCAAAGGCAGACTTAATAAGAATGGAACAGGAAATTAACTAAACGGGTGCAAACTCAGTGCATATAACCCACAATTCCTCTTAAAAAAAAAAAAAAAAAAAAAGAGATCCTGTACCTCATTGCCAGCATAGATAAATAGATTATAAGCATACAAAGGGAAGTTCATCTAAAGTTCCCCTGCCTTAACCCTTGCAACCTGTTTTCTCTCTTTCTCACGAGCTCCTGATTTTACAAAGGTTATCGAGGGACTTATTTTCAAAGAACGATTCTTTCAAAAGGCCGTGGGCTAGGCACGTGAAAATACCAGAGGCCTAGTGACTGTTTTCAGCAGCTTTGTAACCAGATTTCTTCAGACCAGCTAAAGATACTTGTTCCAATTTAAAATTTTTTTCAATAACAGAAGACATAGGGAATTTAAGAGAGGTAAGAAAAATTATTAGCCGTAAGTGTTAAATAAGAGATTTTTGTTATAATGAAGGCGCAGTCGCTGATGCCCTCTTGTGGGAAATGAGAAAAAAACCTCCTGACGTGGCCTAGAACAGGAGACACTGGCTATTTTCATGCTGACCAGCTACTACCGATGCTTGAAGTGTCGTGGGGGGGAAAAACCCAGGGTATTTTAGTCCAGTCACATGTGGACAGTAAGCCACCACCGCGTTGTGGCACTGAAAAAGGTGATTACATTGCAGGATAGACGAGGAAAGGTGCGGTGAGAGACGGGGATTTACAAGGCGAGTGCCAAGAGCTCATCTGGAGCGCTGCCTGCGGCTGCTCACCCACGCACCGTGGATGGACGCAGGGCGACCGGCTTGCTTAGCCCAGCGGAACAAAGGCAGAGAGGGGATAGGATTGATTTCCACATCAAAGGGACAGAGGCGATGGAAAAAGAAGAATGATTTCAACTAAAGGGCTGCATTCGTACCAGGAGAAGGTCTAAACAGGCTGTGAATGTGTTTCAGCTGGAAATCAGCAGTTTTCTAACAGCCTTTCAGCAGGGCCTTGGCCTCTGTGACTCCCACCTGGCTTCCAGGCAGAGCCAGATCCCTCTGCAGAGACAGTGACGCTGACTGTGGCCAGAGCGTCATCCGGGGTACAAAAATCCCAAGTTTTATGCCCCTTTGAGTTTGTGGAATATCCTTGACTGAAGATGATGTGCACCAGTCGCACTGCATTTTCCTCGCAGGTAGAAGAGGAACGCTTTGGGTCATTTTTCCCCTCCTAAATTAGGGTCTGTCAGTGCCTCAAAGCTGCGAGCCGCCCTGAAAGCTTTGAGAGCAAGTCTGGAGCGTTGCTCAAGTCGCTGTGGCCGAGCACAGGCAGAGAGGTCTGGGTGGGACTGCAGAACATCAGTATCCGGGATTTTAAAAGCACTCTCTAGCTAATAAGCAAACATTCACGCATGTGAACAGTCCCACTAACCAAAGAATTACTCACATGCAGAAGTGTTTGCAGGATGAGGCCAAATAGCTTCACAAAACTTGTATTTAGTAGCCTCCTTGAGACTGAAAAGAAACAATGGTTTGGATTTCCCCAAATAATACAGAAAATTCACTTTAAGAGTTATTATGAAAATTGGAGTTACACAAAAAGAATTCACACTCAGCCTTAAGTTAAAAGTATTTTCCCCACCAAAATAAGGCTCACAGAACAATGAGGAACCTAATTATTTCCATCTAACATGTGGGACAGAAGAAATAAGGAGTAATCTACATATCCCATAGACCTGCTTATTCTGCAATTTCCTTACTCAACATTTATACATAGCAAAACATTCACTCAACTCTTGTAGCCAGTAAAGAACAAAGCAAACTGTTCCCCAACCGCTCTGCGGTGCTCAGGGTTTGGCACAGGCAATAATTCTCATTATTCCTCTGTTGCAATCAGCCAAATCCATTTTCTCAAGCTCTGTTGCTTGTAACAGACCTGGAGCAGACCCACAGCTGAGCTCAGCAGAGCTTTGCCACTCACAGTGGAACCACCTTTATTTACACCAGCTAGAAATCTGCCTTGTTACCTTCCACGGCAAAAATATTCTGGGGCAGGAAGCAGTAGTTGGGTGTGTTTGGCTGTATTTCACCACTTTTCCTCTACTAAATGACCATCTGCCCTCTACTGGTAAGCAGTCTTAGGAACTTTTTTCAAGACTTTCCCACTCAAGGTCACATAAAACCTTACCTGAGGTTGTTTTGGCGTTTGCTGAAGAGACGAGACTGGTGAGATTGAGAACCTCCCCTGGCGTAAGAACAAATGGTGAGGTGAGAGTCACAGCGTTGCTGACGGGATTCGTTCTCTCTGGATGAGCATTTACCTGGTTCTGCATTGCTTCCTAGGAAGGAGAGCAGGGTCAGGCATATATTCGTCATGCTTTCTGTGGTAAGCAACGGTATTTAGCATCCTTGAAACATTTTAGAGGCAGATTATTTCTCTCTACAGCACATCAGGGACACCAATGCAGAAGCTGTGACCAAACTGCCACCTAAACTTGGCAACTTACACTACAGCCGCGCAAGATGCATGGCAATAAAACCCCGTCACCCACTGAGTCCTAGTAGGCACGCACTAGTTGATGTAGAAACAAAACAAACCTCATCTACCTCCGTATTTCTAGTTCTCTCTGCAAACAGAAAACGATCCCATCAGACACAACAGGATCCCTCTCACTCTTGCGCAGATACGGTTGTGGGTCAGAGAATTACCAACAAGTTTCTCCCTCCTCAACCTACCTGTAGCATTACCAGAGTCTCTGGATTGTTCTTGTCCAAAGCAATATCAAAAGCCGATTTATCAAACTTGCTGAAAGCGTGGACATCAGCTCCGTATTTGATGAGCAGCTCTACGACGTCTCGGTGGTTGTGCTCTGTCGCCCAGTGCAAAGCGGTCATTTTCAGCATGTCCTTGGCATTTACATCAGCCCCGTTCTGAAAGAAATAAGCGTTACGTGTCTGCGCGCTGCCTCCTCTCAAGGTCTTAAAGGTGGTGCCTGCGCGAGCATTTCAACAGGGACATCAACGCTTAACTCCAAGGGTGATTTAGACCAGCCTTGAAGTTAGACCTAATTTACTACACTTACCCTAATTAGCAGTTCTACAATATGAGTGTGTCCATCAGCCGCAGCCATGTGTAGCGGCGTCCGGTCCACTTTTGTTCGGGCATCTCTGCTAACACCAGCTCGAAGCAGCACTTCTGCTGTTGAATAGTGGCCGTACTGGGCAGCGAGGTGAAGAGGCGACGTCCCAAGCTGCGTGTTAATTTGGAAGAGTTACTGCTGGTTCACAGCAAGAGAGGACAGGCACAGAAATCACCACGCGTATGTCCGGCAGTAATCAGAATGACAAAGTTTCTGGAAGAAATTAATTTAACCTTTTTTCCCTCCACTCAGAAATAGGGGGCTGCACATCCAATAATTTTCCTGATAAACGTAAAACTTTTTAGGGATCTTTATGTTATCTGATAACTTGAAGATCAAAAAGGCTTTTACTTTCTCCACTGTGCCATCCCTTTATCACTGAGCCTCTTTTTCAAACCACAGCAGAACAGCTCTGCCATTTCAATATCACAACAGATAATTTCACCACTGTTCAGAAAAGGGCAGTATTACAATATTACTAGGCTCTGCTACCTCTCGATACAGTTAATTCCTTCATCTCGCAAAGTTACAAATGAACAGACTGATAAGTTAGGAAATGATGACAACTGGTGATGGAAAATGGCTACCGATGGCTTGTTCATTATGACCTGCTTCCCTGTTTATCCAACTGTTATTCTTCAGTTTCATTAAGGCTTTTATTTCCTTTCCAACCCAGGATGGGCTGTTTTCACAGTTTGGGTTTTTTAAGGAAACAAAAAAACCCCAAAGATGAGTTTCTTGACTGAGAAAGTTTAAACAACTAAATAAGGCATTCTTAAAAGAACTTCCTATTGCTGAGAGGTTTAACAGTTCTTCTAATTTGACTTGACTCATCATTTAACTCAGCTGTTGGGAACTACACTTCTTAAAGCATCAAACCCTATACACATTGCTGTCCGGGACAGCACGGTACTTGTGATTGTGCTCTCATGCATTAGGCAGAGATCAATCTTTACACGAACGTCAATTCATCTTTCCCTGAGGAAGGTCTTGGTTTTTGAAGTGCTTTATCTGGAATCTGCTCCGCCACAGAAATCCAGAGATGCATTATCTGTCAATCCACGCTCCGGTTTTACTGCTCCAGTTTCCGTTTGTATCCTTTAGGTTCAGCCCTATTGGTAGTAAGGGCGCACACGCAACCCGTTTCGCACAGAAAACCAACGTTCCCCCGACGTACCCAGTCAGTGGTGAAGGGAGCACCGCTTGCCATCAGCTTTCGCACTTCGTCATCTTCGCCTTTGCGAGCTGCTTCTAGCAACCTCTTCCCTAGGTCCACTAAGGACATCTTCATGCATGGGCACAAGTATTTGCCGAAAGCTGCTTTAAAAGCAAGAAATGGAAAACAAACAGACAAAGAGTAGTGAGGCAGAGACATGTTAAAAGTGCTGTACGACTACGGCCCATCTGGACACACCATCTTCTCATACAGAACTAGGCCCAACGCGATCAATAAACAGGCATAAATATTTAACATATTTTTCAGTTCTGTGCCCTGAAACATCAAGACAAGGCAGCACACAGGCTCCGCAAACGAGTCAGACACCACAAGCCACCAGAGCTCCTGCAAAATCCCGCTTACCTCAACAGCGCCTTGCACGGACACAAAGACTTGCCCATGTGGATCCAGTTCCAAGAGCAGAACCTATAAAAGCAACGGCAAAGCTGTTCACAACATTGTTTTGATTTTTAAAGTACTTTAAGAACATGATTTAATCTCCGAGACACTCTCTCTGACCCCAGCACTAGCAGCTAAGCATGGGGGAACTACCCCTGTTGTCTGCTGGTAGAGGATAAAACAAACCTTGGTAACTCCAGTGACTTGTTCAAGGTCATAAAAGGAGCAGAATCCAGAAGCTGTGCTCAACGTACCAGACAACAGTGTCTCTATTTATTCCAAGCTACATAAAGCATAGCATAATTATGGCAATAGTGAACTATAGAATTTTTCTCAATGATAGGGTTACGCTCGTATGCCAGTCCTATCAAAGACTGACTTTAAAGTCTATCCATTAACTCATGTATGATGTTCAGTAAGCGGCTACAAACGCATGTCTGTGCAAACGGGCACCCTGCCACCCAGCATAACAGCGATTCCAACAGCGCTGAGGATTTTTTTCCTTCAATTGCAGTTCTACGAAGAGTTGGAAAGCTCTCTTTCTTTCTTTCTTATTCCTTGTTCTTGCAAGAGAAACATCCCACCCTGGCCTCAGCGACCAACAGAACCAGCTATCAGCAGCACAAGCCCTTTAAATTAAAGCCAAACAGCAAACCTCACCCCTAAATCTGATCAGGATACACTGCCCACATCACCTCCCTCCACAAACACATCTCACTTTATAAGACTATTTTGCACGTGCAGCTTTTTCTGAGCGTGCAGTTACTACATGCAACACCGGAGGCTTGGAAGTCAAGAGCCCAGAGCAGTTACTCAGAGTCTACCCTGCAATCAGGACCTTTGATGCGTTTACGATGCATGTGTTTGACTACGACAACCCCTCTGCCCTTCAGGACTTTCCAGTTTGGGGTTTTTTTTCCCCTTTCTCACTTCTTCTGGGACAGAGAGTATTTTTCAAACGTTCCTTCTCGTCGCCCACGTTGAAAACACTTGCATGTTTTCCGGGCATGAGTAGCTGCACTGAACTCTGCGTTCACAAAGTTAACCACCAGCTTACGTATTTGCGAGACTGGAGTTTACCGCTCTGGGTGTGTTTGGAAAAGAAAGGACAAACTGGATCTTTAACAAAAACCATCAGTTTCTCTCCTCGTACTAAACTGAACCTTTGTCACTTATTAATTATTTGGAGGCCTCTCCTTGCATTCCTGCTCTCTTCCCAGCTGGATGCTTTCAGGGAGGATTTAAGTCTGAGGCGCTCTCTCTTTTTTTTTTTTTAAGTTATTTACAGCATTCGCAGCTTGGACTACTGTTGACAAACTCCTCCACCTCCCCTTCGCCGCACTTCAGAAGTAAAAGGAAAGAGCACACTTCTCAAAAACCCTCAACCTCCCGCTGAACAGCCGGGGTGGGGTTAGCGCTGCAGACCTGCCTCAAGGACACCCCCCCCCCCAAAACTCCCGAGCCCCCCTCCTTGTAGGAGACAGGAGCCCCTCTCCCCTCCCCAGGTCGAGGACCCCCCCACGGCTCCCCCTGAGAGGGGCCCGTCCTCTCACCACTCCCCCGGGGCAGGGACCCTCCTTCCCGCGCCGGACCTCCCTCAGGGCCCCTCCTGCTCCCCCCATACCGACACCCCCACGGGACCCCCAAAACACCCCCCAGCGGGGGCGGGGGGGGGACACGGGACAGCCCGTTCCCATCTCCTCCAAACCGGCCCCCGGCATTGCTCCCTCACAGGGGTCCCCCTCCTCAGACCCCCAACCCCTTCCCTCACGGGGGGCTCCTCTTTCACCACCCCCCCAACCCCTTCCCTCCGGGGGGTCCCGTCCCCCCCCGCCGCCCCCCAGCCCCACTCACGCGGCGGCTCGGGCCCCCCCCCGGCACGCGGCTGTTCCCGGCGCGCGGCACCGCCCCCCTCGCTCCGCCCCCCTCCTCCCCCCCCTCCTTTCACAGCTGTTCCCTCCCCTCCCGCCGCGGCCACACAAAATGGCCGAGACCCGGAAGCGAGAGCGGGAGGCGGTAGCGGAAGGATACCGCGGTCGGTAACAAAAGAGTCCTCCGACGTCGGCGGAGGAAGGGCGGATGGGACCTCACCTCGCTCCGTCGCAGCGGGAAAGGGGCGGGCTTCGGGAATTTCTCCTTCTTTTCTCCGTCCCCGTCCCCGCCCAGGGGCCTGGAGGAGGGCGGCGAGCAACGGGGGAGCCCTAAAAGAGGAGTATTTTCTCTAGCGGAGGGATAGGAGGAAGAGTCCAGTCGTGGAGCTGGACGCGGATGGGGGTGATGCGCCCTGCAGTTAGTTCCGGCAGAGGCGTTTAGGCGCCAAGTATAAAAGGGCGGCGGCGGCAGCGTGTGCCCGGGCCGGTGGTGCCTCTCTGTGGTCGGGCGGTCGGTCCTCAAGCCTCGTACAGCCCTCGGCCCTTCGCTATGTCTATCAATATACGTACGTGTATGTAGGTAAAGTCTGTGTGTCTCTGTCTCCTCTGAGTGCCTTCCTAGGAGTGGGCTCCCCTCAAGAAAGGGTGCCCAAGTCCCCCTCGCTGTGGTGCATTACTCCCTCAGGTGCCCCTAATGTGTTAAAAGTGCCCGTTTTGAGGTAAATGTGAAACCCTGGGGCCTCTTTCCTCTTTGGGGTTCCTCTGAGGCATTTTCCTGTGGGGTTTGGGAAAGCTGAAGGTTTAAATAATACCCTTAATGTTCTTAAAATAATCCCTTAGGTTTAGTTTTTCCACACTTAACCTCTCCACAGTATTTGCAAAGACACATTGGTATGTGTTCTCACATCAGTTCTCAGCTCGCCATAAAAAGATTTAAAACAATTTAATGGCAAGTTACAGAAAGAACTTGATGCCTGTCTACATGGATTTTTTTAAGAGTCCACAGGAATGTGTATGTTTTTAAATCACTTTATTTAAAGTTTCATAATAAATACTTCTCCTGCGGGTTTTCCCAGCTGGGAACACAGAAATCAAACAGCTCTGCGTAGGAGAGTTTACATTTTTCACCTCGGGTTTTACATGGGTGGTTCAAAGTCAGCAGGCTGGGTCATTTCTGGAGGTTACAGGAGAGCTGCGCTCCCTTTTCATAATAGAGTGCAGATTTTTCCAATATTTGCCTCTTTTTTGGGCACCTTTAAGTGCCGCCTCAGCTTCCCGCCCCCAGCCACGTACCCCCCCAACTCTTAGGACCGTTTTGGGATGCTCCACATCACTTCACCCCAATCAAACCCAAAAAAAGCACATTCAAGAAGACAAACCAGTCGTATTCACTCTCCCAGAAAACAATCTTGGGGGAAAAAACTGTTTAAAAGCCAAAAATGATTCAAGGTTGGGGTTTTTTTTCCCCATTTTGAGATGATGCTCAGAAATAAACCTCAGCCTGTGGACAGCGCAGGTGGAACCTCCCACGAGGAAAATGCAAGGCTTCTATTTGAGTGAATGCAGCATTTTTTGTTGTTATTTTTAAAGGGGTTGATTAATTGGGTGGGGAACGAGAAACGTTTTCATTTCGGGGTAAGATCAAACTAAATTCTCCATCTTATCTTTCAGCTCAGCCCCGATTACTCATCCAGACCCCACGATGTACCAGGCCTCTGTCCCAGTCAGGAGTCACACCTGGGATAAAGCATGTGGGGGATAAAAAAGGGAGAAAAAAATCAAATTTCGGGCAATGAACATCCAACGTTGACCCCACCAAGCAAGGTCGGAGCATTTCCATGTGTATTTACCCTCCTGGCCATCATTTCTCCTGCTTGGGCTCAAGCCACAAGGCTCAAAGAGATTATTTCTTTCAAGAAAGAGGTTTGTGCTCGTGTCCCGGGCACATCCCTGCCTCTTCCACCTTGCATTCCCGAGGGGAAGGTTAAGGAGCGAAGCGGCTTTTGGAGAAACTGGGCCAGGGGAGCGCAGAGGGTCTCTGCGTCCCTGGGAGAGGAGCAAGGACGATGCTTTCTGCAAAACGAAGACGATTCCCATCAGTCCTGCGCTGCTCCCTTTGCACAAATGAATTTCTTAAAAAAGCGCACGAGAAATGAGCTCAAACGCTCGTCGCAGAGCACGGGGACGCCCACGGTCACACAGCCGCAGGGTGCGGGGTGGTGGCGGAAACCCCCCAGCACCTCCTGCACCCGCTGGCATGCGGACGGGGGGCAATGGGGTGGCTCTTTCTGCCCTCTCCCCTCCTATTTGCCCCCTGTGCTGTTACCCCCTGCTTGCACCAACCGTGGTGGTTCCAGCGCTACTGCAAGAAGGGAAGAAAAGAGGGGGAAGGTGGAGAGAGGTTGAAGCTTTGCGGGGAGCCCATCACCATCGGGGCCGAGGTGAACTGCTGAGTTAATTAGCGATGTCAAAAACTGCCCGGAAACACAAAAAACACCCTCCAAACCGACAACAAAACCAAATCCTTGCATGCCTAGCAGAGAGGGAGAGGGCGGGGGGGGGTGAGGAGGGGCAGAAAGGAGGGCTTCAAATTAGATCGAAATCTAACGAGCTAATGCTGGCGATAGGAGCTCTCCAGAAATTAAAGCTGTTGAACTGCAGCAGACTGTCCTCTTCTTCAGAGATGTCCTGGCTGACCTGATCCCGCTCGCCGACGAGCTTGCCCAGCCCTCCTTTGGGTTTGTAGAGGGCCACGTCGCTGAGCCCCAGCCCCTCCAGCTCCGCCACGTCCAGCCGTGGGATCGGCATCCTCCAGTAGATGAAGGAATCGTACTGGCTGCTGATGGTGTCCAGCATTTTCGGGCTGTGAAGGCGAAGGGGGCGAGGGGAGAGAAGAGGAGGAGAAAAGCTCTACCAAAGGCACAGGAGGACAGCTGCCCAAAAGCGGCTGAAACTCTCAGGCGTTGCCATATTGACCAAATCCCCCTCCAAAAAATCGAGTGTGGTGTCATGGAGGTTTGACTCTAGGCTGGGTCTAAATGCATCCTTGAGCTCTGCCACTGGTCTTATCCGTGGCCTTGGTCATGGCCCTTCTCTGAGCCGTAACTGGGAGAGGCGTGCAATGGGACTCGTCGCCCCGTGCCTCAGTTTCCCCATCTGCACAAAGGGGAGCCTGGGAAGGAAGGCCAGGGTGGGGGCTAGCCCCTTCCCAACCGCATCTCCTGACGTCCATCCCGGGCACCTCGATGCCTGTGGGGTGGCACCAGCGGGGAGCAGAGTCGGGCTGTCCCCCACGTCCCGCTCTGCCGAGAGGGACAGAAACCAGGATCCAAATGAACCCTTTTTCCACCAAACCGTGCAAAAGAGTCTTGCCCTTTCCCTGTGCCGAGGCTGCCGTGGAGCGGGCAGCGAGGGGGGGTCCCTGCGCATCCCCCCACTGCCCACAGAGCCCATGCTGTCCCCTCCCTCCCTCCCTGGCCTGCGTGGCATCGCATCGCCCCGGGGACCGCGACCGAACCCTCTGGAAGAGGCTGGAAGAAGCATTGCTCGGCATTGCCATCGCACCCCACCCACCCCGCCGGTGCCAGCCGTGTGCCCGCCATCCCGCCGTGCCGTGCCATCCCGCCGTGCCGTGCCGCAGAGCCCCTCCCGCAACCCCACCCTGATCCACGGAGAATTGGGAAAGAGTGGGAGGGAACGTGGTTCAGCTCTTTCTCCAGCACGGCACGGCCTGAGCTGAGTCACTGCCGCGCTGACTTGCTTTTCCCTGGCAGAATTATGTCATTCACCTCCGCGCATTTGGCAACGGAGGTGGGGAAAAAGAAAAAATCAACCGGCCGACCCAAAATATCCTCCTTTTCCCACTGATTGCCCAATTTTCAGCCCTGGGAATCGGAATCCTAAAGGATGATTCAGACATACCTTGAATCACGCCCTCCCTCACTCCCCGTCCGTGCGACGAGGGGTGACCAGCTGCTAAATTTAAGATTCCCAATGTAACTCAGAGGCTATGAAAGGCTCCTGTGTCACCCCCCCGGGTAAATTGAGCCACGGTGCTTTGAAATAGCCTCCTCCCCGGGGAAATATCCCTGGGTATCTTTCTGCACAACAGCAGCGCATTATTTAACGGTGACGGATGTTGCGGACAATGGATTTTAAAGCTTCAAAGGGTGGAAGAGGGAGTTTAGTGACAAGAAAGAAAAAATTCAAATATCCAGAAAAGGCAGTCGATGCAGGGAAAAAAAACAGCTCCTGCGTTGCATGTCACCCCCAAGGAAGAGCATCTCCCCTGGGATCGGTGCGGTCCGCTCGTCCCGTGGGGGCAAAAACACCTTCATCCACTTAATCCCCGCTGGCTTTTGCTTGCTTCCCCCCCCCAAAAAAATCCCGGGGTGCCAACGCCCCCCTCCACCCAAATCTCTTCCAAAAAAAAGCATCCTCTTGCTTTTCATCCGCCTCCGCCTGCATCCCACCATCCCTTACCTGTGGAGGATGGATGGATGGATGGATGGGCTCGATGCCGGCCGGGCTCTTTGTGCTGGGAAGCCGCGGGCGTCGCAGCGTCGCTTTTGTCTGCTGGCGCGTCTGGGTCTGCAATGCAGCCCCTCGAAGCCGCTCGATGAATTCCCCTTCGTCGTGGGGGGGGGAGACGACGGGCAGATGAGTCAGCGGCTCCCACCCGCGCCGGGGAGGGGGAGGACGGCCGACGCGGCCGCGCAGGAGGGGATCCTGCGCGCTGGACCCCCACGACGGGGATATATTAAACCTACAGAGGATGGGAGATTTCCCGCAGCGATTCCCGATTCACTCCTGAAGCCTTCAGCTCAGGATCTGGGGGGATAACGGATCGTTTTCAGCCTCCAAGGAGCTGGCAAATGTTTCTTTTTACCTGCGTGTGAAGAAATGGGGTGCTGCAGTACCCCCAAACCTTGGGCTGTAGGAGGGCACTTGGTGGGTGAAGCGCAGGGAGGTTTGGTGCAAAAAAGCCAGATAAGGGTTGGTTTTTTTGCGGCGTTGCTGAGTCTGGAGGTGTTTGGTCCTGATGCTGCACGGCAAAAATATCCCGGCTTTGTGTCTGAAGCCAGACGTGGAGCTAGAAATAGGAGGGAGACACCCAAAGCCAGCATCACTGCCAGGGCTGGGAGAAGGGCTGCTTCGAACCAAGGGGTGGGGGGCACCTCGCGCAGCCCCGCTCCCCCCGCTCCCCGCCACAGCACCCGTGGGCACCGGGCCATGACCATGGCCCCTGCGCTGATGCGGTGTCGGAGGGACGGTGACCCCAGGGAGCAAAGAAAACCCCAATGCAACCCCTCCAACCTGCGAATCTCCCTGCCCTGGCCACCGCTGAGCCCCGAAACACCCCTTTTGGGGGGGCACAGGCCGGATCCACACACCTGAGAGGCTGAGAGCAGCCCTCGCCCTCCTCGCCCCTGGACTTTGCCCGGGATCAACATTCCTTTGGGGCTTTTGGGTTTTTTTCTCCCTTTTCCTCCCCATTCCCTGTGTGCAGCTTGTTTCTGCCGGTGCCAAGTCCTTTCGCCAGCGCTCAGCTTTCAGCCGGGCTATTTCTGCCTCCTCCTCCTCCTCCTCCTCTCCCTGCTGCTGCCATGAGCCAAGAGGATCCCATGTCCCCTGCTCCTAAATAGATCCGGTCTCAGCTTGGTCCCGCCGGTGCCCGGCGCAGGGAGAATGCCAACCGGGGGCCCGGCAGAGGATGCTGATCCCTCCAGGAGGTCGAGCTGCTGTGCTTTCGGGGATCCCCGAGGCCATGGGGTGCAGTTTGGCTGGGTGACTCCGTAGGGAGCTGGATGTGACCCATCCGCCTGCCCGATCCCTTCGCTTCGGGGTGTCACCTACTGAAAGGGGTGTCTCACGCGTAACAACCCAAACCTGTGATGTCCCTCCCCGAGAGGAGAAGGGACCTGGGGCCAAACCTCGTGGGGGAAGATGGGGGACACGGCGATGCGGGGTCCCTCTGCGCCGCAGGGACCAAAATCGCTTCGCCGCAGCGGCTTTGGACCCGCTGGTGTCGGGAGGGCTGCCCAGACCCAGCAGACACATTGTCACGGGGGGGCTGTAGCGGGGGACAATGTCCTCTGGCAGCACAAGAAGCAAAAAAAAAAAGGCTCTTCAGCTGAAACGAGGTCTCAAACACTCGGGGTATTATCAGCCGGGGCCGCCCCGACGGCTCAGGGCAGGCGCGGGACAGAGACCCGACTGAGCGGGGACAGTGCCGCCTTGTTCGGGATTTCTGGAGTGGGAGCGATGGAGATGGTTGGGATTTGGGGGCTGATGCGGGAAGGGACACTCTGGGGCTCACCCGGGGGCGTCCCCTGCGTGGGTCCCTCTGAGCAGGCTGGGGACCCGCAGGAGGGGACACCCCAGAGGTCCCAGTCCAGCTTGGCTGGTGGCTGGAGCTGCGGGATTTTGCTGGTAGTGGTGGTGACAGGACCGCAGCGGGTGTTAGTGGCGGTGGCAGGACCGCGGCGGGTGGCAGTGGTGGTGGCAGGACCACAGTGAGGTGGCAGTGGTGGTGCTAGGACCATGGCAGGTGGCAGTGGCGGGTGGCAGGACCATGATGGGTGGCAGTGGCAGCAGCAGGGCCGCGGCGGGTGGCAGTGGTGGTGGTAGGACCATGGCGGGTGTCAGCGGCAGTGGCAGGACCGCGGCGGGTGTTGTGCAAGCGGAAGGGCCCTGCGCTGGAAGTGGTGCAACGCTGCTCGGCGCCGGCTGTGGGGTAGTCCGGGGGTTTCCACTCTTTCGGGTGCTTCGGTCCCCTGAGGGCTCTGGCACATCCATGGAAAAAATGGGAATAAGGCTCAGGGGCAAACAGGAGCATAACTGAGCCCTGGTGGGGACCCCCAGTCTTGCTGGGCACCCCCAACCCTACCAGGACCCCTGGGACCCCCCCAGGGCTCCCAGACACCCCAGCCATGCGGGGCCCTCTAACATTGCTGAGCCCCTGGACCCCCCAGCTGGGGACCCCCAGCCCTACCATGATGCCCAGCCTTGCTATGCCCCGGGACCCCCAGTCATGCCAACCCCCCCATAGCCCTGCCAGGGACCCCCAGCCCTACCGGGACCCCCAGAAACCCCAGCCCTGCCAGGGACCCCTGCCAAGCCCCCCCCCATTGTTGAGTCCCTGGACCCCTATCCCTGTGACCCCCATCCCTATCAGGATCCCCAGCCCCGCTGGGACCCCCAAGCACTGCTTAGCCCCAGGACCCCCAGCCCTTCTGGGACCCCCCCAGCCCTACCGGGACCCCCAGGACCACCAGCCCTACAGGGACCCCCCCAAACCCTGCCCGGACCCCCCCCACCCCAACCCAGGCCAGACCCCCCAACCCCACCAGGACTCCCCAGCCGTGCCGGGACCCCCCAGCCCTGCCGGGACCCCAGGACCCCCACCCGCGCCGGGACTCCGGGGACCCCCGACCTCGCCGGCTCCCCCCCCCCCCGCCCCCCCGCCCGGCCGCGGCCCCTGCAATGCCGGCGGCGTCCAGGGTGGGAGCTGTGCTCCGGGCCGGGCCGGGCCGAGCCGAGCCGAGCCGGGCGGCGGGGAAGCGCCGCGTCCCGCACCCGCCGGGCCACGCCTGGCCGCTGCGAGCTGGGCACCGGCACCGGGACCCGCACCGGGACCCCGCACCCTGCGCCGGGGCAGGTAATGGGGCCGCCATCGGGACCGGGGCCGGGACCCCCCCCGCGAGGGGTGCGACCCTGCGGAAGGGCCCCCGAAAGCGCCCTGGGAAGGCGGGGAGGGCACCGGGGGCGGCACCGGGACGGGAGGGGGGCGGCGGGAGGACCCCCCCTTGCAGCCCCCCTGGACGGACCGCGGAGTCCTGCCGGGACCCCCAACCCTGCCGGGACCCCCAACCCTACCGGGAACCCCCAACCCTACCGGGACCCCCCAGCCCTGCCGGGACCCTCAGCCCTGTCCGGAATCCCCAGCCCTACCAGGACCCCCGGGGTCCCTAGCCCTGCCGGGACCCCCCAACCCTTTCTGGACCCCCCAGCCCCACCAGGATCCCCCAGCCCTACCGGGACCCCTCAGCCCTGCCGAGCCCCACGGGTCCCCCACCCTTGCCGGCACCCGGTGCCCCCAGGGTGGCAGCCGTGACCATCCCACGCAATGGGGGTTCTCCCCCCACTTTGCCACCCCATCTTGGGGGCCCCGGGCCCGCAGCCAGGGAGGTCCCAGGGCTCTCATCCAGCACAGCCCCGGCCCCGCATGCTGCCCTCCCTTCCGAGCTTGGGGGGACCTCAGCGGGCACCCCTGGGGAGATTGACCCCCAGTGCTGGGGGGGCCTGGAGTGGCCCCCCCGAACAGCCTCGCTCCTCTCCCCAGTCCCCCGCCGGTGACGCAGAGCCGCCGAGCGGTGGTTTCCCAACAGGGAAGTCATTTTGTGTGTGCCGGCACGGGCCGGGCCGTAAGCCGCCCTCCTCGGGGCCACCGCGGGGCTGGGCCCCCCTGCCCAGGTGGGCTGAGACCGGACACAACTCATTGCAGGGGTGGGCAAACTGTGAGGGGAGGGCATGTGAGACCCCCACGGCGAGGGGGAACTGGGGCAGCTGCGGCCTGCGGGACCCGCCGCCGACAACCACCCGGAGCCGGGAGAGTGGCCGGATCCGGCCCCAGCCGTCGCCCTTCGCTGGGCGCGAGGACGTGAGGCCCAGTGGGTGCTGGGGGGTGGTTTTGGGGGGAGGAAGGAGGGGACCGAGCAGGGGGGTCGCGGCGGCTGGAACCCCTCGGGGTTTACATGGGGATTCACTGGTGGCTCGTACGAGGCTGAGCCCGCTCCTGGGGCTCCCCGTGGAGGCTCTTCCAGCGCTCCGGGGACCGGTTCCGATGCCGAATTTGGGGGGTAAACCCCCCCCCCCAAGGCGTTTCCGCCGCGCTGCTGGATCCGGCAGCGAGCCGGGGCATTATGGCGGGGGCCGGCTCCGGCAGCCTCATTTCCTAAGGAAATCAGGCTAGAAAGAACAGGCAGCCCCTGCCGCCCCGCTCCGTCCCTCTGCCCGTCCGCAGCCTGGGGGAGAGGCCCAGTTTGGCCGGGGGGGTGCTGGTGCACGGGTCCGGCGTGGGCACGGCCCCGCTTTACGCCACCCCGGACGTGTCACAACCTGCCCGTTCTCAGCAGCCGCGCTCGCGGGGGAGTGGCTGGGGGGGCCGGGGCCCAGACGCCAGGGTGAGGGGCACGGGGGGCTCTGGGGGGGCTCCCTCGGTCGTGCCTCAGCCTCCCCACTGGGACCCAGGGCCAGGCTGGCAGTGGAGGGGGATTGGGCACGGCTGGGCACCCACTCCCCCTCGGTGCCCTGACACCAAGGGGATGGACTGCGGGTGCTGCCCGGCTGCGGGGTCATTCCTGGGCGCAACCGGGTCACCCTGGGGCCAGATCCTGCCCTCTGGCCCTGGCAGGGCTGCGAACGGGGACGGCGCCGAGGCAATGCAGTCCCGTGGGGTCGGAGCATCCCTGGGCACCCAAGGTGGGGGTTTGCACCCCATTTTGGGGAGCTGCCAGCCGCAGCACCCGGCAGCCACGGGCCCTGCTCCTCCCCGCTGCGAGCAGGAAGTGCCGGCCGGCTGCCGCAGACTTTGGACCCATCCGGCGTCGCCGGCGCAGGGGCAGAGGAAGGGAGTCTTCCTGTTTGCCGGCACGGTGGGGTCCGGCACCCGTCTGCTGCCGCGGCCGAGCTCTAGCAAAACTTGCCCTTGCCTTGGTGCAGCCGGTAGCTGCCCCCCACGCCGGCGTGGGGACTCTCCGGCGGCTGATACGGGGTTGTGCTCAGGCCGCAGCCCTTCCTGGGTGGGTGAGTGTTGTGCGTGCCGCCGGGTGCTTTTGCAGCGGAAGAGTTGTCTCTCCTTGGGGCGGGGAGGGGGGGGGAGCACCCATTTTGGGGGTGAACCCTCCTTTCCGCATCCCCCTTGGCTACCCCAGCCAGGGCTGTGGGAGTTTGGGGTACAGTCCTGCCGGCCGGGCAGAGCCCCTGTTTATTTTTCCCCCGTCTGCTTTTCGAGCCGGAGCGGAAGAGCTCAACCTCCGGCCCCTTTTCGGAAAGGCCGGGATATTTATAGCCGCCTGGCTCAGGGAGTTGGGATTTGCCGTGGCCGCCTCCGTCCCGCGCCCCCCCCCCCCCCCCCCCCCCCATCCTGCTGCAGCATCCCTCAGCTGCGTCCTGCACCGGAGCGGGGGCCGGGGCCAGATCTTACCCTGGCCGTGGGGACAACTCTTCTGGGTGGCTGTGTGATGCCCGGGGTCACCCGGTGGTCTCTGTGTGATGCCCGGGGTCCCTCGGGGGTCTCTGTGTGATGCCTGGGGTCACCCGGTGGTCTCTGTGCCATGCCCAGGGTCCCTCGGGGGTCTCTGTGCCATGCCCGGGGTCCCCTGGGGGTCTCTGGCTCCGTTTGGCCGATGGGAAGTGGCTTTGGGGTTGATTTGGGGAGTCAGGACTGCAGGCATCACCCCTCCCTTCACACCCACAGCCGGCTGCTCCTCTCCACGCCGTGCCACTCCAGCCAGGTCCCCCCACCCGTCCCCATGGAGTGACCCCACACGGGGGTCTCTGCACCGGCGCGGCCCCCCTCGGTAGCTGGCCCGGCACGGAGGGAAGGTGGCCACCGGCGCCGCGAATATGAGCGACTTCTGGCACAAGCTGGGCTGCTGCGTCGTAGAGAAGCCACAGCCCGTGAGTAGCTTCAGCCTGGCCAGTTTGGGGAGGGTTCGGGGTCCTGGGGCCGTGCTTCAGCGGGGGCTGATGGCCTTTGTCCCCGTGCAGAAGAAGAGGAGGAGACGGATCGACCGCTCCATGATCGGGGAGCCCATGAACTTCATCCACCTGACACACATCGGCTCTGGTGACATGGCCGCGGGCGAAGGCCTGCCCATGGTACCCTACCCACGCGCACGGTTGGGGTGCTGGGTCTCATGGTTGGGTGGTGGGCGTCATGGTTGGGTGATGGGTGTCAATGTTGGGGTGGTGAGTCTCACGGTTGGGTGATGGGTGTTACTTTTGGGGTGGTGGAGTCTCACGGTTGGGTGGTGGGTGTCATGATTGGGTGATGGGTGTCAATGTTGGGGTGGTGAGTCTCACGGTTGGGTGATGGGTGTCACTGTTGGGGTGGTAGACTCTCATGGTTGGGTGGTGGGTCTCACGGGTTGGGGTGAAGTGGCCTTATGTTTGGGTGACAGGTCTTATGGTTGGGTGATGGGATGGCACAGTTGGGTGACGGGTCTCACAGCGGTGATGACACATCTCTGCACCCTCCCCGCAGACCGGCGCTGTCCAGGAGATGAGGTCCAAGGGCGGACGGGAGCGACAGTGGAGCAACTCCCGGGTCTTGTAGCGTGTGAGTACACGGCCGTGCGGGCGGCTCCGGCAGCCCTGAGCACCCGCTGTCCCCCTCCGAGGCACCACCGCTAATTAACACACCCAAACGAGCCACCGCTTGTGCGGTTCTGTAACCTGCCCTCTTGGACTTTGCAGATTCCTGGCTTTTTCAGCCCAAACTTGAACTGCCTGATCCCCCAACCGGAGGAGAAGCCGACCTCGAGCGCTTTAACCCTGCGGTAATTTATGCAGCGCGATCCTCGCCCGGCTCCCGGTGGCTTTTGGTCGTCATCCCCCCGGCAAATCCCTCCTTCCCAGAGGCATCGGGTCGGTGACGTGGGGAGGGAGCGGGGACGGCAGCCCCCACCTCGTGCCCGACCGGCATTTCAGCCATAAGGACACAGCCGCCCTCCCGAAGCGTGCCAGGAGCTGCCGGGCGCAGCCGAGATGTGCCAAATCCTCCCCGTTTTCCCTTTTTCCACGCCGGTGTCTCCCATGGGCCCCTCTCGGCGCCAGGCCGCAGTGCCTCGGTTTCCCCGGGGGATCACGGTGAGGCCGGTCCTGGTGTGGAGGCCGATTTGGTGCCCTCCCGGAAAGGCGTAGAAGAGCAAAACCGGGATTAAACCTCGACGCTTCAGTGCAAAACCAGGATTAAACCCCAACGCTTCAGTGTCTCGCCGGCAGCGGCTCAGCGCCGACACCATCAACAAGCCCGCGGTGCCTCCAGCCGGCATTTCCACCGCCGGCAAACTGCCACCTTCCTTCTTTTTTAGGATATATATTTTTTTTTTAAAGCTCAAAAAAACAACTAGGCAGCCTCCGCCGCCTCGGAGTCAGGACCGTGGTGGGGTTACCTCCGCCCGGGATTGCCACCAGGGTTTCACCGGCACCGGCCGAGGCAGGACGGGGCCCGACCCGAGGAGGGACTTGGGCTCCCGAATTCGGGCGCGGGTGTATATAGTTTAAATAGCGCCGGGATTAAATATTAAATAGCACGTGCCGGGCATCACGGCCGGGCGGCAGAGGCTTTCCCCTTCGCCATGCTCCACGCCACGCCGGGATGCTCCTGCACGGAGCTGGGCTTTTCCAGCCCCACGGCACGCTCGGTGTTGGTAAGCGAGTGCCGATGCTTGATTCGGTTTTCCCTCCCCTGGGAAAAACAACCCACCCTTGAAATAAAACCCTTGTGCTGGCCCGAGGAGCGTGTCCGCGAGCTGCCCGGGGCTCCTCGCCTCCCTCCTCTGCTACCGGGGCTGCCAAATTTGCTAGGAAAAGCCGAGACCCCGCCATACGCTGGGCACTGCGCTCCCGTCCACGTCCTTTATTCACCCATGGGTGCTTGGGGACCGCTTTGGGCACACCGAGAGCCCCTGATGCCACCGCTCGTCCCCATGTGTCCCCGTCACCGCGCCACGTCCCGGCTGCCATCCCAGCTGGGCTCCAGCCTGCGAGGAGAGAAAAGCATCCGTGGCCGGCGCCGCACGAGCTCCCCCCTAAACCCCAGCCCTGCCGAGGGGACTCACCGCCGGACGGGCTCGGGGACGCGCGCCGGCTCCAAGGGGACGAGCCGGGAGAGCTCTCGCAGGCTGGCGGCGAACCGGACCTTGCCGCTGAAGGTCGGGCTGGGGGAGACGGGGGGGGCCGAGGCCCCCCCAGCTCGTTACACCCTCGTGTGACAGGGCCGGTTCACCAGGAGCTGGCACGGGAAGCCCCGGGGAGGAGGCGGACGTCCCCGTGCGAGGCCTTGCACGCGCGGGTGCGAGCAACCCTACCTGAGAAAGGGCTGGGAAAGCGTCACGAGCGCCTTGATGTACCAGGTGGGGTGGACGATGATCACAGCCTGGAGGCTCTTCCGGAGCCTGGGAAGGACCGGGATGCTCCAGGGCTCACCACGATCCCGGCACGCTCGCTGCCACCCCCCCCCGCCCCCCCCCGGCACGCTCACCGGGAGCCCTTGGACGCTCACCGCCGATCCATAGCCCGGTAGCACCGTTTCATCCAGCCAAAGGAGGGGATCTGCCCCCGTGCTGCCGCCCCGCTCAGGCACACCAGGACGTAGCGGTCAGCCACCGTCCTCTCCAGGGTGCCCACGATGTACCTGGAGGGACGGCGCAGCCCGTCACCTTGGGGAAACTGAGGCACGGGGCACGGGGAAAGATCCAGCCCCCCCCGGGACCCCACCTGAGCAGGTTCTCCATCACGTAGCCGTACTGGGGGATGCTGCTATCCGGGAGGTGGCAGGCGGCGAAGAGCAGGATGGCGCCGAAGCCCTCGCCGTGGTACCCTGGCCGGAGCGGAGGGTGGCACAGCCAGCGCCTCTCATCCCCCCGCCTAGACCCAGCGGGCTCAGGGAGGGGACCCAGGAGTCCCACCCCGGGCACCCGGCCCCCGCGTTACCCCCGTGGGAGAGGACCCGGCTGTAGGGCTCCACCGCGCTCAGATCCACGCTCTCCTCCGGCCGCTCGTCCTCCGTGTCCGGCACCCGCCGGCTGCCAGCCCCCTCGGCGAAGCCCCAGGTGTGCGGCAGCTCCTCTGCGGGCAGCCGGTTAGCGCGGCAGCTGGGGGGAGGAACCCGGGGGTCCCCCGCGCCCCCACCCCGGCCAGGTCTCACCGTCCCACTCAAAGCTGTCGCTGCCCGAGGGAGTCTCCAGCGCGTCCAGGTCGAGGTCGATGCTGGCGTCGGGCGAGCGCTCGGCACTCTCGGTCCGCTCCAGTGCCGGCAGCCGCCTCCGCATGCGCCGCGGGGCACACCCGGCCCCCGGACACCCCTCCGGCAGGGGCCTGGTGGGGACAGGGCCGGGGGGGGTCAGTGGGACCCCCGGAGGGGCGAGCAGGTTTGGGGGTGCCGCTCCCATCACCCCCTTACCCGGGGAAGTCCTCGTCCTGCCACTCCTCGCTCAGGTCCAGGCCGTCCCTGGTGGCCGTCACCGCGGCCATCCTTGTCACCGTCACCTGCAGAGAGACGCCAGCCCCAGCTCGGGGACCAGCCCCCCCTCCCGGCACCCTCGCATCCCCCAGCAGCTCCACACCAAACCGCCCCCATTTCCCACCCTTCCCGCCCCATTTCCAAACCGAAAGCGGATGCGAACGGGTGCGCCCAGTCGCAGGGAGACGGCGCGGATGCTCCCCGGGGACCCCCACCGCAGCCCCGCTCAACCCTCTACGAGACTTCAGAGACTCCCGGCACCGGGGGCCGCTCACCTCTCTGGGGGAGCCTCTCTCGCCCTGTGGCTCCCCACTGGTGAAGGGCTCCGGTGACGGCACTGGTGGCTCATCCAAACTGGTTTGGCCGCATTCGCAGCCGGCAGAGGCCACAGCTCGTCGCAGCACAACCGGTTTCCTCCCGGATGGGCTGGATTTGGGGGTTCGGCCACACCGAGTGTCCCCGTCCCCCCCTGCCGTCCATGCTACGGGGCCCCGAAATGCTCCTCTGACCCGGGGGGGGGGGGGTATTGACAGGGGGGTTGCACCCCAGGAGAAGAGGGGGTTCGCCCCCTGGGATGCCCGCAGGGAGGGCGGGGGCCACACTGGGCACCCCCAGGGTGAGTGGGGCAGTGCCGGACCCGTCCCGGAAGAAGAGCCGAGAGCCAAAAGTGGAAGAAAAGAGGGGAATTTAATCCTCGGAGCACGTGGGTGACAGTCCCAGGCTGGCGGCGCGTCCGGCCCCACCATCCGGGCCCCCCGCAGCCCCCCCAAGGGAGGAAGAACGGCAAGAACTCGTTAACCCCCCCAGCACCTTCGTTAAGTGGGTGCGAGTGCTGCCCCGGTCCCCCTGCCCACAGGGTCCCCAAAAACCCACCCTGGGGGATCGAACCCCAGGGGGGCCGTCGGGGTGGGGGGAGCCCGTCGGGGGGCAAATTGCAACGAGGACCCATCTCCGGCAGGGAGCCGAGCTCTAACGAAGGAAGCCGAGCTCTAACGAAGGCGGCTGCAACCCCCCTACGCCCGAGCACCCCGCCGGGACCTGCCCAGGGACCCCACCTCCTCGTACGGCCCCCAAAAGCCGCCGGGCTCCCGCTCTCATTTTGGGGAGCCGGGGGGCTGCCCGGCGGCGATGCGGCTGACCCGCTCCAGGACATCCTGGGGGCAGAGGGGGGGCATGGCCTGTGCCAGCGGACATTCCTCCACCAGGCT
This sequence comes from Gymnogyps californianus, assembly GCF_018139145.2. Taxonomy (NCBI): domain Eukaryota; kingdom Metazoa; phylum Chordata; class Aves; order Accipitriformes; family Cathartidae; genus Gymnogyps; species Gymnogyps californianus. The sequence continues at coordinate 2,603,083 of NC_059499.1, read as the reverse complement.
GTTCATTGGGGTGGGCGGCGGGACCACCTCCTCCTCCGGCCCCCCGGCAGCGCCCGGCCCCCCCAGGGCTTGCCGCAGGACGGGCAGGACCTTCTTCCGCGATGCCAAAGCGTTGCCCTGGGCGTAGGCGCCCACGCAGGACCAGGGACTTGGGAGAGGCTGGAGGTGCAGGGACGGCGTCGTCGCCTCCTCCAGCGCCCGGCACACCTGCGAGGGAGGGAGGGAGTGCGGCGGCTGGGACCCCCCCGGCACCCCCAAAATCCGGGGCTTTTGGGGCGAACCGCAGCTGAGAACTGCCTGGCTCCTACCCCAGACCCCAGTGCCGAGGGATTGGGGTGCCCGGCCCCCCACTCACCGCGCTGCGGAGGGCCTCGCACTGGCTGTAGACCGCGAGCTGCCGGGAGGGCTCGTTGTGCTCGTTAAAAGAGATCGTCATGGCCACCAGCCCCGCGTAGCCCCGAGCTTGGCAGAAAGCATCCAGGTCCTGCAGCAAGCCGGGCCGGCGCAGGAAGGTCTGGAGGTGGGGAGACGCTGGCGTCAGCCCGGTGTCCCCATCGTGCCACCCCCTGCCTCGGTTTCCCCACCCTGCCGAACTTCACCTCCAGGTCCACGTAGATGGTGCTGACGGCGAGGACCAGCTCATCGCCGGAGAGGACTTTGAGGTCTTTCCGCAGCATCTGCTCCGTCGTCAGCCCTGGGAGACGAGAGGGGCCGAGCGTGAGCCCTGGGGACGCGTCCTTGTCCCCAGGGAGAAGGGTCTGTCCCAGGACCCGCTCCCAGCCAGACCCCGGATGCCACCGCCGGACCTGAGACATCGAACTTGGCCGCTTGCAGGGCTTCGAAGACGGTGTCGCGGGCCGGCAGCTCGGGGAACCTCGCCTCGAGCAGGGAGATGCACGCCACGTCCCTGGGCGTCACCTTGCCGGCAGCCGGGCTCAGGTTCACGCAGTCCAGCAAGATGGTGCCTGGGGGGGGGGGACACAACCGGGGTCCATCAGTCGTCACCGTCCCCCTCAGATGGGGCTCAGCGAGGGCCGCCCGTCCTCACCGTGCAGCAGCGCGGCCGTGGTTCTGTCCAGCACGCCCGGGGGACCTTGGGCGATCCACTCCGTCACCAGCGTGGCGCAGGAGCCTACCGGCTCTGCTGTCACCTGGCAGCGGGGAGCTCGGTCCCGTTCCAACGGCCGGTGATCGAGGACCTCCACCACGGCCTCTTCCAGGGCTGCGTCGGCGCTGGCGGGCGAGACGGGGAGGGTGAGAGCCCCGGCACAGCCCCGGCGTGCGGCCGCGATGCGTCACCCCCAGCAGAGCCTGGAAACCCCCTTTAGTTCCTCTCCTCCTACCCTAAAAACACCCCGGAAAGGGAAAGGTTTTACCCACCCCGGGGCCAAAATCAAGCGAGGAAAAAGCGAGGCTTCGAGTGGGTGGCCCTGCTTGTCCCCGTGTCCCCCCGCCCCGGCTCACCCGGGCAGGACGTGGTGATCCACCAGCGTCAGGGAGAGCAGCCCGGCGCGGTGCAGCCCCCCCAGGTCGATCTCATCCCGAAAGACGAGGGAGGCGGCGGGGATGCCCTGCTCCCGCAGCAGGAACGTCGTCTCCGTCCGGAGGGCGAAGTCGGCGCGAGGGATGTTCAGCACCGGGATGAAGGCGGCTTTGGGAGCCGGGGAGGTCTGCGGTGGCGGGGGGGTGACAGCCGGTGAGGCGTCCCCCAAGCCACCGTTTGTCCCCGAGCCAGCGGGCGAGCCTCACCTTCGCCAGGAAATAAGCCAGGGCCAGGGCCGAGACGGTGGAGTCCAGGTCACAGGCCTCGTTGCCCATCACCACGTGGATCTCCTGGTGACGCCGGACGTGCTCCTGCCGGGGCGGGAGGCATCAAGCGCGGCAGCAACGCGTCCCCATCCTCCAAAGACCCCCACGCTGCTCCCTTCGCTGCCCTCATGCCAGTGTCCCCGGAGCCACTCGTCGCGGATGTCACCCACAGATGCCACCCGCCGGCATCCATCTCCCAGCCGCCACCGGCAGCGGACGGGCTCCTGGCATCCCCAAAGCGCCGACCAGACCGGCGCCCTCGGGACGAGACCTGGCCGGGATCCATTTCTGGCACAAAAGCCTCACGTTTTCGGGGCACGTGCGCAAAACCGGGCACATTGGGGCCCCGGGGAGAACGGGAAAAACCCAGCTCGGCCACGAGCGACGGCGGCAGCGGGGACAGGGACCTTCCCGCCCTGGGGGACGTCGTCGCAGCCCTGGGAGTCTTTAGTATTTTAACCCTGGTCCAAAGTGTTTTTTCCAAAGACGGTGAGTTTGGGCCTGGCTGTCCCCCAAAACACAGCGTTGCACCCCTTTTTTTTCTTGCCCGCAGCAGCAAGAAAAAAATGTCACCCACGCCACCCCGCAAATGCCCCGTCCCTGGCTGCTGGCGCCCGTCCTGTCACGCTCGAGGGAGCCGCCCGGTCTCCAGGCCCTTTTTCGGTGACAATTATTTCATGCCATAACCCAGATTTGCTCATTTATTCGGTACAAGCTGAAGAAGTAAACAACCGAGAGCCGCCTGCGGCATTAACCCCGCAGCCCGTCGGGGGACCTGCACCCGTGTGCTGCGAGACCGGGGACGAGGCTGCAGGGGTGGGGTGCGGGGTGCTGGGGAGCCCCCGGCCGTGGATATGGCTTGGGGTGTCCCCGGTGCGGCTCTGGCACCCCAGCCTGGGCTGTCGCGGTGCCAGCCCCTCTCTCCAGGGGAGACGGGTGCACCCCACTCAGGGGCCTTGATCCTCTGTGCACCCTGCTCCCCCTGCACCCCGCTCCCCTGGGCACCCTGCTCCCCCCTCCTCCCTGCACCCCAGTCCCCGGGCCCCTGCTCCCCTGAGCACCCAGTCTCCCTGCTCCCCTGGGCATGCAGTCCCCATGCACCCTGCCTCCCCCCTGCACCCCACTCCTCCCTGCACCCCGCTTTTCTGGGCACCCAGTTCCCCTGCACGCTGCTCCCCAGTCCCCGGGCACCCCAATTTCCCCTGCACCCTGTTCTCCTGGGCACCCAGTCCCCATGCACCCTGCTCCACCCTGCACCCAGCTCCTCCCTGCACCCCGCTTTTTTGGGCACCCAGTCCCCCTGCACCCTGCTCCCCCCTGCACCCCAGTCCCCCTGCACCCCAATTCCCCCTGCACCCTGTTCTCCTGGACACCCAGTCCCCATGCACCCCAAGCCCCCTGCACCCCAGTCCCCCATGCACCCTTGCTTCCCCCTGCACCCCAATCCCCTGGACACCCCGCTCCCCCAGGCACCCCTCTTTCCTGAGCACCCAGTCCCCATGGACCCCACTCCCCCTTGCACCCCACTTTCCTGAGCACCCAGTCGTCGTCGTCCCCCCCACCGCCTCCCTCAGCACCCCACCTCTGCCCCGCGCCCCCGGGCCCCGCTACCTGCAGAGCCGCCCGGTTCCCCTCCACGAACCGCTCCATAACGGCGGCGATCCGCGCCGCAACCCGCCCAGTCCCGCCCAGCCCGGTACGACCCAGTACAACCCAGTACGGCCCAGTACGGCCTCCCACCCCCTCCCCGCCCCCTCCTCAAGCCTCGGGGCGTGGCGGCCCGCGCGGGCTGCCGGGAAGGGGGCGGGGGCAGCGGCGGGGGGCGTGCCCCCCGCCGCTGCCCCCGCCCCCTTCCCGGCAGCCCGCGCGGGCGGGGCTGATGCGGGGGGGGGGGCGGTGGGTGATGTTGGGGTGGGGGTGACAGCCCCAAACCCCCCCCCGACACCCCAACACCCCTGACACCCCCAAGGCCTCCTGGCACCCCCTTGACACCCCCCCAAACCCTCCTGACACCCCTTAACCCCCCCCCCGATTATTCCCCCCCCCTCAGACCCCTTTGACACCCTGAAACTCTCCCAGCACCCCAAAACCCCCCTCGACACCCCAGACTCCCTGGCACCCCCAACCCCCCCAAACCCTTTTGGCACCCCAAACCCCCCCGACACTCCCAACACCCCCCCACACACCCCAATGTCCCCCAACACCCCCAAACCCTCCTGACACCCCTTAACACCCCAACCCCCCCCAAATCCCCCTGACACCCCCAAACCCCCCGGACACACCAACCCCCCCCAAACCCCCCAACACCCCCAACCCCCCCTGACACCCCAACTTCCCCTGATGCCCCAAACCCCCCTGACACCCCAGACCCCCCCCAGGCTGGGTCTGGCCCCCCCAGGCACCCCCCAAATGGGCTGTGCCCCCCCCCCCCCCCCGACTTTATTACACCCCAGGGTGGCGTCACCCCATCCCGACCAGTGACCAGTGACTCGTTACTGGTGACCAGTGACCGGTGGCCGGCAGACTCGCCACCATTTGTGGCCGTCGCGCGAGCCGTAGGCCCGTCAGCGGGTGAAATCGGGGGGCACCCACCGCCCCCCTCCTCCTGCCCAGCGCCGGGCCTCGAAACGGGGAAGAAACCGGAAAAATCGGTGGTTTTCGGTGCCGCCGGCAGGCAGGCCTCGCCCGGGGAAGCCGCCGGCTCGCCCCGACGCCTCGGCGTGCCGGAGGGAACCGGTGGCGGGGCGGCGTTGCAGGCAGCTGCCTTCTCTCTCCACCCCTCCTGCCCGTCCTCCTCCTCCTCCTCACCCGGCCGTAAATCCGCCTTCCCGGCAGAGAGCCGGAGCGTGGGGCTCGGCGGCGGAGAGCAGGCCTCTGCCCGGCTGGGGAAAGGGGGGGAAAGGAGGGAAAAAGAAGGGGAAAAGGAGGAATAAAGAAGGAAGAAAGAAGGGAAAAGGAAGGGAAAAGGAGGAAAAAAGGAGCAAACAGGAGGAATAAAGAAGGAAAAAAGAAGGGAAAAGGAACGGAAAAGGAGGAAAAAAGGAGCAAAAAGGACTAAAAAGGAGGAAAAAAGAAGGGAAGAAGGAGGAAGAGAGGGAAAAGGAGGAAAAAAGAAGGAAAAAAGGAGGAAAAAGGAATAAAGAAGGAATAAAGAAGGAAAAGGGAGGAATAAAGAAGGAAAACAGAAGGAAAAAGGAGGAATAAAGAAGGAAAACAGAAGGAAAAAGGACGAAAAAAGAAGGCAAAAGAAGGCAAAAGGAGGAAAAAGGAGGAATAAAGAAGGCAAAAGGAGGAAAAAAGAAGGAAACAGAAGGAAAAAGGAGGAAAAGAAGGAGGCAGCGGGGAAACGACAGCAGCGCGACGGCTGCAGAGTAAGAGCAGGCCGGGGGCTGCCGGGGGCGGCGCGGGGGGGTTCGGGTGGGTGACCCCCCCCCCCCCCCGCCCCGGTGCTGCCGCCATGGGCGGGCGCAGGTCGAGGGCGACACCGGGGTTGTGGGAGCGGCGGCGGCGTTTGGGGTTGTTTGGGGACGTTTCGGGGCCGGCGGCGGTGGGCTGAGGGGGTCCTGGGGTGACCCCCAGCCCCGCCGCGGGCCTAGCCGCTGATGCTGCGGCCGCCCCCGCTGCCGGGTGGGGAAACTGAGGCAGGGCAGCACCCGGAGCCCTCGCCGGCCCCGTCCCACCCCGGCGCCTGCCGGCCAGGGCTGCAGCAGCCGCCCCCAGCCGGTTTTTCCGGCTCCCGGCGCCTCGCCGGATGCCGACCCGGCTTCTGGTGGGGCCGGTGCGGCGGGAGCAGCCGTGGCAGGTTTGGCTCGGCAGCGGGCAGCGGGCAGCGGGCAGCGGGTTGGGGAGGCAGCGCCCGCTCCTCCGCAGCCGCACCGCCCGCCTCTAGGTACTCCTTTTTTTAAAAAGAATATTTTATTTTATTTTATTTTAAATTTTATTTATTTATGAAGAATACATATGTATGTATGTAGTTAAGACTATTTATCCATCTACTTATCTATCACTTGTTTATTATTTGTTTGGTTAATAATACTACTTATTTATTTACTTACCTATGTATCTATTTATCTATCAAGAACATTTGTTTATTTATTTCCACACTATTTATTTCTAGAGATTATTTATTTATTTATTTACGGTTTTATTTATTAAGAGTATTGATTTATCTATCTACCTATCAAGAATATTTGTTTATTTATTTACTAATACTATTTATTTATCTATATATTTATTTCTCGAGAATATTTATTTACTTAACAATTTCTCTGTTTATCTCCGCACTACTTATTTATTCATTTATTGATAATAATAAATAAATAGACGGTTACCATCGGACGCCGTCCCCTTCCTTTTCTTTCCCTCAAGACCCCTCTGCTCCGGCCCTAAAAGAGACGGGAACGGCTCGGAGGGCACCAACCCCCTTGATTTTCTCCTGGGCTTTCGCCACCTCCCCAAAACCCCCCCTTTTCCCCCCAATTTCCACCCTCCCCGGGTGTTTCCATCACCATTTATCACCATTGCCACCTGCATCCCTCTCCGAGCATCCCCGGCTCCCTTGGGAATACGGGGGGGCTCCAAGAGGGTCCGGTCCCCGATCACGGCCGTGAGCACAGCCTGTGCCGGGCGGGAGGAGGATTAGGGGCTAAGGAGATCTCCCGGTGAGCCGGCGTGGGTGGCCGTGCCGCGGCGGGGCGACCGGGGAGAGACAGGGCAGAGAACTGAGTTGAAGCCGGAGCAGCCACGCTCCTGCCTGCACCGAGGGTTTAAAAGCCAAATTTTCCAAATCTCTCTGACTACTTAAAAGCCGAATTTTCCAAATCTCTCCGCAGGAGCATCTTCGCCGGGCTGAGTTTGCAGGAAAACCCCGGCAGAAGCGCAGGACTCCGACCGTTCCCCCCCCCGCCGCTTTGGCTCCATCGAACCCCTCAATTCCTCCCAGGTTGGTTTGGGTTTTTTCCCTCTTTCCGTGCAAACCGGAGGCAGATAAAATCCACACGCATCCGTGGCATTCATTTTTTTAACGGCAATTTAGAGGCGTGAACCGCCAACGTTTTATTTTTCATTATTTAAATGAACGTAAAGGGATGGGGGAGAAAAAATCTAAGCTAAACGAGCCGTACCTGATAAACAAATTGGACTAATATATATATTTTTTCTTGAAATACCCAAGTTTTACCTTCTAAGGGAGAGGTTTGGGATGCGGCTGTTCCTGGACGGACCCAGCGCGTTCCCAGGAGCCTGATCCGGACCCGCTCGAGGCAGGATACCACGGTGAGGGTCCCGCTGCCGCCTGCTCCAATGGAGCGACCACCCGAGCAGGAAGGGACGATCCTGGCTCCTTCCAGCGGTGAAGGGACCTGCCAGCTCCCGGAGAAGGCCGTCGGTGGGGAAGAAATGCCGGCTGGCGGCCGGGAGAGCCCGGCACCGGACGGGCAAGCTGCCATGCTGCACGGCGGGGAGGTGGACATGCCTTCCAGCCCCGGCGTGGGGCAGCCGGGCTGTGCCCCACATCTCCCCTCCGATGAGCATCCGAGGGAAGATGCTCGGGAGAAGCAGCCCGTGGAGGGTGAGGGGTCCCTGCCGGGTGCCCCCGTGCCCAGCCCGGGTGCCAGGGCGGTGGGGTTACCGGCTGAGCCCCCCCGAACCCAGACCCCGAGTCGGGAAGCGGAGGCGGATTTTTATTGCGTGAAGTGGATCACTTGGAAAGGCGAGCGGACGCCCGTCATCATGCAGAGCGAGAACGGGCCCTGCCCGCTCCTGGCCATCATGAACATCCTCTTCTTGCAGTGGAAGGCAAGCGGGGTGCAGGGGGCGGAATTTGGGGGGGCTGGCGAGGGGGGATGGGGCTCGGCTCCCCCCGGATCGCCAGGGGAAGGGGCCGGGAGACGGTCCCCAGCCTCTTGGTGCTTCCAGGTGAAGCTGCCCCCGCAGAAGGAGGTGATCACGGCCGAGGAGCTGATGGCGCATTTGGGTGAGCTCCCCGGGGACCCCGTCATCCCTGCCCCGCTGCCAGGAGGGCGGCGTGCCGCGGTTAACCGGCTCGCCGGGGGCTGACCGCGCTGCCTTGCAGGGGATTGCATCTTGTCCACCCAACCCCGGGAGCCGTCGGAGGGGCTGCAGCTCAACTTCCAGCAGGTGAGGAGCGAGGCCGCGTGTCACCCAGCCCAAAAATTGATCCCCCCCCGTCTCGGGGAGCACTGGTGGCCTTGGGCTGCAAAACTTGGGGTGCCAACCCACTTCTCGAGCAAACCCCCCTTGTTTCTTCCCCCCCTCAGAACATCAACGACACCATGATGGTCCTCCCCAAGCTCTCGACGGGGCTGGACGTCAACGTGCGGTTCACGGGTGTCTCGGACTTCGAGTACACGCCCGAGTGCATCGTCTTCGACCTCCTCAACGTCCCGCTCTACCACGGCTGGCTGGTGGACCCCCAGGTGAGCTGGCCCCACGGCTGTCCTGCTGCCTGGCCGGTGGCTTGCGTGGGTCCAGGGACGCAAGGGAATGATCTGAGGGCTGGTGAGACGCTGGCACAGGTTGCCTGGAGAAGTTGTGGACGCCCCACCATTGGAAGTGTTCAAAGTTGGGTTGGATGGGGCTTTGAGCAACCTGATCTAGCGGAAGGTGTCCCTGCCCATGGCAAAGGGGGGGCCTAGATGATCTTTGAAGGTCCCTTCCAACCCAAACCCTTCCCTGATGGGTCCTTCCCCATGGTGGAAGCCACCAGCTCAGCTTCTTGGACGTCCCCGTGACGGAGCGGTGGTCCAGCTGGTTGGGGAAGGTTCAAACTGAACCATCCTCCCCTTGCCCTGGGCTGCCCGCGGGCGGGAGGGCAGGTCCCCGCAGAGCCGGTGCTCACCCCCCCTGGCCCTTCCCCTCCCCGCAGAGCCCGGAGGTGGTGCAAGCCGTGGGCAAGCTCAGCTACAACCAACTGGTGGAGAAGATCATCACCTGCAAGCAGGCCAGCGACTCCAGCCTGGTGAGCGAAGGTAACGGCCCCACCGCCGCCCAAGCTGCCCCCTCCCCGGGGTCCCCGGGGCGGGGGGGGGCCCTTGGCGCCCTGGCCCCGCTCCCACCCCGCTCTCGCCCCAGGGCTGGTGGCGGAGCAGTTCCTGGAGTCCACGGCCTCCCAGTTGACCTACCACGGGCTCTGCGAGCTCATGGCCGCCGTCAGGGAGGGCGAGCTCAGCGTCTTCTTCCGCAACAACCACTTCAGCACCATGATAAAGCACAAGGTGCGGCTCTGGCCCCTTCCCCGGCTTCCTTCCAGCCGGCGGACCCCCCCCCAACGCTGGCCAGGGCCAACTGTCCCTTCTCCCCTCTCCCCAGGGCCACCTCTACCTGCTGGTGACGGACCAGGGCTTCCTGCAGGAGGAGAGGGTGGTCTGGGAGAGCCTCCACAACGTGGACGGAGACAGCTGCTTCTGCGACACCGATTTTCATCTCAGCCACGCTCCGGGCAAGGAGGGGGCTGCCGCGGCCCCCCCGGACCACCGGCTCCCGCAGAGACAAGTGGACCAGGTAGGGGACAACCGGTGGCGGCGGGGGGACGCCTGAGTCCCGTCCCAGCTCCGGGGGATGCTGCAGGGTTTGGGCCCGCTGTGCTGAGCCCCCCTCCTCTCTTTCTGCCCCCCCCTCCCCAGGATTACATGATCGCCCTGTCCCTGCAGCAGCAGCAGGGACAGGACCCCTCCGCGCTCAGTGACCTGGAGCTCGCTCGCCAGCTGCAGCAGGAGGAGTATCAGCAGCAGCAGCAGCAGCAGCAGCGGCAGCAGCGGCAGCAGCAGCGGCAGCAGCAGGTCCCAGTGCAGGTAACCGGGTGCACCCTCTTGGGACTGCAGCGCAGGGTGTGGGTGCTTCTCATCCCCTCGCCCCCCTGCTCTGCCCCACTGGCCGGTCCCGGGGGGGGGGGCGGTGTCCCCCTGGGATGATGGGGGGTTGCTGGGGGTCCTCCTGCTCCCCAGCCCCCTTCTTGTGCCCGCAGGGCCGCGCGCAGCCGGGCGGCCGGCCGGCCGGAGAGCGGAGGCAGCGGCAGAAGCCAGACTTCGACTGCACCCTCCTATAGCACCCTGTGCCTGGCCCCCCGTGGGGGGCACCCGTGGGGGCCCTGCCCCATCCCTGCCGTGGCCCCCCCAGCTCCCGGCCAGGCCGGGGCATGTGGCGGGGTCCCTGCACCCGGAGCCCCCCGCCTCCCCACTCTGGTCTGTCCTCCGGGGAGATCCCGTGGGGGTCCCTGGGGACAGGAGTGGGGGGGACACACGCACACGAGGGGGTGTCCTTCCTCACCCACTGCCAGGACCACCCAAATCTTTCCAGTGGCCTTAACACGGGGGGGTCCCACCCGGGGGGGGGGTCCCACTCCTCTGTCCCTGCTCCGAGACGCGGGGGGACACACGCGTCTGGGGGACGACACACGCACCCCCGGGAGGGACACGCACCCCCGTGTCCGAAACGTGGCCTTAGCCCTCGGCAAATAAAGGACTTGTCTCTGTGCACACAGGTCCGGCCGTCTGACACCAGTGGGGGCCTCCACACCCCACGGACACGTGGGTTTGGGGGGGCTTGGGGGGGCTTGGGGTGACGGGACCCTCCGCACCCCACGGACATGGGGGCTTGGGGGGGCTTGGGGTGGCGGGACCCTCTGCACCCCACGGACACGGCGGTTTGGGGGGGCTTGGGGTGACGGGATCCTCCGCACCCACGGACACGCGGGTTCGGGCCCCCCCGGTGGGGTGCAGTGGCGCGGCGGGGCCGGCAGGGGGCGCCGCGCACCGGGAGCGCCGCCAGCGGGGGGGGGTATGGGGTGAGCGGGGGTGTGGGGGGGGGGTGTATAGGGGTGAGCATGGGGTATGCATAGGAGTGTGTATAGGGGGCATATAGGGCATGCAAAAGGGGCTGTACGGGGGCTATGGGGGTGCACGGGGGATGCATCGAGGTGTATATGGGGGTACAGAGGGATGAGTAGGGCGTGTATAGGGTTGAGCTTAGGGTATGCATAGGGGTGCGTATAGGGGGCATTGAGGGTGTATAGGGATGAGCATAGGGCTTGCGCATGGGTCGGTATAGGGGGCATATAGGGGGCGTATAGGGATGAGCGAGGGGCATACACAGAGGTATATGGGGGGCATATAGGGGGTGTATAGCGGGTGTATGGGGATGAGCATAGGGCGTGTATAGGGGCACACAGAGGGTGCATGGGGTCCGTCCCCCCGTCTGTCTGTCCCCCGTCCCGCCCTCTGCCCGTCCGTCTCTCTGCCCCTCCCTCCGCCCCCGCCGATCCCCGTCCCGGCGATGGATTGCTCACGCCTGCCGCCCCGCCCCGCCCCGCCCCGCCCTTCGGCGGGCTCCGCTCCCCTCCGGGTCTTCGGCGTTGGCGGTGACGTCACTCCCGCCCGCTGCCTGGCGCGGGGCGGGCGCGCGCGCGCGGGGCCGGGGGGGGGGCGAGCGGCAGCGCGAGGCGGCGGCGGTGGCGGCTCCGGGCGGCGGCGGCGGCGGCGGCAGCGCGTGAGTGGGGCCGGGGCCGGGGGGGGGCGGGGGGGCACGGGGCCTCCGGTCTCCGTCGGGCAGCGCCGGGCCCCGCCCCGCTCCGGGAAGGCCGGGCCGGGCCGGGGCGGCGGCTCGGGCTGGGCCGCGGGGCGCGGGCTGGTTCCCGGTTCCCCCCCCCCCCCGCCCCCTTGCAAGCCCCCCGGGCCTCCCCGTTGTGGCGGACCCGGGCCTGATGGCGGGGGGGGGGCGGGCGGGGCGGGGCCCGGCGGGAGGCCCTGCGGCGCGGTGGCGGGGGGGGCTGTCCGCCCCGGAGCCTGGCGGGGTTACCCCCGGTGCTTCTCGGCCGCCGCCCGTGGGCGGCCCCGGGCCTCGATCCCCCCCCTCCAGGGCCCGGCGGGCCCCCCCCTCCCCCGGTTCCTCCGGCCGGGCGGGGCGGGCCGGGGCCGGGGCCGGAGAGAGGCGGTGCTCTCCCGGCCCGCTGCGAGGCCCGGGGCCCGGCCTCCGTCCCCGCCGGGGCTGGCGTGCGGGCCCCTGCCGCCCCCGGGTCTCTCCAGCCGGCGGTGAGCCGGTACCCCCCCAACCGGGGCCTTGGGGGAGCACGACACCCCGGGAGCCCCCGGTGCAGGGTCCCGGCCGGGATTCGGTGCCCAGCGATGCTCCCGGCCCTGGTTTTTCCTCCGTAACCGAAACATTTCAGGATTTTCTCACTTTCCAGCAGGATCGCTCTTGAAATCACCTCGGGGGGGGGCCCGGGTGACGGTACCGGCCCCCCCGGCTCGGCGGCACCCGGTCCCAGCTTCTCCCCATCCCTGGGACATCGGCTGGGCCCCGGTGTCCCCGTTTCCCTGGGGGGAGAAGACGCCGCCAGCCCTGACCGGGGGCCTCCCGCACGCCGGCTGCCTGCCCTGCCTGCCCTGCCCGTTACCTGCCTGCCTCCCATTTACGGCACTGCCATCCCGTCCCGGTTAAGCGGGAATCGGGGCGTGCTCCCGCCTCGGCTTGCGAAACCAACGCCGGCAGTTCCTCTTCCCCCTCCAGCCCGGAGCGAGGGCGGCTCGTCCCTTCCCTAAATCCCTGCCTTGGGGATTTGCCTCCCGGGGGACCGGGACCCCCCCCCCCATGCCCGACCCCCATCCCAACCCCACGGAGCCCGGGCTCGGCTCCCCGGGGCAGGGGAAAACCGGCTCGTGTCCGATGCCGGGAGATGCCAGCGTGGAGGGGAAGGAAGAGCCGAGATGCGGTGACCCCACGGCGGGGGTGGCTTCCCCGCACGGTGACGGTGACGGCGCTGGGCTTCCTCTCCCTCCCCGTGCCCGCCGTGGTGCCCGTCGGGAGCCTTTTTAAGGCACAAAGGTGCTCATTGTGCCACCGGCAAATCCCTAATCCTGCGCCGCACGGCTGCCTTGGTCCGGCAGCGGTGGGCTCCGTGCCTCCGTTTCCCCCCTCGGCGTTGGGCTGCGTGCCCGGGATCAACCCCGGGATGCGGACACGGCGCTCGGGAGAGAAACCGTGTCGGGGGGCTTCCCCCCTCCTCTTCATCCCGCTGCGATCCCGGGGTTGTGCCCGTTCCACGGCGGATGCCACGCCGTGCGATGCCATCGGGGAACCAGGGCTGGGAAGTGCCGGAGACCGGGAACCCGAATTCCTCCCTCCGGCCGGTGCCAAGGATCCGTCCCGCTGGTTGGAAGCGAGAGCCGGCCTCGGTTAATCATCACCTGCTGACCTCTCCGCCGCAGGGAGCAAAGTCCCTCTCTGCCGGAGCCGAGCGCCCGGCCGCTCCGTGCGGCGCGAGGGGGATTTCACCGGCCCGCGGACCCTCCCCGGCGCCTGGCTTGGCTGGGGGCTCGCCGGGAGCCGAGGTGGGGCTTGGGGCTCCGGCTCTGGCCGGGGCATTGCAGACCGCGCCAGTGGCACCGGCCGGAGGGAGACGTGACCGGCTGCCGGCAGGGACCGGGGTCCGACCGGCCGCCTCCGTGCAGGGCCCCCCGCTCCCCAGGGGCGCGAGGTGCCCCCCTCACCTCCCCCTCTCTTTTCCTTCCCCCCCCCCAGCATGTTTCAGACCTTGTACAGCTATTTTTGGTGGGAACGGCTCTGGCTCCCGGCAAACCTCACCTGGGCCGACCTGGAGGACCGGGATGGGCGAGTCTATGCCAAAGCCTCCGATCTCTACATCACCCTGCCCTTGGCCTTCCTCTTCCTCGTCGTCCGGCACCTCTTTGAGACGTGAGTCCCTTCCCTGGGGCGGGGGGGGCACCCTGATCCAGCTCTCCCTGCACCCTGGGGGCTGCGCGTGGGGCTTGGGGACGTGGTGTGAGGAACCCCGGGACGTGTCACCCTGGCCTCAGCCCGGCTGGGGGTGGCGGTGGCACCCCGGGGGTTCTGTGCGGGTCCCCCCCCAGAGCACACTTAGGGCTGGGGACCTGCCCCCGGCGGCCCCGCACAAACCCGGCTTTGTGCATCCTCCGCTGCCTTTATCGCGGCACGGTCGGCCGCAGGCCCTGGTGTTTAAGGAGCGGTTTGTTGGGAAAACAATGGCGAGCCGAGGCCGGGAACAGAGCGGGCTTTGTTGGGACGGCGGGAGAAGGGAGAGGCACCCTTCGCCGGGCTGGATGCAGCCCTGCCGCTTCGCGGGGGGCTGGTCCCCCAACCCTGGGGTGACAGAGGGACCTGGGGGATTCCCCTGTGGTAAAACCCCCCTTGGAGAAGCAGCAGCGGGATGGGGAAACTGAGGCACGGAGTGGCTGCAGGTCCCTGGGTGGCTCTGATGGGGCCGCATCAGGCAGGTGACACCGAAACGGGGACATTTTATGTCCCCCTATTCCTTCCCCAGGTACGTGGCCACCCCACTGGCCGGGCTACTGAACGTCAAGGAGAAGATCAGGTTAAAAGCCACCCCCAATGCCGTGCTGGAGAAGTTCTACGCTGCCACCACCAAACACCCCAAGCAGGTGAGGGGAAGGGGGGTCCCCAAAAGGGGCTCGATGTGGCCGGGGTCGGGGGCGAGCGGCAGAGCCGGGGCCCCGCGGCGCGGCGGTGACGTCCCTGCCCTCCCCCAGGCCGACGTGGAGATGCTCTCGAAGAAGAGCGGCTGCACGGTGCGGCAGGTGGAGCGCTGGTTTCGCCGCCGCCGCAACCAAGACCGGCCCAGCCTGCTCAAGAAGTTCAGGGAGGCCAGGTGAGACCCCATGCCCGGCGTCGCCGTCACCCTGCGGGCCACGTCCCTGCGGTGGATGGGGCTGTGCGGGCACCCGCTTGGCCGGGAGCTGCCCCGGGAGGGCGGAATATGGGGCCGGTGGGTCCGTCCTTCTCCCTCCCTCGCCCCGGTGCCCGTCTGAGGACCGTCTGCTTCCTTTTTCCAGTTGGCGATTCACGTTTTACCTTATTGCTTTCATTGCTGGCATGGCTGTCATAGTGGATGTAAGTATTGGCCCCCACCCCGGCGCGTGCCCGGCCCCGTCGGCCCCCCCAGCCCTCTCTAACGCCTCCCTGTCTCTCTCTCCTCCCCGCCTTGCGCAGAAACCCTGGTTCTACGACCTCCGGGAGGTGTGGAAGGGATACCCCATCCAGGTGAGCGCCCGACCCCGTCCCAGCCACCATCCCGTGGCCCTTCCTGCCCCCGGGAGCTGCCTGGGCGATCAGAGACGGGAGCCGGTGGCCCCGGGGGTGCGGGAGGGTCTCTCCGGGGTTGCACGGTGTCTCTGGCACCCGTGTGGGTTGGGCTGATGCACGGAGAAGGGGTTTGCACGCCATAGGGTGCAGAAGGGTCCCCTGGATGCGCGTGGGGCCGGCTGGTGCCCGCAGAAGGGGATCAGACCCCCCTGGGGCACGTGGAGGATCCCCCCCCAACCTGTCTCTCGGCTTTCAGAGCATGCTGCCCTCCCAGTACTGGTACTACATGATCGAGCTCTCCTTCTACTGGTCCCTGCTCTTCAGCATCGCCTCTGACGTCAAGCGCAAGGTGGGCCGCGACGGTGGGGCTCTCTGGGGACAGGGGTGGCAGACACGGGGACATCTTGGCAGGGTTTTCTTCGCCCTCGTGGTGGGCGTTAGGGACCAGCGGGCTGGGAGGATCTGGGGCCACGGAGGGGATCTCGGAGACGAGAGGGATGGCGGGGCGCTGGGGGTTGGAGCCAGGCTGCTGTAACCCCCGGCTCCCCCTTTCCTGGGCGCAGGACTTCAAAGAGCAAATCATCCACCACGTCGCCACCATCATCCTCATCAGCTTCTCCTGGTTCGCCAACTACATCCGTGCGGGGACGCTCATCATGGCCCTGCACGACTCGTCGGACTACCTGCTGGAGGTATGTCCCCCTCCACGCCGCCGCGGCCACGTCCTGCGTCCCCTCCCCGACTGACCCCCCCCTCCCCTCTGCCCCCGCAGTCCGCCAAGATGTTTAACTACGCTGGCTGGAGAAACACCTGCAACAACATCTTCATCGTCTTCGCCGCCGTCTTCATCATCACCCGCCTGGTCATCCTGCCCTTTTGGTGAGCGCCGGTTGCTGGTGAACGGGTGGGGAAACTGAGGCACGGGGTGAGGAGACCCACTGGGGGTGGGATGCTGGTCCCTGCCCCTAACAGAGCTGCTTCTCCCGGCAGGATCATGCACTGCACGGTGGTTTATCCGCTGGATCTCTACCCTGCCTTCTTCGGCTACTACTTCTTCAACTTCATGATGGTGGTGCTGCAGTCGCTGCACATCTTCTGGGCCTACCTCATCATCCGCATGGCCCAGAAGTTCATAACTGGAAAGGCAAGAGGGGGCCCGGGGACGGCTCGGGGCTCCCAGTCCCGCAGGGAGACGCTGCTGCGGGGCAAAGGGGCTGTGTCCAGACCCGGCCGATGCGGCTCGGGGCGCATGGAGGGCGCGGGTCTGCCCCGGCAGCAAGGTGGAGGTGGGGGGTTTGCAGGGGAGACCCCCAAACCACGAAGCCAGACTGCGCTTGCCTTCCCGAGTCCTGGAGAGTCCTTGGTGGGGGGGAACCGGCCGTGGTTGCGATGGGGGAAACTGAAGCACGGCAGGAAAACAGGGCGCCGCTGACCGAGCCCCCCCCCCCCCCCCTTTCCCTCTCCCCCCACAGGTGGTGGAGGACGAGAGGAGCGACCGTGAAGAGACGGATAACTCGGAGGAGGAGGAGGAGGCGGCGAAGAACGGGCCCCTCTCCAACGGCCACCCCGTCCTCAACAACAACCACCGCAAAACCGACTGAGCGCCCTCGCCCCGTCTCTGCGCTGGCGGGGGCGGGCGGGGGCCCCGCCGGAGGCCAAACCCGTGAGATGACAAATCCCACCGATGCCACCCTCGCGTTGCGCCAAGGTCCCCGTCCCCTCCATCCTCTCCCCTCCCCGGTCCAGCAGAGCAAACCGGGACCCCGGAGAGCCCGTCTCAGCCCCCAAGCTCCCTCCGTTGCCTCCTCCGGAGAGGGCCCGCGGCTCCGGGGGGGGCAACGGTCGCTGCTTTTCCACCTCACGCTCACCATCGGTGCCCTTTCTGCCTTTCACCTGCTGCCTTAATCCACCGTGGTGCCCCGGGACAGGCAGAGCGAGGACGGCTCCCGCCGGCATCCCTCCGGGACGCCTCCTTCCCTTCCCCGCAGCCCCCTCAGATCCGCTGTGGCCGGAGAGCTCGGCTCCAGCCCCTCACCGGGCTCCAGCCCTGCATTATTCCCCCCCTTTTCCCGACCATCCCCTCGCCGGAGGGAAGCGCGTCCTGCAGCTGCCTCTTCAAACACTGGGGGGAAAAAGCCCCGACCCGGGCCCAGCTTCGCTGCCGGCACCGAGGGAGGGATGGCGGTGGAAAAGCCGGCGCAGTCCCTGCTCCGCGGCCCTCGGAGGGCTGGGAGGGAGGAGCGGGTCAAGTCCTGGGTATTTTAGTGGCTGAACGATGAGATGACGCTGTGGAAGCACTCGGGGGAAGGAAGCTGCAGGGTTTAGTCACTACCAGTGTCTCACAGAGGAGTTTAATCCCCTCATTGCTCTTCCGTAAATGGGTTTTGAGTCTCTCCCTCTCCGTGGCCTCTCCCGGTCCCTTCCCCAGCTGTAACAGGACAAATTTGCAACTGATTTTTTTTTTTTTTTTTTTTCATTTCTATTTATTTGGAAGACAGAAGGAGCCGGGCTTGGCTCTGTCTCCTGCATCCACCCGGGATGCGGCGAGCCCTCCCAGCGCGGAGGGGTGGGGGAAAAGGACCATTAACCAACGTCAGACCAAAATGTCTTTTGTTGTTTTTTGTTTTTTAAAAAAAATAAAAGGTTAAATATATTAAAAGTTAAAAAACTAATAAACTTCGGTAAAAAAAATAAAGGGCTTGGGCATCTTCTGTGGCTGGCACAGCGGCCCTGGCCCCCGCGGGGGTTTGGGGTGCTCGGACAGCTTTAGCTTTCATTTAGGCAGTGCTAAAAGTGGGCAGATTTGAGGATTTTGATATTTTGGTATTTTTTCCCCCCCCCCAGCGCTGAAAGCTCTCCACTTCTTCAAAACCAGCCTGGAGCGTGGGCTTCAGCCGCCTGAGGAGCCCTGGCCCTGCTGCCAGAGGAGCGGCCGCCCTGCGAGGGTGACAAAGCTGCTATTCAGGTGGCCGCTGAGGGTGGAACGGGGCTCGCAGGGGCCCAGAAAGGTTTTTAAGAGAAAGAAAAAAAAACGAAAGTGGAGGAAAAAAAAAAGCCTCCCTGGCGTGAGTGCAGAGGTGCGGGGGCTGCGCGCGGTTTGGGTGCCCGAGGGATGGGGGTGCGGCTGGAACCCGCTTTTTGCTGCTCCAGCTCTCCCCCAGACCGGGGTTTTGTGCTTCAGCCGGTGGGCGATGCGAGATTTGATTCCAGTTTGTCAAAATCTGCCTCTTTTAGCCGTGTTCACCGTGGTTTGGTGAACCCTTTGGATGTGCAGGTACGAGCCCTGTCCCCCCCCCAAAAAAAGCCAAACCCCAACACTTGAAATTGTGCTGTGCTGCGGGGGGGGGAGGAAAAAAAAAAAGAGCGAGTTTAACTTGTGGAGCCGCTGTTCGGTTCGTGCCGTGTCCGGCAGCCAGCGTGGGCTGGCAGGCGGCTGCTCCACCCTCCCTGGCTGCCTGCACCAGCTCTGCCCTTCCCTGCCCTCAGCCGCAGGTGCCCAAATCGAGTTTGGTTTGACCGAGGCAAGTTCCAGGCTGCCTCAACTGCAACTTCAGTGCAGGATTTTAAGCCCAACTCCGTATTTGTGCCTACAGTTACCTCCTAGGAGGGTGGGAGAAGGCAGCCGGCCTCAAATCCGCTCCCTCACGAGGGAAGTTCAACCGGCTTCTCTTTACTTTTAACGAGTGGAGGACTTCACGAGTATTTGTTTTGCTAGAAGGAAGGAAAGGTGAAAATGCCTGTGGGAGCTTGTCGCCCTCCCTGTGCCCGTGCACATCTTAACCTGTCCGGGCCCATCTGCCTCTGGCAGTTTTCCTGCGAGTCCCATGGAAACAAGGATGCAGGAAGCGGTTAAATCCTGCTCTCCCAGGTTTTTTTTCTGTGTCTAAAGGTCAGGGCAACTTTTTTTTTTTTTAATAGAAAAACATACTTTATTGCTTTTTAACAATGAAAAGATTCTTTACAACATAATCACAGTTGAAGACTGCTTTTTTTCACTTAAATTCACATCGCCACTATAAGCCCAGTAAGAGTGGACCAATCTGGATTTATCTCCACCATCCTCGCTCCCTCCCAGCCCGGTCCCAAGGCCGCAGGGACATCAACAGCTCAGTCCCAAGCGTGAAGCCCTTCCCCGGAGCCTTGGTGAAGCGTTTCCTGCCGGAAAACCGGCATCAGCACCCAGGGCTTTGTGTCTTAAATTTGGTGGCGAGCTGGAAGAGAGCAGGAACGGCTGCTTGTCAGCACCTCAGGCAGGTAAGGGCTTGGCTAACGGCCTTCCCTGCGGCGCCGAGGCAGAGAGCGTGCTGGCGCGGGGCGCCTGTCGCCCCTGGGACGTGGTAGAAGCAAAGCTCACAGCATCAGGTTTGGGCATCACCCCCCCACCGCAGCCGTCGCCCGCGTGCCGGGTTACGCTTCTGTTCCGTGTCCGTCTGCCGCTGTCGTTTTCAAGTGAACGGGAGAACTCGAAGCCGCTTTTGTACTCGGCTTCGTAACGGTTACTATTAAACAACCACTTCTTGAGAAGAAACTTCACCCTCACAAAAGGAAAGTCAGCACCAAGGCTGCGGTCAGGAGGGATCCGGTGGGAGCACGGCTGGGCTCACAGCAGCCGCCCTCGGCACTCGATAGCCCCGCAGCAGCACAGCAGCTCTTTGCCTTCCACGCTGCCCACTTCGTAGTTGTAATCCCACGTCAGCTCTGTGCCGGCTCGTATCCTCCTGGGAAGTAAAAAAGAAAGCACAGGCTGGGAGAAGAGACCATTCCAAAAAGGAGGATAAGCCGGACCTGCTGCTAGCAGAGAGCTACGCTTACATACGACCTCCCAGGACAGGGCGGCGCAGTCCAGCTTCCCCTGGGGCAAGGGTGGAGCAGCCAGCGCAGCTGCCTTTGGCTCCACAGCGAGCAAAGGGACAAAGTTCCCCGATGAATCACTCCCGCGGGGCTTCACAGAGGAGACGCCGCGCGCTCGCGGTGCCCAAGAGGCACGTGGCAGGGAGTCACCACCGCCCGGCACTGCCTGCAAGGTTTGTGACTCGAACGAGCTGGACAGCCGGCTGCTCCGTGCTTAACCCTCCCCTTTGGAAAGGTCTAGAACTGATGCAAATCGCACCAGAATCTCCAGCACAGAAGAGAGGTCCTCGCCCAGCTCATCTCCAAGCTCCTCCTCGCTCAGGCTGGTGTGAAACCGGGGAACGAGGTTACCAGGAGTAGGAAACACCCAGCCCGCAGCGGTTGCGCAGCCCCGGCCAGGAGCGGGGTCCACCGAGCCCCGTGAACTGGCAGCCCTTCCCCAAGCGCGCCGCCACTCACTTGCTGGCGAAGAAGGCGACCCAGGGGAAGCGGAGGTCGTGCGTGTCCACGAAAACGTTCTGCACGAAGAGGTTAGGACTGCAGCTATGCTGGAAAGGGAGCGGAGACAAACACAGTGAGCCAGTTCCTGCGTCGGGAGGGATGCAAACCGGCCAGCAGTAAACACAAGCCTTTATAAACAAGCAGCATTCCTGATTTGTCCGCTGCATCCAGCGTAAGCCTGCTCAAACAGGACACACTCCCTCCCCTGCCTGCACAACCAGGGATGAGTCATAAGATCCACGCTTGCAAAGGTAACGGTCGCTGGAAGGACTGACTTCGCCATCCTGCTTACCACGCGTCACGGGGCCGGAGCAACTGCCCTGTTTCACTCGGGGGGGTGGATTATCCTCCTGGTCCTGCTCTTTTCCCGCTTTTTTTACTGTATTTATCTAGTCTTGGGGAGGAACAGGCCCGCTGAAAGGACAGGTCGCCCCAAATACGTCCCTTTCCCTTCTCAGCTGCCACGGGACATTCCCCTTTCGTCCCCTGCCAAGGGCAGTGACTCACATTGAGGTACCGGCCCAGGTTCCCTTCCAGCTTGGCATCGATGATATAACAGGACTCCTCTCCGTCGTAGAACTGGCGGGTGGTTCTGCGGACGGGCGCGCTCTCGCCCTTGTCGGCCGCTGCCATGTTCGTCGACTTGATGGCGATCCCGTGAGTTGATTTCAGGGCGAAGCCTCGGGTGGATTTCACCGCCACCTGCCTCTTAACCGGACCTGCCGCAGGAGAAGAACAAACACTGCCGTGCTCGCTCTCCGTCTTCCAGAAGAGGAACCCCACGGTAGCGCTGCCGCCCCAAGACGCTCTCTCCTTTCACACAGGAGTAATAAACCCCTTAGGGATGCAGCTCGGATCTAAAATAGCACCCTGGGATGGCTCCTGGGAATCTCCCGGCTCTCCACTCAACCCAGCGGAGCCTGGAGACCCACCATAATAAGCCTCACCGTTGCTTTTTCTTAGATATCCCCAAATATTTAGTACTTGAGGACTGGGTTTTGCAGTTATGTCTCAGACAGCACTTGGGGAAGCTTCAGAGCTTGGCTGTTAGACAAAGCTCGAGGTGCTTGGAGCAGGACGCTCCATGCTCGCAGCTGCTATGTCCTCATCAGCCCTTCCTGGTGGTTTCTGGCCAAAATCTCTCGCTCTACCTCTGTACTTTCCGCGCTCAGCCCTTGGTCCTCCCCAGCAGCTCTCCTCACCTGACCCAGACGAGGGGTTTTTCTTGTCGTCCCCTTCCTCCTCCTCGGAGCCCGAGGAAATGGTCTGGATGTCATCGCTGTCATTGGTGGTGCCCTGGGCCTGCCCCGCCACCGCCTGCCCGTTCTCCCCCTCGCTGTCCGTGCTGCTCGACAGCGTCAGCACGTCCTGCAGAAAGGCATTAACAGCTCCTGAGTGCAGCCTGGCTCAGGGGACAGCATCACTTCTTCGCTTTCCAAGCGACCTTCAGGGCTCCCTTTTTCCCCAGCAGTATTTTGCTCTCTTCTAGCAGAGGACCTCTGTGCTCTAGGAAGCCCTTTAGAAGCGGGTCACGCATGCGGACCCTGCGATCAGAGCTGAACGGGACAGAAACCCCTTCTCACAGGCCAATGTTTGAAACAGCAGTGGGGTTTCGGTGGGCTGGTTAGTCCTGCAGCACCCAGACTGCCAGAGACTCAGGAGCCTGCACCATTAGGTGCTCTGGGTTTTGCATGGAAGGGAGAAAGCCCCAAAAACCAAAGACCGTCCCCCAGGATGGCTTCCCAGATCCGGCTCTGCCGAGCGATGGGTCCCTGGCGTGCTGGGTATGCGAGCCAAGGTGCTGCGTCCCATTGTAACGCATGCCCAAACACCATGCTGTCCTCTTTTTGTTGGGCTTTCAGAACCACGAAAGACCCCCGCTGCCTGAAGGAAATCAACAGAAATCACAACTACGAACCACAAGCCCTGCACTGGTGCTCGACTGGGAATGAAAGTGGCATAGAAACAACCCAACGTAAGGTTCAAAGCCTTCATCGAACCAGTCTGGAGTCGAGGCAGAGCCAGGCCCACCCCTTCCAGCCCACGTCTGAAGCCCGAAGGATCACCGCTTACATCTGTGGTGGGCTGCGGGGCGAGAGAATGCCGTCTGCTCTGCAGCAGGGCGGTCTTGCTCGTCGGCCTCCGGATCCCTTCCAGTTTGGGAGGGCTCGGGTTGTAGCCATACATCCTTCCCAAGTCGCTTAGCCTGTGGGGTGAGGACAAGAGCGGCTCACGCTTGCATCTCCAGGGAGGTTGTCCGTGGGCCAGGCAGAGACAGAGGAAAGCTGAGAGCTGGACAAGACTGCCATCTCCAAGCGTTTAATTTGCCAGCGCACATGGGGCACAGCCCAAACCCTCCCAACCTCTCCAGTTTACGCTGGCAGTGGCATTAACAGAGTTAAGGGGCAGCCCTAGAGTTGCAGCAATTCATTCAGAGCGATATTTGGAAATAAAAAGCAGGAAAATATAATTTCAGGAGCCTTACCCGGGAATTTTGGTTGGATCTTCAGGTTCCTGCAGAGGGGAGAAGTACAGAAGATTAAAATCTCTCCCTTTTGGAGCACTCTTTAGCCCTTCTGTGGAAACGCTCCCCAAACACCAGGCCGGGTGTGAGAAGCCGGCTGTCCCCACCGCTCAGTGTGCCATCCAGTCCAGGGGGTGCTCCGGAAGGGCCAAGTGACAACCACAGGTCTCCCACCCTCCAGATCCCACACAGCGGGTCTCCGAGTCCCCTCTCCAGAGCAGGGGGTGGACAGAGACCACCTCCATCTCCCTGCTGTCCCCAGCCCTGTCGGAACACTCTCCGCACCACCTCAGGTACCCGGGCAGGCGGTGGCTCCCTCTCTCAGGGCCCGGCAGGCACGTAGCGCCCAGGGCAGGAGGGAGGTTCAGCTCGGCTCATGCTGAGCGACTTCTTTGTAGCCGCTTGTGCCCCAACTTCCCCAGGAAGGAGAAAGGCACCTCCCTACCCCACCGCAGCGGGCAAAGGCCAAGTAAGCAGGGCAAGGGGACACCAAACAGCACCGCAGACCACCTAGTCGTGTTGTATGGGCAGGGAAGCCATTCGAGCAGGAGCACAGCTGAGGCACATCTCTGTGTCTCCGTTTCCTCATCCAGGCCCCCAAGGCAGGGGGCAACACTCGTCTCCCAGTCCCACAGCCCTCCCTTACGTCTTTCTTCGATGCCTTTGACTCTCCGTCCAGGTCGCCCAGGGCAGAAGCACAGGCTTTCTCTCTCTCACCAGGGAGCTCCGTTTTGCCGGCCTTGGCTTCGCCGCTTTCGCTCATCTTGAAGGAGGAGGCGCTGTCGTTGTCCTGGAAGCCGTCAGACATGCTGTTGGAGCTCAGCCACGAGGCCACTTTGTTCTTGGAGGTCTCCTCCGACACCGGCAGCTTACAGGAGCCAGCCACCGCCGTCTCATCATGGCTGATCTGCCGGGTGAGCCCCGAGTCCTTGGAGGCCGTCTCCGACAGCCCGTTCTCCTTCTGGCCCCGGGTCTGCCGTCGCGTGGCATAGCTGCGCCATACCGAGCTGGTGCTGAAGTCCTCGTCCTTGCAGAAGTTGTCGTCAGAGCTGTCCTCGTTGGACTCCTCCTGCTCCTCAGTGCCTGTGTTTTCCTCCTCTTCGTCCTTGAGGTCCACTCCGCTGCTGTCAGAAGAGCATTTTGCGTCGCTCTCGTAGCCCTCCTTGAAGTTCTCCACGCTCTCAATGTGATCCAGGTTTGCAAAATATTCGTCACCCATCTCTAACCCCTCTTTGTCGGCAAAGTCATCCGTGAGGATCTTCCCTGGGGGTGGGGAATAGAAAACTAAGCGTGAGTTTTCCAGGGATGACATTCCTACCCCATAAATTTTATCCTCCCCAAAGGCTCGTTGAGGAGCAAACACCACCTTCTTCCAAAGCTGGGCTGGGAAAGGACAACATATTACCCTGATACTCGAAGGAAGGAAAATCTGAAGCATGTGGCTGATCTAAAGCGGGCTCTTGCTAACATTCAGGCTTCCACCAAGGAAATCTCTAAACAGCAATTCAAAGAGGGTGACTGCTTTTCCTCTGAAGGGCTGGAGGCGAGGGCGTAGCGCAAAGGCAATATTAAGGGCAAGAAATCAGAGCACCAGAACTCAGGCAATGCCCGTGGTTAGTTTCATTTCAGAGTTAACGCAACCATGCTGCGCAACTTCTGTATTTTATTGGTTTGTGCCCATGTCCCAGCGACCGGTTCGATGTAAACAGGAAGCAGGTACGTGTTGATTCACCCTCAGTGTGCAGAAACAGCTCTGGGGATCCGAGCACTTCTCTTCACACTGGCACTGCAGCCACACGGGTTTCTGCCGCATCTTGTTTCGGAGTTGGGCAAGGGAGGGGCGTCAGTCAGGAAATCAAAGTGCTGCAAGTTTATCATTTAAGTTTTCACTTTCCGGTCCCCTTAACAAGCACAGGAAGAGCTTCACACCCGTTCTGCTGGGTTTTGCATTTTGCAATAAACAAAGCCTAGATCTCAGGCCTGCCACAAGCTTGACACAACCAGATCTTCTCAAATACTTATTCCCCCCCTCCTTAACCAAAAGAAAGCAGATTTATATCTGAACACATGCGACCACTGGGAAGAGCACTGGCTCAACAGAGGCTTTTCATTCACAGCACCTGTTTCAAAACTCAGAGGCTTCTACCTGCTTGTTCAGCAGGGCGAGATCCTACCTGCGTAGATGCAGACAAAAGAGCCTTTAGCAATATCATCAAGGCAGCGAATGCCCCAGCCTTTGTTCTGCGTCTTGAATAACTGCAGTCGGACTTGGAGCCCGTGCTGGACCAAGCGATTGGTGCACATGTTAATGTTGCACTTGCACCTCTTGTTACACTCGTAAACTCTGAAAGAAAGGAGAACAGTGACATCTTCCTTGATAAAGCCGTATCCCAAGACTTGGTGTTGTACCAGTAATGATGCAAAGGGACTTGCAGCAGGGACTTAAAGCTCGGCAGAGTAGGGAGAGTGTAGTTGCCAGGTACTACGGTAATGCACAGAGATCCCGGGCCACACATTAGGCCATCTGATTAGCAGATGAATCAAGAACAGAGGCAGGTTTTCAGTATCTGCACTTAGCTCCGGGAAACACTGCCTCTCTGATGGCATCGGAGGCCAAGTTTCCGGGGCTGGTATTTGTGAGGAAAGGAGAAGACGCAGCTCTGCTTACCCTGTCGGGAGGCATTCTTCCAGCCTTTTGTGCTGGTATCCTGAATTGGGGTTGATCTGCCCACCTGGGGTGCAGCCAGTCGCTTGGACTGTCAGCTGGTGACAGGCACATTTCGATCTAGAGAGACAGACAGACAAACCCACCCGTGCCCCAGAAGTTAGTTCTACACACCGGTTTTGCAGAAAGGAAAAGAAATCACATCTTTCTGCAGGCGTATATGCAGAGACGGGCACACGGGGCTTGACTTGGAGTCAAACCTGCGACCGATCAGAGCTGCGTGGGCTTAAAAGTCTGGAGCAGGTCCACCTTGGGCTGTTATCAGGGCAGGCAGCACAGTCCCCACCCTCCAGGCCCAGCGACACACGAGGAGTTACCTACTTGTCTCTGCAGCCGTCTTTGCAGTCGCAGCCCACGAGGAACTCCCAGCTGGTGTTGATGTAAACCCCTTTGCCGGGGATGCGTTCTTTGCTGTAGGCCACCTGCGGAGGCGGGGTGTTATCGATCTCGTTGACACAGGACAGCGGGACGTCCTCCCTGCCCTTGGTAATGTCTGCGATGTAGTAGTAGGGTTTGTAGGGCTGGAACTTGCGATCCACCAGCACGTACGGGTCCAGGCAGAACATCTCCAGGAAAAGGAAGTCGCAGTCTGTCTCAAAAAGGTAGCGTTCGATCTCCTGCATGGTTCGCAGGCACAGCCCACATGGCGTCTTGTAGAGGACGTGGAAGCCCATCTTGCGGTTGACCCGTCGGCGGGCTGTCATCCGTCGGAAGTCGTAGAGCAGCGGGATGAGGAGGGGGTTCTTGCTGCGGTACTGATCGCTGCGGATGGGACGGACGCGGGACAGGCAGGCGTAGGTGCAGACGTGCGGCAGGTAGAAGAGTTTCTCCAGCGGGGCTCGGTAAGAGGGCTCGTTGGGCACGCGGTCCATCATGCCGTGGAAGGCCTGCGCCATGCCACTGCCTGCCTGGCCGCTGGAGAGCCTGGTACAGGAAAAGGGATACTCTGAGCAACCGCGGCTTAAGGAAGAGTGCTGCTTTCTCCTCAAACTGCAAAGGGATTTTAGGCACTTAATTCCTATCAAAGCAGCTGCTAGTTACACACAGCGACACCCCGTTGGCCTTGCTGCTTAGTCCAATCAGACACAAACCCCAGCATCCCCGGGGAGCAAGGCTGGGCAGGCCCCAAAGGGAGCGTTACCAGCAGCAGAGAACACAAAAACCCCCCCAAATCAGAACTAGGGAAGCAAAAACAAGCACAAGCTGGTTGTGGTCTCAGGACTGGGATCAACGGCTTCTGTGCTGTGGACTGATCGCCACGAAGCCACCACTGTGGAAAAGCCACCTGCAGATTTACATTAATAGCAGCTTCCCCCTGACCCTAGAAAGCTTGTAGAAACAGGAGTCCTCTAAAAACAAGCAGGGTCAGAGGCTTTGGCCAGGGTCCCACTGGGGTAAGTTCTGGTCAGAATTGATAAGAGACCCTCCAAGCTCAAGCCAACAATAAAACGTAACAAACAGTTGTCTGGGCGGGAGAACAAGGTAAGAGGAAGACAAATGCTCAGGACCGGACAAGCTGGCAAATAAAGGTGTCAGTCCATCACAAAATAAACCTGCACTAAACCAAACAAGCCCCAAATCTGTACCAGCACCCCAAACTCTCACAAGGGCGCAGGGATATCGCTGCATTTGTCGTAAGCGCGAACAAGCTTTGCTTACCGATGCTGCTGGGACGCACCGGTCCTTCCCGCCGGAGGCGTATCACTTAGGACAGGCGAAGAAGGTGACGACTGCCCAGAGCCCACGGAGCCAGGACGGAAGGAAGTGCTTTTCTTGGCCACTTGCTTTCTCGACTGGGCCAGCTGACTGTCAGAGCATCTGCACGAGGGAAGAAGGGAGGCGATTTGCAAGATACACACGCTCACGCAACTGGTAGGATTTAGACAGACAGGGGCAGTCAAAATAACACTCCCCCACGGAAGTCAGCAACAGTGCCCCATCCAAGAGAAACCGAGCAGATTTATTGCTAACAAGTGTGAAAATCAGCTCATTTCTGACTACTTGTGCTACAGCAATCCCGCAACAACCCCAACCAAATGCCAGACCTCAGCTACATTTAAAAATTACTTCTGCCATACTGCTATTTATTTGGAAGTGAGGCATGGGGATGAGAGGGAGCGTAACGAGGATGTCCAAGGCCTTCATTTGAGGAAGCCGGACAAACCACTACATGAAGAAACCCCTGCAATAGCAGAAACAAGAGTTTACAGAAGCTCAATCAGTGCAACAGTACTGAGCAGTGGGAGGAACGAGAAGTACAGAGGACTCTTTTGTCCGTACCAAGTAACAAGATAAGATTGTACAAGGGAATGTAATAACATCACTGACGAAAGGGCTATGAGGGGCTCCCAAACGCCTCTGCAGCCCGATGCACAACGTCGGGAAGGTGGGAGGCACCTGGAAGACGCTACCCTCACATTCTGAGAAAACAACAGCGGAGGTTTTCAATCCATTTATAATGATTAAACAGAAAAACACCCCAAACCAGCCACTGGTTTTCCCACAAGTGGAAGAACATAGTTACGTTATCAGGGCAGAAAGGGAGTAGACAGTGAGAGCAAGAGGGGGCAACCGTTTCTGCAAACATCTGCCTTAAAAGCAAGGTGTTAACACACATTTCAAAATTCAAGAGCAAGAGGAAAAAAGCTTCAGTCAACAGGCTTTAAACAGTCAGAAATGGCTGACAGCAGCTCCCTGGCACCGTAGAAGAACTTGAAAGTGAGACTAGAGAGGGAAGAGAACCAGGCCTTCCTCAGAGTAAACAAAACACCAGAGTGAAGAAACCATTCTCCCAGTTTTAATAATCTAAAACAAATGTGTTTTTAACCCAACAGTATCCCTTGGGACAGCGGGGACATGGATGTAGTACGCTGCCTTCAGTCAATGTTAAAAAACAGTTGTCTTTAAGCAGTTCACTATTTAACGGCAGGGCAAGGAAACGGCTGTGGTGTCTGCTTGTATGACACCTGAAAACAAGATCCTGAAGTCAAAGCCTCTGTGGGGAGAGAAAAAAAAAAAGTGTTTCTTGTAACCACTGCAAGGACTGTTAAATGGAAAAGGAGAGATTCGGCAGCCAGCGAGACTGCAGGCTGGCTGATCGCCACAGTCCAACTTTATCGTCTTCATGCCGTGTCATTGCACATCCTTCCTACACCCTCGACAGCTCAGGGTGCTCTAGTGTCAGGGCAACAGCCCAGCTCTTCCTCTGTTCACTGGTGGGGCCCTAGACTGACGGTGGAGGAGCCAGCGTCGCATTTCTCACGCTGGAGCAGACCTCCTTCAGCATCGGCCTCTCTTCTTGGTTACGTCAGAGATGAGGAACAAGGCTATTATGGCTTCGATTCTCAAGTCTTGGTCAGAATGGCAGAGGAGGAGCATTTCCAAGTTAGCCCCCACATCCAGGGGCAGAATGGGTCATATTGCACTGGTACTTGGAGAGGAACCCCTCTGAGACCGGAGGCGGGTGGGCTTTCTTAGATGCTGCTACACCTAGAGAGCATCCGGTGAATAAAGATTCACTTGCTGCACAGGTTGCTTGCAGCTGGGACATCTCCTTTCTCCCCTTTGCCCATGCAGCAAGGCACAGTCACAGCAGAAGACGTGCTGGCAGGGGGCCAGGCGTCCGTAAATTCGGATGGGAAATCCACAGTGGTGACAAAAATGAACCGGGACAGCCTCTCTCTCCCCTAGAAAGTTATTAAAGTCCCAGAGCACGTGCCCAGGTACCCTGGTGTTCTCCAACACGCTCCCTTCATCACAAGGCCGAGTACCTCCTTCATCCAGGCCTCCTTCGGCACTAGCCTGCACCTCCGAGAACGTCCCGCTTGGGCCCCTGGCGGCAGGAGGCACGTGTGCGACTTGGCCGTGGCTTAGCTTTATCAGGTTTGGTGCGTGACCACCGAGACCAACCACTGATCCCGAGTTCTCAGTGCCTCGTAAGTCATTGAGGTCTGCGAGCAGGTCAGTCCAAGTGGAGGAATACAAGGCAGCCGGGGGCCAGTGCCTGGATCGTGACACGAGGGAGCAATTCAGATTTGCAGAAGAGAAGGAGCAAACGTTCTAACTTGGAAATACATCAAGTGCGAAGCTTTAGCCCTGAGTAAGAACATGGCATCTGGCTCAGGGGGTGCTGGGCTCTCAGCTCTCCCGCCCCCAATTACTCATCCAGCCGCCTTTATCTATAGTTTCCCCCAGAAGCATGACTAAAACGAATTTGTGCAACCAGGAAACAAGCCTAGTCATGGAGGAAACCTGCACCTGAGGATTCCTCTACACAGAAAGGGTGGTGCCTGAAAGAGCTGAGCACTGGAGACGAAACGCAAAGGAGGTAATGGTGGAAGCAGAGAACTGACTCAAGTACTTACTCCATCTCAGCAGGCTGCGGGGAGACGGACCGTGCAGCCAGCGAGGCTGCCTGCATTTGCTCTAATGGTTTGTACTGGGTACCAGCTCCCGCTAAGTCTTGCGTATATTGTACTACAGGCCCTTTGCTCCTGACAGCACCTAGTGGGGAAGGGGAAAAAGCAAAGTATCAGCAGGAAAAGCCTCTACCGTCAACCCAAGTTTGTGGCACTAGCCACAAAATATTGATTTAGTCCCCAAAACAGAGGCATTTGCAATTAACACCGGGTCATTGGCTGAGCTCCGAGTCACAGCCAGTCACCCCCAACAGATTCTGGCCACTTCACACAACTGCAGTCTGGTTTTGCGGCATCTTTACGCCAGGAGAAAAAGCCCACTGTAAATCTTAAATCTCCAGGAGTTCTGCTAAAAAAACGCCACCAAAACCAAACAAAAAACAAAACAACCCACCCGCCCCCGCCAACCCACAATGCGTTCATTCAAATTCCAGGATACAAATTAAAGAAAAAGATGCCACATACCGACATTGGGACGAGTCCTTGCTTGCCCACTTTGCTTCTTTTCTTGGGTGGAGGCTGTGGAAGTTTTCATGCTGAACATGGGCTCGAGGCGCGTGGAACCCCGGTAAATCCACTCACAACGTTTGTCATCCTGCAGCAAGGAGAAGGCAACACTCACAGCACCTACGGCAAGAGCTTCCAGAGGTACAATACAGGCCGGGGAGACAGCGCGGTCTGCTTTTACAGTGAGCAGAATCGAATGGAAAGGAGGCAAAGCATTGACCTGAAGGCTCTTGAAAGACCGTGCAGCCAAGAGAGGACAAAGGCAGAAATTCGTCATATCTGGGGGAACACTGAATACAAACCAAATCGAGAAAGAGGCCCAATACCAAGACCCCAAACCTCAAACGCAGTTCTATTCTTAGCCCAACAACAGACTAACGAGGCACTGTTGGAGAAACCAGACTCCCTCAGGGGACAAGCTAACTCCTCAGCACAAACCGAACCTGCTCTAGCGCAGGGAGGTGACATTTGCAAGTGCACAACGTCTTCCCCAGCCCCAGTGGCTATGCGGTTATCTAGACAGGAAGGCAGCCGAGCGGGCACAGACGGCGTGTCTGCTCCCTTTCTGCAATTTGTAGAACTTGAGCAAGCAGAATATCGCAGCTTCTGCTCGGTTTCTCTCCTGCTTCTCAAACCAGCACTTGTATTTGGACAGAAGACATGGCTAGGTGTTTACATCAAGAAAGGGACCAGGACAGAATACCTGCAGATGATGGATTTTGTTTCTTATTCACCTACCACTTTAAAGTTTCACGCGCAAAATGCTTTGAAAGGCTTTTGAAGCTTTTGTCATGCAAATGAAAGTCTCACCTTCACATCAATGCACAGCAGAAATTGGCGCTCTACCTACCAAGCAAAATACCTGCTTGCTCCAGGACCCTGTCTGACACGAGCAAGGAAACTGGACTCGATCAGCCCAACAGTCAGCCTCCCCCCGACTCAAATATAAGCCCATCTTCCGCCTCTAATGGGAGAAGGGAAATTGCCCTACCAGGAAAAGGATTTTGACCAGACTGCCATCCACTTCTTCCACTCTGGATTTCCACCAGGTCCCGTCCCACTCCGTTTTGATCAGCTGGCCATTCTTCAGCAGCACCATGGGACGGTTGGGGTAGGCCGTGATGTACTCCTCAATGAAATCGCGACAGGAAACATCCTCTATGTCTTCCCAGGTCTTTTGCACTGTTCAGAAAGGAATGGATGGGAGAAAGGGAAGAGGAGGAAAGACTCTTACAAAGAGAATCTTTAATTCTTTTTTAAAGAGATCTCAGATGGATTTTTTACGTAAGAACAATCAAGCAGCAATCCCGAGTGGCCGGATTTTTGGTGGTAGGGCATCCAGCCATGTTAACGCACCCAGAGTGCAAGGAGTCACAGCACGCTCACTCTGCCGGTAATAAACTACTACTTCCTCCAGCTTCATGTGCAAAGCAAACGTCTACAGGCACAGCACCGGAGGGGACAGGCAGGCTGTCCCCTGTCTTTTGAGCCCAAACTCTTTCATATACCCAAAGGCTCTCCATACAATTTCAGTGTTAGGACACAGGAGGGGCAGAGATCACTCACGTGGCCTGCAGATTGGGTACAGCTCCCACTCCTTGACATACGAAGCGTAGCCATCATCAAAGAAGATCAGGAACCTGGAGAACAGCAGCGTTGGAAGTTAGAATTAGAAATGCACCCGAATAAAATGCAGCTCCACATCATACGATGGAAGTGGCGCACCTCTCCTGTTTCTCCTGCCAGTCCCAAAGGCCCTCAGATCAAATATGGTGGATGAGGACAGAATGAAGTGATCACTTCTGCCAGGAGATCATGAGCTTTGCAGTACTGCCACTTCCCTCGGTTCTTTCAGAACAGCTCTCCCCCAGCCCTGAGCTCTCCCTGTGCTCCCAGGGACAAGAGAGAGGCTGCCCAAAGGCTTCCCAGCACAGCCAGGCCCTCTTCCCTCAGCTCCAGATTCCCTCTGTGCCTCGGCCACAGGAGGTAAAGGAAGAGAAAAGCCAGTTTAATCGCTCCTAATCTCTGCAAGAAAAGATATCGTTGGAGCCTTTGGGACAAAGCAGCAGCAGAGGCTGCACCCCAGGGAGGGAGCTGGGGGACACTGCCGGGGCTCCACCTGCAGAAGGAGATGAGCATGAGAGAGTCCCCAGCGCCTCGGGGGGGGCCGGGAGCTCGGCGGGGGACACCCACAAGGCTTGATACGGCACCCACTTAGCACCACCTGCCTCTGAATAACAACTTCAGGATACGGAGCTGTAGAAAGGTTGCATTATGAGAGATCAGCATTACAGCCAGCCTAGCCAGGAGGAGTACATTTGCAAGATGAATAATAAATGCAGTTTGTTTTCAGTTATTAAACACGTATCAGACAGAACTTGACACAATTAGGCATTTACGGCAGATCCACATTTGAAACAAACAGGGTGATTATTTCCTTTGTGAATCTTCTCAGAAAGACCACAAGCCTAAACCACAACATCGAAGAAGCCCGGCCCCTTATTTATACGTGACTGAAAAGGCTGCTTTAGACCTGCTGTTTCTTCTCCTTAAGTGCTTTGGCAACACTGCTGGCACTAAACGCTTCTAGGGCTCGTATTTCCTAACGCTATGTTTTATGCCTTGAGCAGTGCAGACTTATGTTTGTGTGATAATTTGAATGAATTACCAGATATAATTTCTGACTCACGGACATGAGAAATAGAATGGAAGCTCCACCCAGAGCTTTTAGAGATAAGACAGACTGAATAAACAACATTCAGAGCTACGTCCCCAGAAAGGGCAGAAAAGAATTTAGCTCCCACAATAGCAAATATACAAATATACCTTCTTTTCTTTTTTTTCCCTAAAAACAAACCAAACAAACAAACCCAAAAACCAGAGAGACAGGGGTACATGACTGTGGAGGAGAATTAATACCTGTCTTTGTTCTTTACGTTTGGGGTTTCAGCCACAATGCCAGCGTACAGCCAAACCTGATTCCCATCTTTGTATTTTGCCACAACCCTGCTGCCAACATAGTGTCTCTCGGGTGAGGGGTGATAGTCATAAGCGATGTGATTGCCAGAAAGCAAACTCTTCCCTTTATTATCAAATTTCACTTTGTACTTCTTTCCAGCACCTGAAAGACATTTCAACACGGCAAGATAAATACAAGCCAAGTGATTTCATACAAGAAGTCCAATACCCTCTACTATTCTGATCCAAGTTCAGAACTTATTTGAAAGCCTTTCAGAAATTAATTTGGAAGGTAAAAATATTATAGTGGAGATGTGCGGCTTTCACAACTCTTTCCAGGTGGCACTAGGTGCTCTGACAGGCGAGGGGACCTCCTCCAAGCCTGATCAACGTTACCCACCCAAAGCTTAGCGAAAGCCACAAGCACCGAGTCACAGCATCAAGCATGGGACGTACCGACCGTCTGGATTGCAATTAGAGTTCCTTTGTGCCACGTTTTGGTTCTCTTTTTGCCCAGGATCCTCATGCCAACGTTCAGATCGCCGTCATTGCTGAGATCGCTCCCCGCCGCTGCAGGGCCAACGGGCTGGACGGTGCCAGGAGCTTCCTGAGGGGTTTGTGCATCTACCCAAGGAACAACAACAGGAGGTAAGTTAGAAATTGCCCAAAGACTCCCTCTCTTACGTATGCAATTGGAAGAACATCTGTTGGACCCCAGACAGGAGGCGTTCTCGCTTTCCTTTACCTCAGTCAGCCTAAGTGCCTCAGTTTTACTGGATGGAGTAATCAGCAAGTGAGGTTTAAACATCATTAAAAAGCTTTCACGTTACGGAAACTGCACCGCTTGTATTTGCTTTCGGAAAGGGCTTAAAGGAAAATAGGAATTTGGAATCACTCTATCCTCATGGGTCTTTCCAGCAGGCAAACAGAACAGTTATTTTCTTTTTCAGAAAGAAAACCAACAGGTGTACGATGCAGACAGGACCAGGGTCAGGGCACACACGGGTGCCAGCCCACCTCTGTCAGCCCCAGGAAGCTCTCACACGCTGACCTTTTTGTGCGTCCTGGGCACTTGTTTTCTTGTTCACGGCATCCATAAATTTCTGAACATCCTGGGCAGACTTTCTCATTGCAGCCATGGCTTCCCGCAGCTGAAGGGAAGGAAAGAGAAAGAAAATATGAAGAACTTTTTCTGTTTTGCACCAAATACAATGCTGTCCTAAGTGTTGCAGCAAAACCCCACTTCAGAAGTACACTATAGTCAGGTCTTTTCCAACTCACCAGAGTCTGATCCTTTGCGATTCTGGGACTGCTATCGCCTGTGTTTAAAGAGAAAAAAGTGGTTTAAAACATCTTGGGGAGGAAAAAATCCATCCTAGTTAAGTCACCGAAAGAAGAGGGAACAGAGAAAAGCATCCATTCAAAAGCCTTCTCTGTCCCTGTCAGGAAACCCACTCAAGCGAGGCGTTTACTAAGCCGCCCTTTCCAGAGGCACGACACGCTGCACAGGCAGCTTCCCCGCAGGGGCAGCATTTGATGGGGACAACAGTCAGGCAGGTGGGAAAAGGGAGAAGTCCCACTTTGGGACTCCAGGAACCACGGAATAGTTACGGGCCCTGGCAGACCGTTCAAGCGGTGATGTTCCTCACGAGCTAACGGCATTTCCTACCTGATCCTCTCCTGCTTACGGACCAGCGTGGCTTATGGCCAACTTTACGATATCCTTATTCTGATCCCTCTCATTCTCACGCTCCTCCAGGACACGCTCAGATCTCCATCCCTCCCCTCGGTACCGTGTGGCGCAATGAGATACTGAACTGTGCTTCCAGCCCGAATCGATACTCATGACATCATCGTCGTCCTCATCTGGGATCTCAATCACTTCCATGGGCTTGGCAGCCAAGTCCTCGTCCTCAGAACTGCTCTCGCGGTACCGGAGGCCCAGCTTGGAGTACAGATCCTTCACCAGTATCTCGCATTTATCAATGGCTCTGGGGAAAAAAAAGGGGTAGGGCAGAGACAGGAAAGGACAAGGTGAGCCCAGCTGTACATCCCACAATACTGCAGAAATAAATAGGAACCGACCGCTGGGGAGCTGCTGATTAAATACAACCGTGATGAGGTGAGGGAAGAGTATTCACATGAAGGATTTAAAGCCACAGGGGAATAATTTTCATTATCCCTTAACGACCACACACAAACGAACCGATGCAGAATCACAGCGTCAGTCTACGCCAAAGGGGAATGGGCAGCACTCATCAAATGATCTCCCCCTCCTCTGCTCTGAGGCCCAACTCTGACACGTGGCTGCGATTCCAAGCGCGCCCACCTTGAAGCGTCATCAAAAAGCCGGTCAACGCGAGCCACCTCTTCTTCCTTCTGTTTCACGCACTTCTCCAGCTCCTCCAGCTGCTGCTTCCTCTGCTTCACGCACTCAAACTTCTCCAGCTCTTTGTCGATGATATCCTGGAGCTCCTCCATGGAGATTCCCAGCTCCTCCATCACTTCTTGCTGCAGCTCTTTGATCTCCTGGGAATCCATTTCTGCTCCACCTGACAGCACAGAGAGGTGAGAAAAAGGCCGGTGAAACCCTACTGCTGTAGCACATCCTCTGAGGCACAGCGCTCACGAGAGCATAAGCTCCATTTTTTGAAAGCTAGTCAGGAAGCAAATGTTATATACGTTGTTAAGATAACATCACAAGGAGCCAAAAATAACCAAAGTGCAAGCAAACTGTGGAGCCAGAGGATTCCAGGACCACCAGGGATTCCTGACGTCTCCTCCGATCCCTGCACAGACTCTCCAAACCCGCCGAGCGCCGGAGCCTTACGCTTCACCACCTCAGCGCCCTCTCCTCCGCAAAACCTGCGGAGCAGTTCCCAACCCTCTGCCTCGCCTGGGAGGAGAGCCACGCAGATGCCTCTCCCAATCTGTCCCACAGCTTCCCCTTCAGGCAGCAGCCCAGAAGAGCTCCTGTCCTCCCCTGCCTGTGGTGTTTAAGGAACATTATAACCTCCAGCCCTGAGGATGGCCCCGGCAGTTTCCTCTGTCCAGCCCTGCAGCCCTCGCATCCCCCTTTGAGCTGGGCCTGGCGATAATCCAACCACTCTGCATTACTTTCAAGTCTGCCCCCGTCAGCAGCGCTCGCAGACACCTTCCTCCTTTCCGCAGCGCTCCCCGCTCTCACCTCGCCCTTCAGTCTTCCTGTCTGTATCTAAGCACACCCTCGTCTCCAGCCCCCCTCACCTCCTGCTCCTCCATCAACCCCAGCCCCGTGCCCCCTCCTCTCTCCCGTCACCCCATCCAGCTCCCACTGCCCCCAGGCCACCCCAGCCACAGCCCCCCACACCTTCCTCCGGCCCTCCAGATGCAAAGGCAGCCCAGAGCCCCCCGACACCTCCCAGCTGCACTCCCACCCCAGTGACCACACACCTCCCCAACGCAGCCCTGTCACCCAAACAGCCCCCGCCAGCCCCCGTCTCCCAACACGTCCCATCCGCGCCACCTTCACCCCACCTCCCCTCTCACACCTAGGCCTCTGTCCACTGCACCCCCAACCCCAAACCCCATTCCTCCCCCCACAGCAGCCCATCCCAGTGCCGCCACAGCCCCCCCTGCAACCCCAAGCCCCCATCAACCCCTCAGCCTCCAGTCCCCCGCTCCTAACGCCCCCACGCTCTCTCTTCCACCCCGGAGTTTGCTTGTATTTGCAAGTTTCCATCAACGCCTCAGCCTACAAAAGTCCCTGCCCCACAGCCCCCCCCGCCTGCACCTCAAAACAAACCCCACACCTCACGTGTGGGGAGCTCCTCACGCTCTCCTCTCACCCCAAGCATCCCCCCCCCCCCAAAGTCCTCACCCCAATTCCCCCTGCCCCCCAGCCCCCTCCTCGCCTCAGTGTGTGTCCCCCCCAGACCCCCACACCTCCCTGCCCGACTCCTCCTGCCCCACACCGCCCTCCCGACCCCAGTGCCGCCACACCGCCCCCCGACACCCCCCCACCCCACGATCCCCTGCCCACAGACCCCTCGCAGCCCCCCCGCGTCCCCTCGCAGCCCCCCCCCACTCCCCCCTGCCCCAAAGACCCCCTCATCCCCGCCGTCCCCCCACAACAACCCCCAATTCCCCCCCTACCCCAACTCCCCTGCCCCACAGCCCCACCTCGGGCAGGCCGCACTCACCGAGGCCCGGGGCCCGCCGCGACCCCGGTTGTTGGGGAGAAGGAGGAGAAACGGGGGGGGGGAGGCGGGCGCCCTCCGAACCGGAAGCTGCTAACGTCACTTCCGGTAACAGCAGCCCGAGGGGCCCAATTCGCCCCCCGCCGGCCGGCACGACGGCGAAGGCGCGGTACTGCGCATGCGCGAGAGGCGGGCCTCTACCGCCAATCTGCGCGCGGGGCGGGGGGGGGGGAGGGGGCTGGCCAAGGTGCATGCGCGGAGGGGAGGAGCCAGGGGCGCTTAAAGGGGCAGCTCCCCGGGAAAGGCGCAGTGCTGCCACCTATAGGAAGGCGGTTGGTAAAGGCCGGGGCGGCCCTGGGGGTGCTGGGGGCCCAGAGGTGATGGGGTGCCCGGGGAGGATGGGTGGGCCCTGGGGGTACTGGTGGCTCGGAGGTAATGGGGCCTGGGGGGGAGCCCTGGGGGGCGACAGGGAGCTCTGAGGGTCCTGGGGGGCCCTGGGGGGCAACGGGGAGCTCCAAGGGTGCTGGGGAGCGATGGGGAGCTCTGAGGGTCCTGGGGGGGCCCTGGGGTGCTGGGGGGTGATGGGGAGCTCTGGGGGTCCTGGGGGGCCCTGGGGTGCTGGGGGTGATGGGGAGCTCTGAGGGTCCTGGGAGGCCCTGGGGGGCAATGGGGAGCTCCAAGGGTGCTGGGGAGCAATGGGGAGCTCCGAGGGTCCTGGGGGGCCCTGGGGGTGATGGAGAGCTCTGAGGGTCCTGGGGGGCCCTGAGGCCCTGGGGGGCAATGGGAAGCTCTGAGGGTCCTCAGGGGAGGGAGGGCTGAGGTGCTGGGGGTGATGGAGGGGTCTGAGGGTGCTGGGGGGCCTTGGGGGGGTGCTGGGGAGCTCTGAGGGTGCTGGAGGGCCCTGGGGTGCTGGGTGGTCCTGAGGGGGGGCTGGGGGCCCTGCAGTGCTGGGGGTGCCAGGGGGCTGGGGGTTGTTGGAGGGCCCTGGGGTGCCCTGGAGCACCCTGTGGTGAGGGAGGGCTGGGGGGTGTGCTGGGGGGCTGTGGTCCCTGGGGGTGTCGGGGTCCTGGGGGGGGGGTCCCTGGGGCCGGCTCGCCCCGGCTCAGTTGATCCGCTCCTCTTCCCAGGTGGAGGTAGGGATGGCGCTGTAGGGATCCACGATGAGCTTGGCGCACCGCACCATCATGGCCAGGAGGAAGAGGCACATGAGCACCACGAAGGCCACGGCGAAGCCCTTGTCCACGTCGACTGCCGGCGGCGCCGTGGCGTTCTCCATGCGGGTGGCCCTCAGGTGCGCGTCCCCAAGCGCCCGGCTGCCGGTGGCATCCCTGCGGGGCAGAGACGGGTGGGATTCACAGGGGCTGAGCGGGTCGCAGTGCAGGGGAAGTCCCGCGGGGGTGTCAAAAGCAGCCAAAACGGGGAAATCGTGGCCTTGAGACCCCTCTGCTCCTTGTCGTGGCTGTCGGTTGCGGCTTGGGGGACGCCCAGTGTCTTCCCATCCTTGTCCCAGGCACCCTCGCCACAGGAATCTTCACTGTCTCACCCTCCCACCCCTTCCAGCCTCCCTTCCCTGCCCAGCCTCCTCATTTCCCAGGAAAAAGCAGGTTAAAATATCCCCATTAAGGTGTTTTGGTTTTTTCACAGGACCCCACACTCCCCGCTGTGTTAGGTGCAACGAGCGCACCGGGGCTTGGCTGACCCCCAGCCAAACGGACGCTGGCTGGGGTTAGAAGCAGGGCAGGAGGAAAAACCGCCGGTAAGTCAACAGGGGTGGAAAAGGAGGGTTTTCTCCGTGCTGAAGAGAGACATTTGTGGCAGTGGACGGATAATTAGATTTGTACAAGGTTGGAGGAGAGGTGGAGGCTTGTTGAGTGGCGCCAGGAGAGCCACGTGGACTGAGCTGTGTGTATTTAGGCGTATGCCTATATATATATTTTTTTTTTTCTTTTTTTTAATGTGTTTATAAAGCTAACATATGCTCCAAGGGCAGATGACCACAGCCCTAACTACGCCAAGGACGGCAGATAAATCGACAGGACCAAGTCCTGCAGCACCCAGAGATTGCGGGAAGCCCCCGGCTCTCAGCCCCGTCCCGTCTGTGCCGACTGGGGCAGCTCCTTACCTCCCTACGGACAGACGGACGGATGGACGGACGCTGTGCCCCTCTCCCTGCCCCGCCGTCCCCGGCTCCCGCGCCGTCCCCGGCTATGGGTGCCTGCCGTCACCGGGGCTTCATGAATACTGCAGGAATGCGGCGGCGTCGCCTTTCAGACGCTCCCAGTAACGGGGAGAAACAATCCGGCGGATTAAATTCTCACCCGCTATTTCCAGCACCCCCTTCGCCCGGCGGGCGAAGGCTCCAGGGTCCCTTCGTGGGTCTGGCAGGGCCCGGCGGGGGCACGGGGTGAATTGGGGAGCGTCGCGGAGGATTTAGCCCCAAAACGCAGCGGGAGCCAGGTCCTCCCCAGCCTGCGAGATAATTTAGAGCTGGTCCTTGGCTCATTTCGGGCTAAAGCGGGGAAAGCTCTTTGAAACTGCGACGCTTTGGGCTTTGAACTGAGCCGCCCATTTCGCTCTTGCGAAACGGCCTCGCGACAAACCCCGGAACAGTTTAAACACCGCAGAAATCCCCCTGCTCCCTCGGGTTTCTTTATTTTCCCCCCCCCAAGAGGAAAAAGGATCACTTTGAGAAAGAGGATTATTTTATGGCGAAGCTTTGCCACCCCAGGCTGGTGCGAGGTGGTTTTTCTGGTGATTTTTCAGCAAAGGCTGAGTTTTGGGGTCCTGCCGGTGCCCGGGCGGAGCAGAAGCGGGGATAAGGGGGACACTGCTTCGGGGGTTGCCGCGTCCCAGGGTGCCTGGCAGGACCCCGGGGTGCAGCGGTGGCCCCGCGCCCCATCTCAGCCCCCGCTGTGATCATGGGGTGGCCGGGGGCGAGGCCTGCGACCCGCAATCAGCCCTAATTAATGCTTTACTGGTGCCCCCCCACCCTGCCCCGTCCTAATCCTAACCCAAAGCCCTGTTCCAGTCCCAATCCCAGTTCCAACCCAAACCCCATGCCCAGTCTGAATCACCTCTCCCCATCCCCACCCCAAACTCAATCCCAGTCTCCACCCTAATCCCAGTCCCAGTCCCCACCCCAACCTAATGCCAGTCTCACCCACCAGTCCTAATCCCCGCCCCAACCTCATGTCAGTCTCAACACTAATCCCAGTCCTAATCCCTGCCCCAAACTCAATCCCAGTCTCCACCCTAATCCCAGTCCCAATCCCCACCCCAGCCTAACGCCAGTCTCCACCCTAATCCCAGTCCTAATCCCCACCCCAACCTCAATCCCAGTCTCAACCCTACTCCCAATCCCAGTCTCAACCCTAACTCCAGTCCCAATCCCAATCCCAGCAGGATTCCTGCCCTCCGACAAAAAAATGACCCCAACACGTGACGTCACCCAACCCGACCTTTAACTCGCCCCACGCGCGCATCCCTCCCCACACACCCCCGTCTAGCCACGCCCCCTCCAGAGACCCGCCCCCTCCCGTGGTAGGGGCGGGGCATGGCCGCGTTCACCCTACCCTGCTGGCTGTGCCGTCGTGCGCGCTCGCTCCGCCCTCCGCCCCCTGGCTGAACCAATAGGAGCGCTGTGCCTCGTCCCCGCCCCGCCCCTCCCGGCGGGCAGGTTAGGCTGCGCGGCAGAGCAGAGGGTTTTCCTGTGCCGCCATCTTGGCAGTGGCTGTGAGGAGGGAGGCGGGGGGCGGCTGCCTGCCCGCCTGCACCGGCCATGGCAGCTACCGCCGCCAACCCGGGTGAGCCGGGGCGTCTGGGCCGGCCGGGCTGCGGAGGGCACGGAGGGGGTGGGGGGGCCGCCTGGTCTGCGGGAGTTATGGGGAGGCTGAGGGGACGCTTGGGGGGTCGGGCCTGGGGGTCGGGCTGGGGCGTCCCGGGGGCCTGAGGGGGCCCTGGGCCGGGCAGGGCAGGGGGCTGCTGAGGAGCTGTGGAGAGAGGCAGCGCTCGGTGGAGGGAGGTTGGGTCGGAGGGCCGGGCTGGTGGTGCCGTTAGTAGGGGCTA
The DNA here is from genome assembly GCF_018139145.2 of Gymnogyps californianus. Taxonomy (NCBI): domain Eukaryota; kingdom Metazoa; phylum Chordata; class Aves; order Accipitriformes; family Cathartidae; genus Gymnogyps; species Gymnogyps californianus. Next base: position 2,561,452 of record NC_059499.1, on the reverse strand, counting down.
GGCTGGGCTGAAGGGTTCGTGGAGGAGGCCCAGGCCGGGCCGTAGGAGCGTTGGGCTGGGTCGAAGGGGGCTGGAGGCTTTCGAGGAGCTGGGTTAATGGGGCTGGAGGCTTGGGCGGGGGAGGAGCTGTGGGGGAGCCGAGGGGTGTTATGTGGAGGTTGGAGGGTTTGGGGCTGAGCTGAGAGGGCTGGGGGCTGGGTCAGGAGGGGCCTGGGGAGGGTGGGATGGGGTGGGGGACACCCGTGAGAAGAGATGAGGGAGTCGGTGTGGGGAAAGGGTGCTGAGGGAACCCGGCTTGGGGTGCTCTGGGAGGGTTTGGAGAGTCAGCGTGGTTGTCAGATGGCAGAAACTTTTAAAGGAGGCACTTCATTGAGTGGCAGGCTATTGGAAAGGAGGGAAGCTGGAGGTGGAGAAGGAAATGGTGTGTGAGCTTGTTGTGTTGGGGAAGAAGACGTTCGTGTTCGTCTCTGCTCCCTGAGCTTCAATGGTTGGCGTGGGCCCTTCACATGCCTGATTCATGTACCTGGTGCTGGGGTCTGGTTTCCATCATCGCCCTCCCGGCAGGGAGCAAGCACTGGTGGGGCTTGCTTGTGTTTATTGTCTTTAACGGTTTATGTTGCTTTTAGACCCTTTTTTTGCTCTATGTTTTATTGAGGTTTTCTTAATTAGCAACAGACAAAATCTGATGCGCTGTTTTGAAAAGGATTTTTGCAAATCTCCTCTCTGCCTCATTTTTAAACTGCTGAGCTGAATAGCTGGTGCATAACCAAGGGTGTGAGTGCCTGTCAGCAGAGAGCAGAATATTCTTTCAACTTTTGCTCCCTCAGGTTGATAACCAAGGGGTGGCTCCCTGGTTGGAGGAAGCTGGAAGTTGGTGATCTCTGTTGCTTGCCAAATAAAATTGAATCTTTCGGGCTTTATCAGATTTCTGGCTAAATTGCTCTGAAATTAGTATGTATCTGGAATAATCCAGTGTCTGTGAAGTTGTAATGGATTTACAGCGTGGTGACTGAGATCAGAATTTGAGCTTCTGTGTTTTTTTGGGTTGGTTTTTTTGGCTTGTGGTTTCTGACTATTCTTGCTTGTGGCTTGAGGCTGGCGAGGTCCCGGGTCGTGTGACGTGCTCAGGTTTATCGAGGACTGTTCGATGTAACTTCTAAAGGATGATTTTTTTTTTTTTTTTTAATTCTAAAGACATAGGAAGCTTTTGTGGCTTTAAATATTGAGAAAACGTGTTGGGTCATTTGTCTGTGGTGATTCTGAGGCAAGGGTGCAGAACTGGCATCTGGAAATATGTGGTTGTGGTTTCACATAATGATCTGAAATTCTTCAGCAATCAGAAGTTAGAGATGACATGTTAGAAAAAACAAAAATTCCTGATTTAGCTTAGCAAAAACATATCTGAAATGGAAACTGTCAAACTTGTGATCCCATCGTGCAGCAGAATACGCTTTTGGCTCACAGCAATATCCCATGAAACAGTGAGATTATTCCAAGTAGTAAAATCTTAGTCATGTGTGTATTGGTGGCGGTGTGGGGTTGATCAGGAAGTTCACTATTTCTCCTGCCAGCATAGTGCTAGATCAAGGTTTCGCAGTTTGGTGGACAAAGGACGCGTAGCTAAATGTAAAGCAAAAAAAAAAAAAAATGCTGTTGCTTGGGGTAAGAATGGAAAATGTATGTTATGAGCCAGCTCTGTAAGAATCCAGTGACTGAGAAAGGAAGATACTTGTGGCTTTAAACTGCTAGTGTATTGCAAAGTGTTTATGTAAGTGTAGTCTTCAGAGTTGCATGATATTTTGCATAAGAGGAAAGCTTTAAATGAATTCACAAGGAAAAGAGAAAGAACTTTCACCATCTGTGTTTAATATTTACAGCTACGGGCAAACTGACCAATATTAGCTTGGCCCTTTTAAACAGAGAGGGGGGAAATACTTACAGTCTGCATAAGCATCATATACATAGAGATTATTAGTACAATAAATTACTTGTGAAAATTGTTCTTTGGAAGCTGGGTCCTCTTTTCCTTGATGTTGAAAAACGAACTGCAGGGCTCCAGTGAATACTGGATAATGCCCCCAAATATGCTGAATGTCCTCACAGCTTGAGCACGCCGTGGCGAAAGATGGGAAAACAGACCACAAAAATAAGTTGGAACTTATTTGTGTGTTCAAACTTATTGGAAAAATAAGTTGGAAGTGTTCGAACTGCAGCTTGTGTTCAGTGTCATGCCATGCTGGGCCTTCTGTCCTTCCTCAAAATGCTACACGGGCAAAGCAGGTCACCTCAGAAACCTGTGAGAGAGGTGGATAAAGCACTTCTCCGTTTTCAGATAAACTTATTGAAAAATAAATCTGTGAAACCTTTCTGCTCCCTCATCTTTCTGAGAGTGAGGTGAGCCACCGCATGGTTTACTGGTCTTATTGAACTGAAAAAGACTTAAATTGTGAAGAGTGCTAGATTTAAAGCTTTCAGTTGTGCCAATTTAAGCAAGTTTTATGTTGTTAAAATCTCCTGGTTAGGAGTGAAAAGCATCCACTAACCGGGAGGAAAGATGAGGAGGGATTAAAAAAAGAAAAGTGGCTTGCCTTACTTGTGTTACTTTACAGGTTTTAATATTAACTTGGATTATTAGAACACTTTTAGTGCTGGCTGGATGAAAATGTGATTGATCAGCTTCATTTAAAACATTTACTTTTATGAATGCATGATTTCAAACACTTGAAAATGGAAGATGCATTCTTTTCTGTGTTTTTTTTTTTTAGTTAATTTCTGTAATCCTTCTTGGAGAAGGTTCCCATGGGGATGAAAGTGCTGAGCTGGCATTGCATGGGAAGTTCAAACAACCTAAAAAAACCCCCACCTACTTAAAAAATAAATCTCTTTAACGTACCTGAGACACAGAAATTGAGACACTTTGTAAGTACAAAGCCATGTGCGCTGTTCAGACCGAAGCTTTATAGTTGTCAGCGAAATGCAAGATTTCGTTAAAGTAGTACACTGGTTTATCTTAGCAGCTGTTATCTGCTCACAAACTTGCTCTGAACTTCCGTGGCTTTTTAGGGAGCTCACTAACGGTTAAGTTTAAACTAAATCTTGCTATGCTAAAATGTGCTGGCTCATACTGAGCCTGGTGAACAACCATATGCTAAACTCTCTGCAGCAGGAACCACCATTTTTGCTGTGCTTTGTACAGTGCCTGGCTGTAGCAGACTGACGTGGTACAATACAAATGCATTTAAGAGCTATGGCAGGCCCGTCTCGTAAATCACAGTTTTGAATGTTTTCTGTGACTTTATTTCTGAAGCTTTTTCACTGTTGAGATGCCAGTAGTTGCAACAGAACCCTTCCCAGGAGAGCTGGGCTGGAAGTCTGGCTCTCGAGATGACATTCCCTTAGCGATCTTCCAGCCTATTCTATTCTGGGTCGAACTGTTAGCTGAATTGTGGTTGTGCTTGCAGATTTATATTCAGTTACAAATGAGGACCCGTAATTTCTCTGCACTGCCTCTGCTTATCTCTTCTGGCCTTAATTAGATTTAACACATGTTAAAGGCAAGCAGGGATTGATTCTGGAAAGGGCTGGAACAGAGACCTAACAAGGATATTGCTTGTTGCAGCCGGGACTCTACGAAACCCACCCTGCCCTCTTGAGAAAGATCGACTGGGACTTTTGGTGGCACATCTGACTTTTGAAGAAACCACTTTCGAAATGAAAACGGATGTTTGTCCTGTTGCTCTTAACATGGATTGTTTCAAAGGAATATGTTCATTGCTTCTGTTGTTATTTTGGAGTAGTTGAAAAACGTTGTTCTCATTGCTTTGGATATCAATATGTTGAGTCAGAGCTAAGCATCCTGCTATCTGGGAACTGCTAGTCACTGCTTTGAACAACTGATTGGCAGCGTTCCCGCTGACCGTAGTTTTAGGTTGTGAAACTGATGTTTCATAGGTTATAATGTACCAGGCTTTCTTAGAACCGGTTGACTCCATTAGATGGGCCTTTGGCTTGGGTTGCCTCTGACTACTCGCATCTTGCCTTTTATGCTTGGAGCCGGTGGCTTTCAAGTGCAGTTGAGGAGGGGTTTCTCTGAAGTGACCGCTTTTCTCATGATGGGCTTCTGGGCCAGTGGATTTACTGAGTATGTGTGTGCTTGAGACACCCTCGCCACCACCCGCCTGTTGGGTGCGAAGCTTTCAGAGCTTGCATTGATAGGTTGGGTTCCATCAATTCCACGCTGACCTCAGTATAATATTGCTATATGGCTTGTGTTTGGATTGGGGAAAAATGGGGGGGTTGAAAGGAAGCTTTGCATTTGTGTGAGCACCCTAGAAATTATGAAGGGTGAACAAGCGAGACCTCTTCCCATCACATCTGCCTGCCCCATGCTCTCCCTATTTTTGAGGTGAGGATGTGGTAGAGAGGCCAATGTGTCATGTGAAAGAGTCCATAACCATTTTGATGCTCTCCCTCAGTATGTGGAACAAAATATTGCCAATTTACCTTACCAAATCTCAAGATATTTTATTTTCTGCCACTTGTGAAAGGGCACGTTGTACCACGAGAGGCAAATGTTTCCGAGTAGGAAGCTGAAGCATGAGGTAAAGCGGTTTCATTGTGCGATGCTGCTGTGAGATGCTAGTCCACGCAGTAGGCTCCTTGGAAATAGCAAAGGCTCAGATGAGGCCTTTAAAAACAAACAGACGCCCTCCCTCCCCCGCAACCCTATTTAAAAGTTGATTTGCAGAGGAACAGCACAGTGTCACTTCCTTCCCCTGCCCGAAAGCGGAAATTCCTCTCTCCTTAATAAAGTGATTATCTACTGTGCTCCAGAAATTTTATTTCTGTTCAGACCAGGGTGTTTAAATACGTATGTTGAAAAGCCACAGGCTCCTGGGGAAAAGGAATAAACCTTCTGACCTGGTTTACTTGCGCTTGGGACCATGTTCCACTAAACAAAGACCTTTGATAGCAGCCCTTTCTGCGCCTTGGGACTTCACTTAGAAATAAGGGAGGGAGCACAGAAGTGTCCAAACGATCCGAAATCGAGCGGAGAGGAGATGGGGAAGGTCTGTGGTCCCAGCATGGAGGATGGAGCGTGAGGAAGGCCAACCTCCATTTATTTTAAGTGCATCACATCGGCCGCCTTGACTTTATCGCATAGGGACTGACTTCCTGGCAGAGACCTTATGTATTCACATATGCTAACCCCAAGTAGTCTTCTGTCTTTTAAAAATCTGTTTCCATACCTTATTCTTTGTTCTCAAATCTTCTTTTTGAAACTTCAGAGAAGTCCTCATGTTTTGTTGCTGTAGTTAGTGTTGAAATTGGGTGTGCTCGCTCATGCTGTTGTTTGGGACTGTTGTTGGCCCCTTCAGCTGCCAAGCATTGAGCTGGATGCTTATTCCATGTTTTAGTCACCCCTGGGAAATACTATGGACTGGCAAGGAAGAAACTTCTTCAGCAATGCCAGCTGCTTGGAGGAAAAACAAATCAGGCAGTAATATAGGCTGGCAATATTACCGTGGTAAAAGTTTTGTTGGTTTGTTTTTTGTTTTTTTTTTTTTGAAGAAATACCAGAAGTTTTGGAGCGTGTTTTCTGAGAGCTGGAGCTGTAACTGCGAGCCAGCTGCTGTGGTCCAGGCACAGTGTTGCACAGCTCCGCTTTTAGCTGCAAGCAAACCACCCTCCAACTCTGGAAGTACTGCTTAGATTAAACTGCTGTTGGATTGAAAACTGACTTCAGGAACTGTAAAAATACTTGTTAAACCCAGATGTATCTATGATGTTGAAAATAGGGTTTTTTTCCTTTCCTTTCCTGATGTTGGGAATACAAAAGGCTGGTTTATGTTTGATGAGGTGAGAAGTAAAAATGGGCACTGTTGCACAGAAGCTTGCTATAGTGTAGCTCTCCTTTACTTGTTGAGCAATATCCTCGTGGTCTCGGCTAAGCTAAGATTTGACAGCCTCGCAGCTTAAGCCCCGATTTATTGCCATATTTGTTAAACCTGACTTCGATTCTTTGCTTTGTCCCACCAATTCAGGCAGCATTTCATACATAAGCAGCTCTCGGTGTCGGTGTACCACTTTGCCGTGGTTTCGGAACCCCAGCAATAGGCTTTTTTTGGTGTGTGTTGGCTTGGGTTTTTTTTTTTGGTCCCCTCCACTTTGATAAAGCAGAAGCGGTTTGTCTACGTTCAAGGCACTCTGCGCAACTCAGTTTGCAAAGATTGTGGTGGAGATTCTCTGGCTGGAGCAACTGTTTTGGTTGCAGTCTAGCAGTGCAGTCTAGGAGTTGGTTATCAGCAAACTTAAAAAACCACAACCATTAAAATGAGTACAGAGCTAACTTATTTCAGAAACGTGTAAAAATGCCTTATAACTTGTTTAAAAACTCTGGGTCTGGTGCAGATCAGACTATGTTAGCGTAGAAGAACATTGAACAGAGCTCTCGTGGCGATGTTATGACATGGTTTCAGTTTAAGCCATGCTGAGCAAGCTTTGAACAACTACAGAGCCTGTTATGTGTGCTCCTAAACAACTGGGATTAGGAAAAAGCCTTACTTGAGGATCGAAGAAGTAAGGCTCAGTGTCTGCTACCAAACACTGCTTTCAAACGTAGTCTCTTGACTTGCAAGGAACCAGAAAAGCTCGTGTTGGTAAGAGCTGGGAGCTGCTGGTGAAGTGTGTGGGGAGGAGAAGGGGGCATTCGCACTGCCTGAACGTGGGCAGAGTTTGGGAGCCCAGCCTGCCCACACAGCCGGGGAAGTGGTTCAGTGTGTGTGTGGCTGCGTGGAGAGCCGAGGCTCTTTCATTGTGGAAAAAATCCGTAATGCATAACAGGCTTGGGCCTGCCATCCGACTTGTGAGGGCAGCGCATTCAAGTTCTCCACTTAGATGCTTCTTTCTTTCCCATACACCATTAAGGGCTTATTTTCACGTCTCGAGGTAGGCTTTTTGTTCTCTCAAATGTTGTAGCTACGTGGAGCCTCTCGCAGAAGCAGTACTGCAATATTGTGTGGCACGGTTTCTGAAGGCTCGCCAATTCCACACTTCTTGAATGCATTACCTGCCTGTTTCATCTCTTAGAAAGCATTGATTAGGTTTCCTACTGCTTATGCGACTTTTCTACAGGTAAAACACAAGGGGTTTAGCTCCAAGCAAGCCTGCCATCGTGCTTAACGGAGGTAGTATCAGTTCTTCCCCGAAATGACGTTCCTTTGCTCTGGGTGTCTGGCCGCTTGCGAAGGAGTGTAGGCAGAGACTGGTAATCGTGCCTGTGGTGCCCATAGGTGGGCATTGCCGAAGAATAGAAATGACTGTCTGAAAGATCATGGTTTTTAAGGTGCTTTACGAGCATCTTGGTTAATTCTTTGTCTTTTAGATTGGGAAATAAACCCTCTTCAAGAGGCAGCGTTAACGTTATTAGGCAAACTCGCAACTCTTCTCCTCCCCTTCTGCGTACTCATGCAGCTAGCATATGAGGATGGGTTCAGCCCTACCCATGATCGCATCAGACTCCTCCTCTGTCTAAAAAGGAGAGCACATCTTTTAGTTTAGTGATCTAAGCTTTTGAGCTTATGAAAGCAGCATGTGCTCAAAGCTTGAAATGGACCCTTAATGCACGCTCTGGAGAGGCAGTAGATGAAAGGACTAGAAGCACACATTGCACAAAATCTGTGCACATCAGATGCTGAAATGCAATCACTTTTAATGGGAGCTATATGCGTAGAATACTCCACCCTCTGAACTAGAGGGGGATTTGATGTAATACTGGTTTATTTTCTTTTTTTCACTCTCCTGTTTAGAAATGGCATCAGATGTTTCCTCGCTGGGTGCAGCCGTCAGCTCTGGGAACCCCGGACCGGGTGCACAAGCTGGAGGAGCCATCGTTCAGAGAGCCAACAAGAGGCGTCCTGGGTGAGTATGTGCTCTCTGCATGTGTGGTTTTTACTTTTTTGGGGGAGGTGTGTGTGCGAAGTGTATTTTTGAGGAAGCTTTGCTCTCTTGAAAGAGTGGTCAGCCTTGTGATGAGGAAACTTGTCTACTTCTGGGCAAAGAAGTTTCCTGGTTCCTTCAGGTGTGCTGTATCCAGTCCTCCTACTTTGTAGTGGTATGCTTTATGCCAATCATATGCATTAAAGCCAGGTTCTGTATTACATGTAAAAAGAGGGGATTAAAAAGTTGAGTTGCACCTCGCAGGAGAAGAGGGTTGCTCACCAAGGATTGAGAGTGAAACAAGAGTCACTGAAGCAGTGAGACAAGCCAGTTGCTGCAAGAGAGGTAGAGGAACAGAGAATGTGAATGTTGGGGCCTTACTCAAACCTTTGCAAGTGTGCCCCCTCTCTGGGAGAGGGTGCGGGGGGAAGCCGCAATGTGCTTGTGGTAGGCTTTTTGTTTGCTAAAAATGCCTTTGCAAATTAAAAGGATATTGAGTGGCTGCTCTTAAATTCCTGGCACGAGAAATTTCCTCTTAATTTTCAAGCTAATTAAAATCTCTCCCTGTCCCCCCCCCCCAGTCACTCAAACTCTTTCCTTCGCCTCCATTTGCTGATGCTCCCACTCCCCTGCAGCTCCTCCCACGCTGTCTGCTACTTGTTCCTCGCACTTCATTTACAAACACGCACGCTGCTGTGCTGCGTCTACACGCCAGTTTTCCATCCTGAAAGGAAGTGTGGTGAAAAGCCTTTCCTCTGTCCTCCCACATACACTTGTTAGAAATGTTTTTTTGACCCTGTTAGAGCAAACACAGTGACGTCTGCTGTTTGAACTAGGGACGCTAACTAAGCAGGTCACCAGACTGAACTTTAACTCTTGAAGTATTTTGCCCTCCTCTGTTTTTTTTAAAATGCAACCGATCCAAGCTTTTGAGTTGGGAGTGTTTCATTTGTAGGCTGTTGGTCGGTCCCTTGAGCAGTGAGGAGCAGTTGTGGCAGCCTCTTGGGCTTCAGATTGCTGCTAGGAGATCCAGAGCTTTTTGGAACAGGAGGTTGTGATGCAGTGGGTGCTCCAAGTGGGCTTTCTCTCTTTTGAACTGTTCCCTTGCTCTGTTTCTGATAGACATGTGAAGGAAGGCCCCTTCTAAACTTTGTGGATTGTTTCACGTTAGCCCCTGGAATTACTTAAATCTTCCTTTCAAGAATCATCTGCATCCCTGTAGGGACAGATGGAAAAGCAACCTGTGAAGGAGAAATTGCTCGGTTAATAATCATCTTCTTGCTTCTGTTTTTCAGGCTTGACTTTGATGATGATGGAGAAGGGAACAGTAAATTCCTCAGGTGAGGGAGAACATTGCACCCAGAAGTTTCTGTTGTGTGGTCTAGGTGTGTCTGTGCCTTCCCGCCAGAGCAGGAGCTTGCTGCTCATGTGGCTTTTCCTCTCCGGCAGTGCAGAGGGAAGCGGGGGGAGTCTGAAGGAGGCAGTGCTCCACCTCCTTAAACTCTTCCCTTTCTCCTAGTCAGCAGTATTCCTCCATCTTTGCAGCTGATGCCAAAGCAAAGCTGCTGTGCACATGGGGTGTGTGAGTCCGGAGGAGGGACTGTGGCTGGGAGGGGATCCCGTTACTCCTTTGGATGCAGTCTCCATCTCAAGTCTCCCTGGCAGGCCCCATAGTGGGATGAGGTCAGCTGAAGAAGTGAGCCTTGCGAGCCCTGGGTTGAAACGGTGTTGCAGAAATCTGCGATGATGTTGCTGTGTTCAATACCAGCATCTCAAAAGATTAAATAGTTTCCATGAATGCTTCCAGCAATCCGCTGGTTGTTCCAGCGCAGCGCTATAGGAGCACTGCTGCTGGCCAAGCCCCTGTTGATTGTAGAGAAAAATCTTCTGCCAAATGGCTTATCGGCACAACAGTGGGATGCTGAGCTTTTGTTAGTGCCTCAGACACGTGTTACTTAATTCTCATCTGTTGTAAGGATGCTTCAATTACAGAGACATCCTTACTCCCGAGGAGCTGGCGAGGCTGCAAGTATCTCCCCTCATGATCCATATGGAACGCAGAAGAGTTGGAAGATCTCATGTCATTTATTTGTAGTCTTGCTACATGGTTTAGGATTGGACATCTCTAATGATGCTGAAAGTCTGTATGTTAGAGTCTTTTAAAGATGACTGCGCAGTGGCTTTGAGATGATAATGGTCCTGATGGACGTAGAATTTACCTACTGAGACCCTTTGGATGAGGGTCTTGATTTGGGCTAACTGTATCTTCAAAGTGCAATTTAACCTATTTCTTTGTGTGATTGTGCTTAAATTACTGAGTGTGATGCCACTGTCCTTGATATGAATGTGATGTAGAAAACATCAAGGTGATAAAAATAATTAAACTGTAGTCCTTTAGCTAGGTAAATGAAGAGTATGGTTCTGGATTGCCTATGCACAGCAGAGTTTGCCTTTTTAACACCAGGCCTTTTTTGTGATTTATTAAACCTTGTTCTTCTCTCAGTGTCTTTGGGAAAGCAGTAAGTGTAAATACTTTAAGCACTCTTCTTCCTCTCTCTCTTCTAGATGTGATGATGACCCGATGCCAAATGATAAAGAGAGATTTGCCAGGTAAGAACCTGCTGTGATGCAGTTTTTGAAGCTTTTGGTGCCAAGCCACCTTAACGTAAGAGAGATCCTGCAGCACCCTTCTAACTAGCGGTTAGATTTTCTCCCTCTGAAGGAAGGTGCACCAAAGGATCCAGACATTTTCCTTGATGTTTTTTGGACCGGTTCGTTGTGAGTGTGATGAAATTACGTTCCTCTTTTTCAACATTTCTTTCAGCTATTGCCTTGGACTCTCATTCTTTTCTCCTGCTCAAGAAACTTGCAGAGATACAAGTTTTGTGCTTAGTTCAAGTTTTACTTGACGAGGATTTCCTGGCAAATGTTGTGGTTTGTGTGTTTTGTGGGTGAGTTAGGCAGAAGCTTTCTCTATAAATGGGGGATTTCCTAGAGATCAGTGTGTACAGTAACATTATAGGCAATATTTTGACTCTGTTTATTTGTTGGTGTCTGAAAGCAGCTCTGTACCATCTAGTACTGGGATTGACCTCACGGTATTTTTACAGCTTTCTGAAGCCCATGGAACTCAACTTAAATATTTCATGGGTCTGTCTTGTGTTGATGTGTAATGTCTTTGCCAAAGTGAGGTTCTTTTGTATATGTTCCAAGTGCTGTAAATTCCCGGGTGTCCCCTCAGTGCGAAGACACATCATGCCATGTCTTGCTAAGAGATAAAATGAGCAAATACAGAATAATGGCCAAGACACTATGCTTAGCGGCTTGTCTTAAGGAGGAGTCTGACTTCAGAAATTCCTGAAATTGGAGTTAAAATTCAAGTGATTGAGGACATTGGGGAAAGGACTGCCCAGCATGTTCTGTCAAGGAGCCTGAGGGTCAGCAGGGCAGATGACATCTCAGGGTGAGGCAGGGATGATGTTGGGTGCAGAGGCCTGTCCCTGTGATTTCACTGAGGTCATGCACTGAAACTAGCGGTCTAGAAATGCTTTGCAAAATGTCTATTCTGTAATGTTTCAGCCAGAACTATAAACCTGTGTCAGAGTCTCAATGCAGAAAGGGAAAAAAATTGCAAAGCCAAAATTTCAGGTCACTGTCACGCTGTTATCTGCCAAAGGGCTAGCAGGCACTTCTAAGCTGGGGTTCTGCAGCTTTTTAAGTGGTTTGGCTTGTTCTGAAGTCAAGCAAATTAGAAGTGCGTTTGCCAGCCCACATCGGATAACTTTGTTCCCTAGTGCAAGTCATAAGCTCTGGGAACTTAAGATATGGCAGACCCTAATCATACATTTAAGTACTAAGATAATGCAAAATACCAAAAAAGCACGTGCTGTAGGCAAGCATTGCAGTGCTGAACAGCTTCATGGCCCTTAAAGTTAAAAATTCCACTACCTAACTGTGCAGTGCCATAGCTGGAGTGGGGTCTTGGCTCCCTTTGACCCCTGTTGTGTGGCCTTTGATTACCCTGGTTAATACACACCAGGAAGGAATAAACAAAGAAACAACACAACTGAATGTCACTTCTGAATTGCTGAGGCCCAGAGCCTCTGTCTCTGGTGGGGCATGAGCAGTACCTCTGCGCTTTAATGTAGAGATTATTGCTTGCCATTACTGGCTCAGGCAGCAAGGACAGCGGCAGGAGGTGAAGAGCAGTGACAAAGTCGTCAGTGTCATTAGTGTGCTGACGGCCCGAATGCAGCTGTAAGAAAAGCGTGGCACAGCTCCTCTCTGCATCTGTGCCCCTTCGCCTGCCCATAGCTCTCGGATCTGTTTTCCGGGACTGCTCATATCATGCTCCTCGCAGCTCTGGCAGCCCTCGTTTTCCAGTACATTCTTCCCTCCTCAGATGATGTGAGGCAAAACAGAGCGTGGAAGTGAACATGACTACTTTTTTTTTTTTTAAGTACTGTACTAAAACCTGTTTGAAGTGGAAGGGTAACACAGCTGACTAATGCTAAAAACACCTACTGTACTCCATAAATCCACAGTGTATGTTTTAGTTGCTCAGCCTTTGAGAGATTGCATGCCTGCCTTGCTGAACACACGTGGTACCTTCTCCTTTCCTGGCAGTAGCTTTTGGGGGATTATTTGTTTTCCAAGGCAGCCAAACCTCAAGGAGGAAAACTTATCATCAGCCTCTGTAAAACAAGGTTTGCAGATTCCTCTTCCCTGAAAACTGAAAGTGCATGCAGGTTGGTGGGGATGTCTGTGTGCCTTTTTGTAGATGATGCGCATAACGTCTCTGTGTGCTGTTTGTCGTGTAGCCATCTCAACTGCGTTGTCCTGAATGGTGTTTATGTAGCAGCATTACAAAAATGTGTGTTGTTAGCTGTGAATCTTACACTGTTGGTGGATTTTGGGTTTTTTTTAAATCTGCTTTTCTGATTTGTAAATACTATGAAAGAGACTATTGATTTTTTTTTTTTCTTTAAAGAAAGAGTAGTTTAATGGGACTGGGACCCTAATTCCCAGTTCTGCCATTAACCTTCTAATCTTCTGCAGAATAATCTGCACCTCAGTTATATGTAAAACAGAGCTACCCCTTGCCTATTTTACAGTCTTGGTAAGCGTCTTAAGACTTGAAAAGGATGCAGATAGCAGGCACCCGTTTAATGTGTAATGTTGCAAAGTAATGACTGCTTTGTTTTATGGAATTGCTCTTCTGCAAAACAGACGTGTCTGTAGGCTGGGTTTCCTAGTACATCTTCCCATTTTTCATTTCTTTAAACTTTTTCCATTTTAGCTTAGATCGCTGATTTTATTTTTAGGTCTGATGATGAACAGAGTTCAGCGGATAAGGAGAGACTTGCCAGGTAGGAGAATGGAGATTTCAAGCATGGACAAGCAGAGTATTTCCTTTCCTTAATGTTTCTCTAGGCATCCCTTCTCTTTTTTTTTCCCCCTCCTTCCCTCATCTGCTGCAGTAGAGGACTTGAAACTGAACAGACTTCTGGAAATTGCTGTGTAATTGGAATTAGGAGGGGAAAGGCATTTAGTCCCCTTGTGAGAATGTCTTTGGGGAATACACAAAAGGACTTGTTTGCCAAAGACCGCAGGGTAGAGTGTGGCTGGGCCATTGCTTTCACTGAGTACTGTAGCTTTGCTATTCTGTGCTAAATACAATTTCTCTTGCGCTGGATCAAGGTGCCAAATGGCCTGTTCTCGCCCTGGTAAGGTTTTGTCGCAGGAATGCTGTTGTACTATCAAAACAGACGTTAAAAAGTGTACTAGTTCAGGTTTTTTCTACTCGATAAAACCTTCCAGGAAAGATGGTGTCCTGCGCTTTACAGGAGTTTAGGCTTCCTGAAAACAGGATTTTTTTTTTTTCCCCCGCAAGTTCCTATCTGTAACTAATGAGGGACTGTGGCTGAAATGACTGAAGCAGTCGCCTTGAGTGCTGTACCATTAATACAGAAATGTACCCCCAGAACGTGTGCGCTCAGCTGCAGCCAGTTGAGGTTGTGTGTTGCCAGGACTGCGTTTCTCCAGCAGAAAAACACCAACTCTAAATGTACCCTTCCCTATTTTCAGCTGCAAAATAAAAACTGCTTAAATCACCATCAAGGTTTCTGTTGCATGCCACCCACAGCTCGTTACTGCTGCAGAGCTGAGGGTTGGTAATTCACGAAGAATGGCTTGTTTTGTGGCTTGCCATCTTGCGAACTTACCCTGTCACTTCTTTGGACTGTTCCACCCTAGACTTGTTCTTAAGCAATGCGCAGGACTAAAAAGACTGTCTTGGGTGCTGAGAGTGCCACAATTCTGGTCAGTTTATTGCCTGCTGGCTGGTTTTAAAACAAAAAATAACCCCTGAACACAACCTTTCCTAACTGCAGTACTGCATAGCTTAAATATTTGAGGAGATAAGGAAACCCTAGAGGTGGAGCCTGTGAATACAGCAACCGGCAGTGCTTTTCAGGGATTTCTCCTCCAATGAAGTAGTGACCCTTTCCTCTGTCCCCAACAGTCAGTTGTTGCTGTCATGCAAGAGCCTGTAGTAAAGAATATTTGGCAGCGGGGCAAGTAAAATGTCTGGTGGTTTCCCAGTAGCTTTGGTAGTGAAGGTAGCTTCATTTTCACACTTGAGCACGTGAGTTTGGAGAAACTGAGTTAAAGGTGAGTGTGATAATTGAAGCACTTCTTTTTCTGAATATCAGTTTCTTGCAGCAAGGAGCAAGGTCATTGAATGTTTGCACATGCCTGGTAGTGATGAATGCTCCATTTTTGTATTTATCCTCTTTAATTCACGTGCCTGTCTATGTTCCTTCCAACACTTTCATCTCATTTCATTTCTCACCATGTGCTTCCTTGCATCTGATCCATCCTTCTCTATAGGAAACCTGGCTTTTAAGTTCTGGTTTGAAAAACCCACCTTAATAACCCAGTTAAGCTATATATGCTGAATAAAAAGAACCAAGTCTAAACAAGTTCTGTTCTGATCTCTGGGGGTTGATGGGGACTGTGCCCTGTGAGCAGACTTGCAAAAGGCATGTGAAGAACCTCTTTAAGGACTGCAAGTGGGCAGCATTCGTGGTGGTGCCTCTTCCGAGGTCTACGCGCACCACCCAGGGGTGTGTGCCTGGTAGATGGTCCGTCCACATTGGCCTTCATCTGTACAGAAATCAGGTGTATATCTCCTCTAAAGCTGTCCCTCCTGCCATCATATTGTAAAAGGCTCTCGATGTAACTGAGAGGTATCTTCATAAGGGCACTGCAAGATGAGACTCATCTGTTGTAATTTAGGTGCCCAAGTCTTAGCTGCAGCCCTGGCCTCCTCGTATGGTTATGGGAGACGCGTGGGTGTCTGAACGGTGATGGTGGAGGGGATTTGATTCATCCTCGGACAAACAGTGGGTGGGATGAGCCGTCTTAGTCTGTCTGCACCAGTGCTGTTTAAAAGGAAATTTCCTCAGTAAAGTGAGGTGAACCCCACTTTGAGAGCAGAGGCCATGGTAAGGGAAGAAATCGTTTGGCTTGTTGTTGCAGTGCTGTGGAATCGATGGGGAAGCTTCTTTCTCTGCTAAAATACCTTAGCCTAGCTCGTTGCCTTCGCCAGATGCCAGGGAACCGATGTGATTTAAAGCGAGGCTCTTGTCCGCAGCAAAGAAGGTCCAACTGTAGACTCTCCTCCTTGCACTTGTTCCTGCGTTCCTTTGTGCACGCCCAGCATGTGAGGCGCTTGTAGTCCTTCTAACTCCTGATGACCCTGATGCATCTCTGTGTTTTGCACTCTGGCCTTGTGGAAGCGTTGACGTGGGGAAATGGCTGAGGCTTGTGGCCCGTTGGTAACTTCATCTTCCTCCTCTCCTCCCTGGCTTTTTGCAGGGAAAATCACAGCGAGATTGAACGTAGGCGAAGGAACAAGATGACTGCCTACATCACAGAGCTGTCAGATATGGTGCCCACCTGCAGTGCCCTGGCCCGCAAACCAGACAAGCTCACCATCTTGCGCATGGCTGTCTCTCACATGAAGTCCCTGCGTGGCACAGGCAATACCTCCACTGACGGCACCTACAAACCCTCCTTTCTCACTGACCAGGTCTTGGCTTGATGCTGCTTTGTGGGAAATACTGCAGTCATGGCGGGGGGGGGATTAAATTGTGGGTGGAGGGAGATAGGTGCCCAGGGTGGGTTTAGAGGGTGTCACATGCTTGGCTCTGGAGTTAAGAGCATGTCTGTCTGTGAATGCAGGAACTCAAACACCTGATCCTAGAGGCAGCCGACGGCTTTCTGTTCATAGTGTCCTGTGAGACCGGGAGGGTGGTCTATGTCTCCGATTCTGTGACTCCTGTCCTGAACCAGCCCCAGTCCGAATGGTTTGGCAGCACCCTGTATGACCAGGTGCACCCAGATGATGTGGGCAAGCTGAGGGAGCAGCTCTCCACATCGGAGAATGCCCTGACAGGTAAAGCAGCCTGGGAAGGGATTGGCGGGGGCGGGCAGTGTGAAAGCCTGCAGAGGACTTGGATTAAAACCTTCCCTTTGTAGAAGGAACCAAACC
Source organism: Gymnogyps californianus (assembly GCF_018139145.2). Taxonomy (NCBI): domain Eukaryota; kingdom Metazoa; phylum Chordata; class Aves; order Accipitriformes; family Cathartidae; genus Gymnogyps; species Gymnogyps californianus. The sequence continues at coordinate 2,544,957 of NC_059499.1, read as the reverse complement.
CTGGTGCCTTCCTAACAAGGATCCTGCAGCCCCCCCTGAGAATGCATCTAAAGGTACCATTGGTGACACTTGTGTCTTGCTAGTTTCCTAATACGTTACCTGGTGCCTGTGTTGGTGAAAGGACTCGCATTGCAGCAGCGTCTTGTTTTTTCTTCTTTCTTCAGGTCGCATCCTAGATTTGAAGACGGGGACTGTAAAGAAGGAAGGCCAGCAGTCCATGAGGATGTGTATGGGTTCACGAAGATCCTTCATCTGCCGAATGAGGTAATGAAGAGATTCCTTGGGGAAATCTCATTTGAGCCTGAAGCTGAACTTGCTCCCTGGCCCCGTCATGCTTTTATTTCGGCTTTTTTTGCTCATTCTGACATAGACATGATATAACACGGCTGAGCTTTCCGCACAGTGCTAACAGTCAAGTTCTTGAGATTTTTCTTTGCCCTATGCTAAGGTAGCTCTCAAGACTGTTGTTGTAGGAGATCCAGTTTCAAGTAACAATTTGTTTTGACCCCGTGTGTCACCTCCCTTGAAGGCTGTAGAATGAGGGCTTTTCACTCGTGTGATGGAGATTGAAAGGTTCATCCCCGTTTATAGAGTGCTTATTCAAGATTGTCAAATTGTTTTGATGTTGACCAAGCAAGATAAAAGCCTTTCCCCTTGCATTTCTAATTCTGGTACAGGTGTGGCAACAGCTCAGTGGATCCTGTCTCTGTAAATCATCTCAGCTTTATGAGGAATCGCTGCAGGTAAATAATACAAGAGTTACGGGCAAGCACGCTGCATTGCTAGGAACAAAAGGAGCTACAGCTCCGTCATCAGAGTGGTGGGAACACACTGTGGGGTAGACTAGTACAGCTCATAGAAGAGCTTAGATAGATCTGCTGGTAGAGCAACCGAAGTACCACTATGTTGAGGAAGATAATCCCAGGGAAGATTAATCTTTCTTTATTCCAAGATTGGATCTGAAGTCAATTGAACACCACATGTTCTTTACACTGTTGTTGTTGGGCTCTGGTGTATATTGTCCCTTTTTAATTTGAAATTGAGATTCCAGCCTATTCTGTTCTTGAACCTCTTGCATTTATGTTAAGTCTTTGTTCTTTTTTTGCACTGAAGACGTTCTGTGGAAGCTTTTTTAAAATACAAGTAGAAACCTTGCTCACCTTACCCCAGTTTAATATGTAGCACAATCAGACTGTTTCTCTCCCCCAAGGAACGGCTTAGGTGCAGCAAAAGATGGGGAACCTCACTACGTTGTGGTGCACTGCACGGGTTACATAAAAGCCTGGCCCCCTGCAGGTAATGTCTGAGCTGAAGTGTTCAGTTGTGGCTGTTCTTAAGAGCATATGGTCTCAAGTTGTCCGTTCTGTGAACCGAATGTGACAGCAAATGCTTTCCAAATGTATCTATGACTTATTTTAAGATTGAACTAATTTTTGCAGATGCTGGATCAGAGATCAGTGTCTCTGGACAGCAGAGATACTGTAGAGGATGAAAATAATATTACAGCATCTGATGTGCTAGCTTGTGCTGAAAGTTACAGAGATCTTGAACCCTTCTGGCGAAAAAAGGGAGGGGGAGGCAACTTAATTTACCAAATTCCTTCATGGGAAAGGATACTGAATTACAAAACAGGGTGGAGAGATGTATTGAAGTCAGAACTGCATGTCTCTTTCCTCGGAAATTAGCAATTTCTCCTGTATTAACCTTGCTGGAATTTTTTGGCGCTCCCCTCAGGTGTTTCACTGCCTGATGATGACCCGGACGCTGGCCAGGGCAGCAAGTTTTGCCTCGTGGCTATTGGCAGGCTCCAGGTGGGTAGCGTCTTTCGGCGGTTCAACATTGCCTTGTCCCAAAAGTCCAGAGAGTTAAACTGTTCTGTCTGAAGATGTTCCCCGATTGCCACAAATCCGACTGCAGGGCTGGCTGGTCAGGAGAAAGCAGCTCTCACAAGATTGGATAACACCGTACCTGTCTTGCCTTGCAGGTCACTAGCTCACCCAACTGCACGGACATGAACAATGTTTGTCAGCCGACAGAGTTCATCTCCCGACACAACACCGAAGGCATTTTTACCTTCATAGATCACCGCTGTGTGGCTACGGTTGGCTACCAGCCACAGGTGAGAAAATGGTAGGAGCTTTCTAAGACAGAACTGCTGGTCAAACTTACTTTTCCCTCCTTCCTCTCTTGTACATCATGGCTCTGCTTGCCTAACAGATCTGATAAAACAATGGCCGGGGCTTAAACCAGATGTGTTTCTTTTCCACCAGTTGCTTTTCCATGGGCTTTTCTAAGTGCTTTGATCATTGGAAGGGTGGCTGGCTCTGGATTGTGTCTAACGTCAATTAAGATTGTTTTTGCCTCCATTTGAGTTAGAGATCAAACGTTAGTCAACTGCTGATGTGCTTCTCTTTAAAGTACAGCACACCAGTTCCTGTACTTGGTTTGTCTAACAGTGATTTGGTGGGGGGGAGCAGCAACTACCTGTCCAAAGCGGAATTAATGAGGCAGACCTGAAAGAGGGAGTCTGCCTGCCAGATGAACTGACTTGATCTCTCTTCCCAATTCCTTTAAAATTAGGAACTTCTGGGGAAAGACATTGTGGATTTCTGCCACCCGGAAGACCAACAGCTTTTGCGGGACAGCTTTCAGCAGGTAGAACACTTTAGCTACCACTTTGCATGCAGTGTGTGGTATTCAGATTGGAATCTGTCTTGGTGCTTGCAAAGCGATGAAATTAATTGGAAAACCAAGAGAAAAATAAACCTTAGATATTTCTCCTTTGCCCAATGGCAAACAGTTACAGATATAGTCACATAACTGTAAATGTGCAAAACAAAACAGAAGCATCTGATGTCTAACTCTTGAATTCATCCTCTGGCTGCTAGTCCAGTCTGCTTTTAGGGCCAGAGACGTGGCTACAAAGTGCCTACTTGAATGCCATGCTTCTGTGGCTGAAACACTGGTTCATCTCTAGGGCCCAGCCCAGTGCTGCAGAACTCGAAATGGATGTGGCTTGCTTGCCCTGTTGTCGTTACTCTTATTTCTGAGGGCGTTGGACTTGTGGCAGGGCAGGTAAGACTGCCCCTGTGCTTTCATGACTCCAAAAAGTAGCTGCTCATATCCATTTGTCCAAATAGCTGGAAGCAGAAGCAACAGCATGTGCTTCATTTGCTGGAGGCTTTTTCATACATCACACCAGTGCAAAGAGATAAGAAAAATGAAAGCCAAAAAGGGGATATTAGCTTCCCCTCCCGTATCATTCAGGAATCACGATAGCATAAGGGACTAGTGGCAGTACCATTTAGTTGGGGAAGACCAAGATATGGTCTTGTAGGCTTTGAGGCAAAGGGCCATCACGAGGTTTTAATGGGGGGTGGCTTGTGCTCAGAAGCAGGTTGCTCTTCAACACCTTCTTTTATCAGGTACTACTGATGGCATTACGTTTTTTTAGGTGGTGAAGTTAAAAGGCCAGGTTCTGTCAGTCATGTTCCGATTCCGATCCAAAAACCGGGAATGGCTCTGGATGAGAACCAGCTCCTTTACCTTCCAGAACCCCTACTCGGATGAAATTGAGTACATCATCTGTACCAACACCAACGTCAAGTATGTACATGGAAATGACTTGCCAACCACCAGTGACAGCACACGAACCTGATGGGATCTTGTCCCAGAATAACCAGCAACACCGAACTGCGGGAGCTTTGGCCTCTCCCCCTCACCAAGCTTCCCATCAATTTGCGTAGGCCCTGGAGAAATTGCTAAGTCCCGTGAGCGCTCTTTTCCTGGGCCGTGGCAGGCACTAGAGGACTATAAAGTATAAGAAATTTAATTCCTTTGGCTGTCTCGGTTGTCTGGCTTAGCAGGCTGCCAAAGTTCAGCTCCAGCAGTGCCTTTTTTTAACTCTGGTTGCTGGAGCAAGTCTCCTGTCTGTGTGTTTGCATTCAGAGCTAATATTAGCGAAGTCTGCCTTTGAATGTAGCTCTTGGACTCCTGTGAGAGTCCAGGGGGGCGGCTGGTCCAGCGAGTGGCTTTTCGTGTGAGCAGGGCTGTCTGCGGCTGATGGTAGGAAGTAAACACTTATTTTTCTTCGCTGCTGTAGTTTGTCCTTGGACTCGGAAACAAGCTCCAGTGGGGAGACGGCTTTCATTGCTGCTCTCTTCTTTCCCCTCTCTTGACTATTCCAGTGGGTTGGTGTCTCTCCTTTGGGAGTGATCAGAGCTGCGTGCTCTTCCCATGAGTGAGCTCCAGGCCCCTTACAGAAAAGCAGCAACTGAAATAAAGAAAAAAAACCCCTGTGCCTGCATGTGATTCGTAACTGCAGGCTTGGTGGGTGCAGCAAATGGAGTCTCTCCAGCCAGGCAAACAGAAGGCTAGATTGCTTTGCGGGCAAATGAAAAGCCAGGATCTTTTTGCAAAGAGGCGAAGTCCTAGAGTGCAGGTAGCGCTTCTTCCCTTCCCGCAGCTGGCAAGCTGATGCTTTCTGATGGGAAAGTATTAAGAGTTGAGCAGTGACAAATCCCTCTGGCTTTAAAGAGCGGTGGTCTGAGTGCAGGGCTGAAACCTGATGCAGATCTGATACAGGCCTTAATTCCTGTCCCGGTGTTAAGAGATATCTCTTTGAACTCATTCATTCCACACGCATCCATTCTCACATCCATATGACACCTTCTAAAAGCACTGTATAAATTCAGACCAGATAAGCAGCAATCTGTGTCTGATTGTGTTTGAGGTGCATTTTATCTATGTGCATCTTTGCTAGGTTATCTGTACTATTTAATCTTCGAGATCGGGTGCTACTGAAGCAGCAGCTTGCAAAAGAACTGTTGAGAAAACGCTGGATTTTTATTCCTTTCTTGTGGGAGTTACACATTAACTGACTTCTGACAGTTAACAGAAGAGCATAAAGAACTCCACCACCGTCTTGGGCTTAAAACCTAAAACTGCTGGTGGTCTCCGCAGGCTCCGGCTCTGGAGTGTCTGACATAGAGCTGAATGGAAAACCTGGGGGGTTTTTAGGTTCCTGCAACCTTTGCTTGTGCTTTAAGGATGATGCAGGTCTGGCCATGCTGCTGGTGTAGGTTATTAATTGCTCCCCTGCTCAGTGACTGAGGAGGGGGCAGAGCCCTTTGGCTCATAGCCGTTAGCATTATATTACATGACACCCCCCCCTTTCAGAGACCACGGAAACCGAGTGGAAGGAGCCTTCACTCGAACAGGTTTTGCGAAAGCAAAGCTTCCAGTCTTGTCCGAGACAGGCGCGCTCTCCTACACGCAGTAGCCAACTGTTTGCTTTCGTTTGGTATTTTTTAAATATTTTTTTTCTTTCTTTCTTTCTTTGCTTTAAAGGAACTCGAGCCAGGAGTCTCGGCCTGCCCTGTCCAACTCAATGCAGAGGCCCCAGCTGGGGCAGAGTGTCAGCCTTCCCCTGGAGATGGGCACGGCACAGCTGCCCTCAAGGTCAGGAGGTGCTCAGCTCCTTTTACCATGCCTCTCTTGCTGGTCCTGCCCTCCTGTCAAATAGCCTTCCTACCCAAACTTTCCTCTCTGCAGCAGTGAACTCCTCTGGGCTAATGAATCATTGGTGTAACCACAGAGTATCTGTTCCCTTGGCAATCGTTTTTAGCAGCCGGTGTTCTCCTGTTACAGACGCTTTCTATTTTAGGCAGCAGCAGCCGCCGCAACAGACGGAGCTGGAAGTGGTCCCAGGAAGAGAGAGCCTGTCTGGTTACGACCACTCACAGGTAAATCAACAGGGGTTTGGTTATTCCTTGTATTTGTTGTCCTGCGTTATTTAAATTACCTTTTGCTGGGGCTTTAAAGGTGGCCACACGAGGTTGACTCAAGGCTGCTGAGAGTTTGGAGAGGACGGTGTTTTGCCTTGGGTTTTGCTGGATCTGCTTGCTTGATTCTGATCTGCCCCTGTGGCATCCTCCCCGCTATGCCCACGTCGATGCTGCCAGCCCTAGATGGCCGCATTGTCCCGATAAAATACGCAGGAGTCCGGAGAGCAGCCCGGCTTCTTGCGTGCGAGGTCTTTGCCTGCAAAGCCCTCAGCTCTTCTCCGTGCTGGCTGCGAGACCGCTGACTTCCTTTGTGCTTGAGGTACTGACGGCTCACACTTCTACCTGCTCCCAGGTTCCCGTTCAGCCTGTGACTGCTGCCGGCCCAGAGCACAGCAAGCCCTTGGAGAAGGCAGAAAGCCTTTTTAATCAGGAGCGGGACCCAAGGTTCAGCGAAATCTACAGCAGTATCAATACAGGTAGGGAGTGCTGGGCTGTGAGGCATGGCCAGGGCCGCATCGCATCTTTATCTGATTTCAGCTTCAGTCTGAGTGCTGTTTGCTCTTTCCTGAGTCACTCAGAGCAGTTCTGGGTGCAGAGGCTCAGCACGACTGTGTTGTGGCAGCCCGGGCCTTGCAGAATAGTGCTGATTTTGACGCTGGGCGGATAATTCCTGTCTACGCTGATGTGCTGTTGTGTCAGTGAATTGTCCAGCAGCCAGCGTTTTGCTGGCGAGGTGTGGGGAGGGAGTGGGTGATAAGGTGTCTCTTGCTCTGGTCTTGCTGCCTGCCTTAGTCTGATCCTTCCTGCTTGTCCCTAGAGAGCAGTTCTCTGTGTCCCTAGCCTGAGCACTGAATGTAGTGGATGCTCTAACCCCAGAGGACCTTAATGCAAGTTTATTAGAAAATGGAGAGGAAATCAAATTAAACAGGCTTTTACAAAACCATCTGGAGTCCGTGTCTGGATAAGGAAGAGTCGTGTTTGCTTTGGCTCAAAACAGTCTTCCTTCGCACGGGCATGTCTCTTGTAACTGCTTCTCTGTCCCTGTTCCTGCTGCTGAGACTTTCTCAGCCCTGAAGTGAATCAGCCTCTCTCCACAGACCAGAGCAAAGCCATTCCTGCCAGCACGGTGCCTGCCAACCAGCCCCTCTTTACGCAGGGAAACACTTTCACCCCATCGCGACCTGCCGAGAGCTTCAGGTGAGGCTTCCTGTGCTGTGCTTTGAATGGCCTCATGTTAATTTTATCTTGTTCTGCAGTTGTTCCTGTTCTGTTTGTGAGTCCTTCTGCAACAGCTGAGTGGTCCCAGCCTCCCTCTGCATGGCAATGATTGTCTATCAATGTCTTCCTATATAGTGTGCACAGAAAATACAGGGGAGCCCATCCAGGCATCGGTTTCTTTGAGGGGTGGGGGTGAGAAGGGCTCCTGCACCCCTGCTCTCCTGCCTGGTGCTGCTTTGCTCCTGGTCAGAGGTGCAGGAGCTTTGAGGCTGTGCACAGAGTCAGCATGGCCCTTCCTCTGCTGTGCCACTCCTCGCCCTCATCTTCGCCTCCCCAGCTACTGCCTCCGTTCCCTCATATCCCTCTGCTCTTTGCTGAAGCTTGGCTGCAGGATCGCTGTGCCTCTCGGACATGCTTAGACTGAAGCCCAAGAGCTGAGCTGGGTGAGAGTAGCCTTGCCCACAAACCCAGCAGCTCCTGCCGGTTGTGTCCGCAGCGGGGCAGCATGATGGGCACTGGCACGTGAGCAAAGTTTCCCCACGTTTCTGGGCTCATTTCCCCCCACCAATAACTTGCACGGATGATGTTTGTGCCTCTGTCCTGGACGTGATCCCTAGTGTCCTAAGAGTGCCTCTCCTGTCTTCCAGGAGCAGCAGCATGGTACCTCCTGTGAACATTATTCAGCAGCAGCCCTCATCAGCCGGCCGGATCTTAGCACAGATTTCACGCCACTCCAACCCGGCTCAGGTCAGCGGAACCAGCTGGGCTCCAGGGACACGGCCAGCGTTCACACCCCAGGTACCGAAGCACGAGCCCTTGGTGCAGGCCCCGAGTCCCCGCCGCCTTGCAGACCCTTCTCGCCATCGTGAATCAACCTGCTCTAACTCTAGCTGAGCGATGGAGCAATGCTGTGTGCCCGCGTGCTTTCTCCTTTGGGGCCGGTCCAGCCGCTTCTCACCCTAGCTAAGATGAGGTTTAGAATAAATGCATCTCTCCTCTTCCTCTCCCGCTTCTTGCTCTCTTACAGCAAGTGGCATCCCAGACGGTGAAGACTCGGCCCCCTTCCTTTGGCATGGGGACTTTCCAAGGCACCTCGACCTCCTTCAGCCCCATGACGGCACCTGGCTCTACGGCTTCTCCTACCGGGGCTGCTTACCCGAACCTTGCCGGCCGCGGCACGGGCTTCAGTGAGTATGGCTTGGGGTGCTGGGGAGGTTGGGGTGGCAACAAAATCCCCTTGGAGGAAAGCTGGGAGCATTAGGCAGATAGAGCCTTGGTGCGATACGACCTCCGTCGTTTTCTTGTGTATGCTGGGAATGCCCAAATGCAGAGAGCACAGCTAAATCCCTGCTTTGGCTAACGCTGCCTTTATCACCTTTAACTGTCGTCCCAGCACAGGGCTCCAGAGCAGAGGAATTTTGAATCGTTTTAAGGCTGACTGGGAGGAAACAAACCCCTCTGGGCCTCCCCTGCCTTCGTTCTTGTTCTACCCCATAGATGGGCACTGACAAATCCCTTAATGCATGTGACAGTTTAGTGGCTTTTCCTGGAGGGGCGATCTTACCCTGTTACCCGTAGGCACCGCACAATGAGTTGCGCGCTTCCCAGTCCCGTTAGAGGATCGTAGAAACCACAGCCCTGCACCGGGAATCGTTTGCTGACTTGTTCTCTGTTGAACAGCGGCAGAGGCAGCGCAGACCCCGGCCCCGTTCCAGACGCGGGCAGCCGAAGGCGTGGGGATGTGGCCACAGTGGCAAGGACAGCACCACGGCCCGGCGTCCGGGGAGCAACACGTCCAGCAGCCGCAGCCAAGCCAGCCTGAGGTCTTCTCAGTAAGACGGTGCTTTCTTTAACCTCCCGAGCGAGGACTGGCGTGGGCCAATCTGGTGGGAACGAATGGTCTTTGCCCGAGTGTGGGCAGCTGGTTGAAGCGCCGGGAGCTTGTCCCTCTAGTTTATAATATCTGGTGAGGTCTCAAGCTTGTGAGTAACCTGATGGAGCTGAAACTGGAGAGGAGAGGGCAGAAAGGCCTCAGCTGGACTGGCGTTGTGTCTTGGTCCGTTGCAGGATCAGTGTGAAACTCTGCCAGCTCCGCAGCTGAATTAACCCTTCTAGCTCTAATTAGGAACAAAAAAGCCAGCCCCCTGCCGCCAATCCAGTAAAGTGAAGATAACTCTTGAGAGTTCGTGTTCTTCTTGCGACGTGCTGCTGCCTGCTTTCACAGGAGTCAGCGCAGTCGCTACTTATGAGTTAGATTTGCTGCTCTCCTGCAGCCTTGGGCACGCAAACCCTGTGTGCCCCTGGGAGGGAAGGGACCCTCTGGGTGTGCGGTGCCTCCTCTGGCAAGCTCCTCCGTGACCAAGTTGCCACTGTGATGTTCTAGTCCAGATAACAACTCTCTCCTTGTATCCTCACAGGACATGCTGACGATGCTGGGAGACCAAGGACCCAACTACAACAACGAAGAGTTCCCAGAGCTGAATATATTCCCTTCTTTTTCAGAATAAAATAAGCCCTAGGGGAAGCAAATTATAGCTATATATAATATCCACGTGTAAAGGAAAACACCTAAGTCTTTTTTTCAAAGACTGCTGAACTTTCTAAACACTTCCTACCTTCTGGAGGCGCAGCTCTGCCCGACAGCCTGGAGCATGGATGGCCGTGCGGGAGGAGGACGTGGTGGGTTTGGGCCCCTCCTCTGTGCGGTGCTGGCAGGGGGGGCCGCTTCGCCCGGAGGCTTCAGGACTCGAGTGCTGCAAGAGCAGCCGCGCTCATGGACCGAAGGCCCCGTGTCTCTGGAGCCGCTCGCGAGCGGCGTTCCTTCTGCACGCTGGGTTGGTCGGAGGGATTCCTGTCCGGATTACAGACAGCCCCTCCAAACTCATAAGGTGGCTTTTATTGTTTTTATTTCAATCTTCTATACCGTGACTCTTTTTCTATAAAACACAAACTATTGTAACTTTTTAAATACTGGAAGAAACTCTTCCAAGCGTTAACCCTGTATAACGCAATTCTGGAGGATGCTTGCGTAAGAATCCTTGTCGTAAGCCGGCTTTCTCATCGGAGGAAGCCGCATCATTTTGGAGGGCTGTTAACCGCATCTCCAGTCTGGGGTGCTTTGTTTAGAGACTCCCCCGTTGGCGGGCACGTTGGTGTTTGTTTGGATGCCGTCTCTCTTCTGTGAACTGTGCAATGAATACGGGCCTCTGCAGTCAGTGCGACCTGTCGGCTCCCGCGGGGCCCAGTCGTTCGTGTGAATGACGGGATAGTTACGAGCCATAAAAATATTATCTATGTAGCTTTGTTTTCAGTGCATCAGTTTTGCAGCTGATGGTTTCTGTGCTGCCATGAACCGATCTTTCAACAGGCTTTTTGTCAGCTTACGGAGGGGGGAAAGAAACTGCTCTGCGCTGCCCGTGCAATTTTACTACATCTAGATGGAGTTCCTCGCCTTCGTTTTGGAGCCGGACGTCTGGTTCCCCGCACAGAGAGGCCCTGGACTTGTTCAGGGCCTTGCTGAGGAGTTGCGTTTTCACTACATGCTCTGAATGGCAGTACTTGCTTTTACACTCGCCGACTCCTTAAAGAAAAATTCATGCCATGTGATGACCCTGTTGCCAAATCACAAAATGGAGGAGAGCAGGGGAAGATAGGGAACAGAATTATTTTTTTTATATATATAATTTTTTTGTTTTGTTTTTAATTTTAAACCTTGACTTTGAATCTTCTGGCTTCTTCAGTGGAAAAAACTTGTGGCAAATCTCGCTCTCCTCAGGGTGTGTAGGGGCTGGAAGAACAGTTTGATTCCCCCTGTGATGGCAAGCCTTGCTTCAATTTCAACAGGAAAATTTGTTCATTGCAGAGTTTGACTTGGAAGGAAACTTGGCACGCCTGCAATGAGGGGAGAATACGAAGCTTTCCTGGAAGCCTGGTTTTGTTTTGGATGAAATCTGGGCGTTTCTCCCTCCTGCCTGCCTCTCGGTGGGGCTGCTCGAGCCCCCCGGGCTGGCCGCCAGCGTCCTCCGGGCTGGCGTGGGGCGAGGCAGGGATGTGGCGGTCGGAGCCGCAGGTCTTGGTGCTGCAGTGACGGGGAGACCCCCAAAGAGCAGGTTCTGGAGATGGAGCCAGCAGATAACGTCCGGGTGGGGAAAGCTTTGAAACGTTTGTGTTACTGGCTGTCAAGTTTCAGTGCTTGCAGAGACCCGGAGAGGCTCCTCTTGGTACTGGAGCAGAAAGCTTGCTTTTTTATTTTTTTTTTTTCCCTCTCCTGCTTTTGTTGGAAAACTAAGATTTGAAGGTTTTTTTTTTTCTTTTTCCTCACTTCAAACACCGCTTCCAAATTTATCTATGGAAAGGTGGGAACCTCCCGTTAGGGAGTTTGGAAACGTCCTGTGATCCACCCCCGTCCTTTTACCCAGGGAAAGTGCTACCAGCAATAACCACGATGGGCCCCGCTTCGTCGGCAGCAGCCCGTCACGTCCCGTGCCGTCCCCGCTGCCAGGCTGTGGAGTTTTCTCAGGCTTAGAGGAGATCTACTTTGTGAAGTAGCAAGGTGTTAACCGTGTAACCATCCCAGGTATTCATACTCAGGCTCGCAACACCCGCTTGCAGGGCGAAGGGGGCACGTGAAGGACCAGCGCTGAGCTGCACTGTCCTCCAGCGTCGGAGCCGTGCCAGCCCGACCGGACGGAGGATGGAGCAGCGCTCAACTGCTGGAGGAGGAGGAGGAAAATTCCCATTTCTACAGAACTCAAGCCCTGGGGAACCCGACCTTTGTGAAGCTACAGCTCTGACGCTTTCTGGGGTGATGTCCTTCGGCGGTTGAGCTCTGTCCCAGGGCAGCAGTGGGAGCTGGACTTGCCCGTGGTGCTTCGAAACCTCCCTGCCCTGAGCACACCGGGACCTGGGGGCCGCATGGATGAAAAGCAACGACTTCCAGGCCCGCGTGGCCCCAGGCCGAGCGCCCGGCTCTCCCCCAGCGCTCGTGGGTGACGCTGCTGTAGCCCCCTGATGTCGGGTCCTGCCACGGACGATTCAAGCCGCTGGGGAAAAGAAACCAGCTGGAACAGCCGGCAAACGCCGAACCCGTTGGGAAACGCCGGCCTGGCTTTGGCGCTGGCAGCGGCGAAGGACGAGGACTGGTGAGGGGCTGGCGGGGTCTCGGCATCTGCCACCCCCCCGCCGCGGGGTCCCCGGGCCCCTCCTGTGGGCTGCGGGAGGGGCTGGCGTGTGGTGCTGTTGCGGGGAGGTGGGACAGAGCCGGGGGGAGGCTAGTCCCCTTCCCATCCCGTTTTGATAACTGTATTATTTTTCAATAATGTGAGGGGGGGTTATTTTATCGTACAATCGCTTGGGGCGGGCAGGAGCCAAACCTGCTCCTCGGGGGGCCTTGTTTTGGGCCCGGGGCTCCCTCTTGTTGCAGGACTTGCAGATGATTATACGTAGCAGAGATTTTACAACAAGATATTTTCCCTTTTTCAAAGCTCTGTCTCGTTTCTGCCTCCCCCCGTGCTGCGGCCGTGGTCACAACGGTGTTGCCCTGAATCCCCGTCCTTGGCCTTGCCGCGATGCTGGGGCAGCAGAGACGGGATGGGCCCCGGGTGCTGCCTTTCCCGCGAGCTCCCTCCCTTCTTCCCCCTCTTAATTACTTGCAGTCGTGGGCTGGAGCCTGTTAGCAGTCCCTCGTGATCTCCGCGTTCGTGGATCGTCGTGTTCTCCCCGAGCCCTGCAGCCGGAGCGGGGATACAGCCCAGTGCCCCTACTTCAGCCTCACCTCCCCGCTGCCTCTGATCTACCTCTGGCCCCGTCTGTGAGGAGTGTGGCCCCCTAAAATGCTCGGCTCTCCGCCGTTTGGTCCCCGTGCGGGTGGCCTCGTCGCTTGGTCATGCGCGGCCGAGTCAGGGCCCCGTGCTCGGGGCGATGAGTCCGCGGCGGAGCCCCGGGCTGACTCAGCCACCCCCTTTCTCAGCAGCCGGGGAGGGTGAGCTCGCGTGTGGGGTGCGGGTCCCTCTCCCTGGGGACCCCGCGGTGATGGGGTGACGTGGGTGTAGTTTAGAGGTGGCTCCAGCCTGCATCCGTGCCTCGGTGCTGCTCCCATCCCCTTAACTCTGCCCCTTGCTCCCCGGGACGCTCCATCCTCGTACCCTCGGCTGGATGATGACGATGTCCTCGGCGTGGCATGCCTGGGACAGGGGACTAACGCCACCCGGTCACACCGGGACCTTCCGGGCAGTGAACAAGGTTTTCTGACTCGTCCCGGCGGGAGCCGCGTGACGAGGTGCCAGTCACCGCAGAAAGCACCGTCTGGCCCCGCTTCCCCGTGGCCTTGCTGCCTGGGGTCAGGGAGGAGCCTGGGCCCCCAGAACTGGGCACGGGGGGTGGCCGGGGAAGCAGTGCTGGGCTGGGGACATTAAGGGACAGAGATGAGGTCCTGTCCTCTGCTCCAGATGTCACGCAACGACCCTGAGTTGCTGGGGAGGGTCTAATCCTGCCGTGTAGTGCCTCTCCTGAAGCAAGTGGGTGCTCGGCCCTCCCTGGGGTGCTGGGGAGGATCGTGGGTCTCCCGGGAACACAAGCGGCTCCTCTACCGTGGGGCAGGAGGGCGACCCTGGGACGAGGAGGTGTCCCCAGGGCGGGATGCTGGGGCCAGAGGACATCCCCGGGGCAGGAGGCTGTCCCCGGGGCAGGATCCCGAGCCGCTGGCCCCTGAGCCGGGGCTGACTCAGCTCTGTGCCGCAGCATCACGTGGAGCCGGGAGGGAGCCGGGGCTGCATCCCCCCGCGTCTCCTCCTTCCCTCCAACCCTGTGCAAAACCGAGCGATTGCCAAAATTTTCCAGCTGCCTCTTAGCTTCCTCAATCCAGCGGCATAAAAGAGCTGCGGACGCGGCACCCGCATCCCCCGGTCCCAGGCTGCGCCGTCCTCCCACCGACAGCACGATGCTGGGGTAAGCGGCGTGGGAGAGGGTCCCACGGGTGGACGGGAGACCCACCGAGGCATTGCTGGGGCAGTCGGGTGGCTTTTTCCCCCAGGGAAATGGACCCCAGTGGGAGTGGGGGGGAAATAGGGTCCCGTGTGGCAGCGTCGGGAGCCTTAGAGGCGCAAACGGGGAAACTGAGGCACGGAGCATCAAGCGGGGCTGTGGGCTGCAGGCTCGGGCTGGCGTCCCCATCCCTGCTCTGCCCCGGGGGTCTGGTGAGAAAGCAGATGCCGGGGGTGAGTGGGTAAAGCAAAGGAGGGGCAGGATGCCTGGGTGTCCCCCCCCTGCCTGCCCCCCCTGCTCCGTGCGCCCCCAAAATTCAGTTTCCCCATAGCTTGGGGCTGCCGGAAAGGCGCCAGCGGCGCGGTAATGGGAACCAGCTGTCCCGGCTCATGTGATGCCTGCGCCCGGCCAGCACTGCCCGCGGCGGGGTCCCGGCCCCAAAACAGGGGTGGGCAGGGGGTGCTGGCTCCCATGGGCTGTTAGTGGGGTGGGTGCAGGGTTCTGGTCACCCCCAGGGTGGGTGTGGGGCCCCAGTCCCACAATAATGCTCAATAATGGGGTGCATAGGGTCCCCCATGGCCTGGAAACGGGATGGACGCAGGGTCCTGGCCCCTATAGCCCGGCGCTGGGGTGGGCACGAGGTCCCAGTCCCCTGTAGCCGACACGGCCGTGGGCGCGGGGTCCTGTCCCCCATCCAGCCCTCCCGGGCTCAGTCTCTGTCCCCGCTCCCCAGGATGTGGTGGCCCACGCTGCTGGCCCTGCTGGTCCCGGCGGCGGTGGCCCAGCTGCACCCCGAGCGGGAGCTGGACACCCAGTGGGACCTGTGGAAGAAAACCTATCGCAAGCAGTACAACGGTGAGGTACGGCAGAGCCGCGCAGGAGGGGACCGGCCCCTGCGGGATTACTGGGGGGGAGCTGGGGACCACCCTGGTGATGTCCCCATGGGGCTGGGGCTGGTGTCCCTGCGGGTGTCCCCACGGTGGTGGTGGGGGGGGGACACGGGCAGGACCCCTCCGCCCAGCGCCGTCTCACCCCGTGGTGCAGGCGGACGAGGTGGCGCGGAGGCTGATCTGGGAGAAGAACCTCAAGTACATCAACACCCACAACCTGGAGCACGCGCTGGGCGTCCACACCTTCGAGCTGGCCATGAACCACCTGGGTGACATGGTGAGTGTTGCCCCGGGGGGGACGGTTATGGGGTGGGAGAGAGGGAACTGAGCACCCTTGGGTGCTGCTCTGCCCAGCAGCCTCGGGGCTGCACCCATCCACTCCGGGCTCCTTCCCCAGACCAGCGAGGAGGTGGTGAGGATGATGACGGGCTTGAAGGTGCCCCGTGGCCGCCCACGTCACAACGACACGCTCTACGTCCCCGACTGGACCGAGAGGGCCCCGGCTGCCGTGGACTGGAGGAGAAAAGGCTACGTGACGCCTGTCAAGAACCAGGTAAGCAGGGTGCTCCCGGGGGTGCCCGGAGCGGGGTGGCACCCCGGTGTCACCCATCGTGTCCCCACAGGGCCAGTGCGGCTCCTGCTGGGCTTTCAGCTCGGTGGGCGCGCTGGAGGGGCAGCTGAAGCGGAAGACGGGGAAGCTGCTCTCCCTCAGCCCCCAAAACCTGGTGGATTGCGTGGCCAACAACGACGGCTGCGGCGGCGGCTACATGACCAACGCCTTCGAGTACGTCCGGCAGAACCGCGGCATCGACTCGGAGGATGCCTACCCTTACATCGGCCAGGTCTGGGGCTGGGAGGGGGGGTAAGGTCTCCGTCTGCTCCCCCTGCCCCGACTGCCCTCCCGTCCCCTTCTCACCTTGACCTTGCTGGTCCCACGCAGGACGAGAGCTGCATGTACAGCCCCACCGGGAAGGCCGCCAAGTGCCGCGGCTACCGGGAAATCCCCGAAGGGAACGAGAAGGCTTTGAAGAGGGCCGTGGCCAGGATCGGACCCGTCTCCGTGGGCATTGACGCCAGCCTGCCCTCCTTCCAGTTCTACAGCCGGGGTGAGGGGCTGGCGGCGGGGGGACAGGACCCCCTCTGGTGTCCACTGGCTGCGGGGCAGCTCGGGGAAACTGAGGCACAGCTGGGTGGCTTATCCGGAGAGTAACCGTCCCTCCTGTCCCCCAGGCGTGTACTACGACGAGAGCTGCAATGCCGAAAACATCAACCACGCGGTGCTGGCGGTGGGCTACGGCACGCAGAAGGGCACCAAGCACTGGATCATCAAGAACAGGTACGGCAGGACAGCAGGGCTGCTTTTCACCGGGTCGGGGTTTGCCGGCGGCTCTGCCGGCGGCTCAGGCTCTGCCTTTCCTCCCCACAGCTGGGGCGAGGAGTGGGGCAACAAGGGCTACGTCCTCCTGGCGCGCAACATGAACAACGCCTGCGGCATCGCCAACCTCGCCAGCTTCCCCAAGATGTGAGCGCTCCCGGCGCGCTCCCTTCCCGCGCCGCGTCCAGCCGCCCTCCCTGCTTCCCTGTGTTCAAACTCGGCCTTTTCGCTCCCAATCTCCGAAGCTGATGTCGCTCCGGGGGGGAATCTCTGCCTCTCCGTGAGAAATCTCCCCCAGGAGAGGGGAGAGACCCCCCCAGCTGTGGGTGAACGGTGCGATGAGCTCCCCCCAACTCTGTTTTCCTGGGACTCCTTTGCCATGCCGGCACCGTGTGTGCCGGGTTCTGCCTTCCCGCGGCCGCAGACACTCGGGGCCGGGCTTGGCCGGCTCCAGAGAGTCTGATCCGTCCGGAGATGCTTGCGCAAACAGGTCCGGCGCCGGCCTCTGCCTCTGGGGATGCGGATGCACGGGGAAATCCCGTGCAGGTGGAATATCCCCATGGAGAGCGCGGATCTGTCTCCCCTCACCCTGCATCCCAGTGGGGGCTGCAGAGAATGATACGACTTTATTTTTAAAATAAACACCGTTGGGAAGAAACGCTCGGGCTGGTTTGTTCTGTGCTGTCCTGACCCCGTGGCGGGAAGGGGCTGCAGTGGTGGAAAAGTCCTTCCCTTTCCCAAGGGGACAGGAACCCACGGCAAAACATGGCCGGCTCTGGAGCGAAGCGGGGAGAAAAGACGCTGCTGGGGTCTTTTTGCAAAATCCCAGCTGGTTTTGCAGGGCCCCTGAAACCGGCTGAAGAAATACGGGGGGGGATTAAGGAGGAAGAAAGTAGAGCAGTAAATAAAGAGCTGGTGTGGGCTGCAGCGCCGTGGCTTTGGGGCAAACGTTTGTGCCAGGGCTGGGTGGCGTTTGGCAGCCAAACCCCGTGTCTCCCCCAAATCCAAGTGTTCTTTTTAATGAAACAGATTGAAAAATGACTGCAGCAAAGCTCAAGGCAAGCCCTAACAGGATGGGAAGGTGATTAAAAGGTCACGCAAAAGAAATTTAGACACTTTAAAATAAGTTTCTTTCTCCCACTCACACCCACGCACCAAGACGTGGGTGGCAAATGCCCCGGCCGGGTGATGGAGAGGATGAGGGATGCTGGTTAATTTGTCGGGGCCTGCCGGGATGCGCCGTCAGGGCGGTTTGACACCAGAACGCTGTGAAAAGAAAGTGAAATCGGAGCATTTCCTCGTTTGCTGGCTCCCGGCTGCAGCAAGCGGAGGGACCTCCTCGCACTCCCGTGCTGTCCCAGGCCCCTCGCACCCGTCCCGAGGCCGAGCCGGGCTCCGTGGGAAGCTGCACCGTGGCCGGGCAGGCAGGTGAGAGATCTCCCTGGGGTGATTTTTGGCTGGAGAACGTGGAGAAACCGTCCCTTTGCGCTCGCCGGGGGGACAAAGTTCATCTCTACCTCCTTGGCGTGCCCCCCTCGACTGCTCCTTTTCCTCGAGAGCTGCTGCAGCAACGGAGACGGAAAAGTTGGCAGAGGAAACACTCGGGGCTGCGCGAAGTTTCCTTAGAAGAGATTTTCTTGGGGGGGGTGGCACCGCAGGTGTGCGTGCGGGAAGGGGCTGGCCCTGTGTCACGGTTGCACCGGGGCCACGGAGCATGGCTGTGTGACCGGAGACAGCTCCTAGCCAAGGAAAAGGGTGCTAAGGGGATGGGGGTGGGTTTGGGAATCGGTGGGGAAGGAAAACCCCCAGGTTGGGGTCTGGCACTGCCTCCCCGGTCCCAGCTGAGCGGGATGAAGCTGCTGGCTTCCATCGCCTTCCTGGCCACGCTGGCGGTGGCACTGGGACACCCCGACCCCGCGCTGGACTGGCACTGGCAGCTCTGGAAGAAAACCTACGGCAAGGAGTACCGTCATGAGGTAGGGGCGTCTTGGGGGGGTGGAGGTGGCTCGGGGTGCTGACGTGGTGGGTGCTGCTCCGGTATGACCATCCGTTGCATCACGCAGCGGGGAGAAGAGCCGACAGCGCTGCGAAGCACTGCTGGTTCCCAGGGGCGGTTCGGCAGGGGCTCCCGACGACCTTTTGTGGGATAAAATGGGGCGAAATGGCTGCGGGGGCTGTTGCTACACACAACGAAGCTGCGTTTGATTTCAGAAAGAGGAAGGGGACCGGCGCGCGACATGGGAGAGGAACCTGCGACTGGTGACGCTGCATAATCTGGAGCACTCCCTGGGGCTGCACTCCTACGAGCTGGGCATGAACCACCTGGGAGACATGGTAGGTGCCGGCTGCGCCGCGAGGCTCAAGCATGGAGTCACGCGTTTGGTCGAGGGGGATGAAATGCACTGTGTTGGCGATGTCGCAGCTACATGCGTCAGTCCGCGGAGGCTGCAAGGCCAAACCTGGTCCTTTCGGTGGGGTGGGATGTGTGGATAGATCCGCTCTCCTTGTGCAAAGTAAACCTCAGCACGTCGCGAACGCCTCTGTGCTCCTTCCCACCAGACCAGCGAGGAAGTGGTGGCTTTGTTAACTGGGCTGAACGTTGCTCCTCGGCCAAACCGGACCTCCACGTACCGACCGCAGCCTGGCAGCAAAGTCCCGGACACGGTGGACTGGAGGGAGAAGGGATGCGTCACGAATGTGAAGAACCAGGTTTGAAGCTCTCTCTGCACCTCCCCATATCTTGGTCCCGTGGGGCAGCGTCTGAGCATCTCTGGGGCTTTTGCAGGGCGCCTGTGGGTCGTGCTGGGCGTTCAGCGCCGTGGGAGCCCTCGAAGCCCAGGTGAAGCTGAAGACGGGGGAGCTGGTGTCCCTGAGCGCCCAGAACCTCGTTGACTGCTCCAGGCGCTATGGGAACAAAGGCTGCGGTGGCGGATGGAAAAACAAAGCTTTCCAGTACATCATCGACAACCAAGGGATTGACTCGGATGCATCCTACCCCTACACGGCTCAGGTAGGCATCAGCCCTGGGCAACGCTTAGGCTGGCTGAGCTTAAAATGGAGGAATTAATAGTCCTGTGGCTCCAGAGGAAACCGACTTTGGAAAACCATGGTGTTGTCTGTCTTTAATGCCGCAAGCATCAGTTCTGACTCGCATAACGCAGAGCAGGGCTCTCTGCAGGATCTGACGCGTTTTCCCCCTTGCCTTTGTTTGCCAGGACAGCACGTGCCGCTACAACCCAGCGGCGCGGGCAGCCACGTGTTCCAGGTACGTCGAGCTGCCGCACGGCGACGAAGCCGCGCTGAAGGATGCTGTCGCCAACGTGGGGCCCATCTCGGTCAGCATCGATGCCAGTCAGCCTACCTTCTTCTTGTACAAATCTGGTGGGTCTTCCAGGGGATCAAGAGAAAAGGCTGCGCTTTCCTTCCCATGACCCAACTTCCCTAAATATAAATTATTTCAGCTTTGACTTGAATTTAGCTTATGTTGCCCTCGTTCTTGGCGACGGGCATTGGCGACACCTCCCAAAGAGTGAATTTAATTCCCGTTTGGGCAATGACTTAGGGCAAGTTGTCCAAAGGCTGTTTCCAAACGTCTTCCAGGTATCTACCATGACCCGAGCTGCTCTCAGGTGGTGAATCACGCCGTGCTCGTCATCGGCTACGGCTCTTCCGATGGGGAGGACTACTGGCTCGTGAAAAACAGGTACAGCAAACCCAGTCGCTGAGCAGCTTTTCCTTTCAGCCTCCGCTCCGAGGGGCACCCTGAAGGTTTCGAGGATGTGCCAGCAACGCGCTTTTCAATGCCCCTCAGCTTTCTTTAGGGATGTTTAGGGCTCAGCTCCGTCACAACCACGGTGTAAAGGGCCCTTGATTAAGCCCTATAAACCCAAATTGACGTATGCCACCTAAAACGCTCCTGCCTGACTCCTCGGTGCTGGCTCAAAAAATGGGATTTCAGCTCTGTGGGAAACTCCAGGGTTTCCAGTGTTCCTGGGCGCTGAGTCAGCGCAAAGGGCTGGTGCTTCTCGGAGAGAGAAACCGAGCTGGTTTGATTTGGGGACACGCCGGCGAACCCCCTCCTTTGGCCAATTTGGAGGCACAGCCTCAAGGATCATTGCAGCCGGGCTGCCCCTTGCCTCAAAATGTATTTGTGAACGTGTTTTTCGCTGTTTAAAATGCAGAACAAGAAGAAAGTGTTGAAATTGGAGAGTGCTGCTCGGACAGACACATCTCTGGGGAAAAAAACAAACCTGCGATGTCAGCAAAGCCGCATTCACCAACCGAACACCATTATCTTTTTAAAAAACAACAACAAAAAAACCCCAACTGTGGGCAGTTCTGTCAACAAAGCTCCCTTATCCTCATGTCAGAGCTGGGCTAAAACCCACCAGTTTCCTCCTCTCTCATCTCTGGCCTTAGTAGGATTTAAAAAAAAAAAAAAAAAAAAGGCATTTTTAATATACAAAACTAATTCATACACCTTTGGTATTTCCCTGGTGGTTTTGACTCATCCCAGCACATAGAAAAGAAGTGATTTTCCTCTGCCTCCCCCTTAGAAGAGTTTGTGGCAGCACAATTTGGCAGGGAAGCAGTCAGGAGGTTCAGCCTTTTTGGCCAAAAGATGCAAATTTGGCTATTCCTGTGGCTGCTGAGGAGGAAGCACGAGTTGAAAAAAAAGGGGTGGGGAGAGAAAAAAGTGGGGCTGAGGGGCAGTACGGAAGGAGGCAGTTACCTCCCGTTGCCTAATTTTTGCTTCTTTCTTCTTCCAAAAGTTGGGGCGTGCATTTTGGTGACCAGGGCTATATCCGGATGGCGAGGAACCGTGGAAACCACTGCGGGATTGCCAGCTACGGTGCTTACCCCCAGATCTAGAGGGGTTCCCTGCTTTTGGGAGAAGCTCTTGAGATGCCACCGCTCGCCCTGCTGATCTCGAGCGTGCCTGGCTCTACTCCAACCTCCCCTTCTTGAGGAAGCCCGTTGCGTTTCCACAGATAGGCAGTAGGAATCGGGAGCGATCGCAGTTGGTTTGTTCAAGCGTCTCATCGAGTATGACCATCTCATTCACCCTCCCCAGGAACTTTTCCACTAATAACGGATAATCTGTTGGGAATTATTTCACTTCTTGAGGTGGAAGGCTCTCTGTTGTCATTGCTAACTCTTGCAATCTCCGGCAGCTTTTTAGAAAATGACTCAGCTGCATCTTCAAAGCTCTTCAGACACTGTTTTGCTTCCTCCTGCTCCTCTCTTAGAAGATGGTTTCTTGCAGCCATTTTATGTCCAAGGGTGCTTCGTAGTGGTGAGAAATGCATGCTCCTGCCTGGTTGTCCTTCGTGGGAACCCAGAGGATGCCCTGAGAGGAGGCTGGAGCGTGATTTCCAGGCAGCTGGAGACTTTGCTGACTGTGTTTTCAGCCTGACTGCAATGTAATGTGCATTAAATGCATCTCCTGCTGTCCGTGTGGCGCCGAGGCTGGCCAGCTCAGCTCCATCCCATGACTGTATTTAAACCGTGTCTTCCCCTCTGTGCTACCCCACAGAAAAGTGAATAAATGTGATTTTTTTCGAAGAGCTGGCTTTGGTCTGGTTGGTACGCTGCTGCGGTGAGATGGGAGCTCAGCTCCACCCAGTTCAAACCAGTAGCAAGGCTCCGTGCTTGACCTCATCCTGTCTCTTAGCTCAGCACCAAGTCACAAAAATGCAGAAATCCAGTCAGAGGAGTGTGACCCCTGCTCCTGCCCGCTGGCCCCATAAGCCACATAAACCACCGTGAGAGCCTTGCCGTTAATTTTTGGGGTGCTGGAAAAAGGAAACGTTCTCATCTGCCATCATTTTCTGACGGTATCGAGGGTCCTGCTTCAAATAACCCCGTGACCTGCACGGCAAGCCCAGTTCCCAGCTAAGCGAAAATGAAATCAGAGCATTTCCTCATTTCCTGACTCGTGATTTGTCCGACGAGCTGCCGCTGCCGTGTGCCAGAGGACCTGGGCGTCCCGGCGCTGAGGACGCGTGGGATTCGTCCCCGGCATCCCCCCTACCCGCACGCTGCCGGGGAGCTGAGGATCGGTACCGCCACCCGAGGAAGCCTTTTCAGGTACGTTGGGTGCTTTTGTATTTTAACACCCCTCTGGGAGGACTGAACTTTGAGGAAGTAAAACCGAAGAGACAATATTTTTATGTTGACTCTGACTCCGTCTTCTCTCTAATCTCCTCCAAGCCCTCTCTGGGTAGTTGAATTGCACGTGGTAACCCATCCTCAGGAGCTGGTGAACGTTGGTTGGATAAAAATAGGATTTTTTTATTTTAATTTTTTTTTTTTTTTTTTTGCTTTTTAAGGTGCTGGAAAACACAGGTTTGTCAAAACAGCTGCTTGACCCGGCGATGTGTAAACCTCCTTTGGGGAGGGTTTCTCGGGCAGGGTGGAACTGTGAGACGAGGCGCATGTCTGGATGTGTCCGCATGTGTCTGGATGTGTCCGGATGTGTCCCTGCGTGTCGGTGTCCGCACGGGCAGGGGTTGGGTCCAGCAGACTTTTCCCCCCGAGGGAAGTTCCGGAATCCTGGATGGGATTTCTCTTCCCATCTCGCAGGGGTTGGGGGTACACAGCAGCGAGAGGGGCCGTCAGTGCCGCCGTGGGGTGCTTGTCTGGGCAGGCAGGACAGGAGCTGTCGGCATCACCCGGTGTAGAAACCCAGTGAAGGGCATGCCAGGGAGTCCAGGTCAGGGATGTCATCACCATTCTGCCTCCCTTACCAAACCGGATTTGTCACTAAGGGGTCAAGCACAGCTCCAGCCCTGAGCCCTCGGCTCCCAGCGTGCGTGCCGTGTCGCTCCGACTCTCCGGTCCCAGCTGAGCGGGATGAAGCTGCTGGCTTCCATCGCCTTCCTGGCCACGCTGGCGGTGGCACTGGGACACCCCGACCCCGCGCTGGACTGGCACTGGCAGCTCTGGAAGAAAACCTACGGCAAGGAGTACCGTCATGAGGTAGGGGCGTCTTGGGGGGTGGAGGTGGCTCGGGGTGCTGACGTGGTGGGTGCTGCTCCGGTATGACCATCCGTTGCATCACGCAGCGGGGAGAAGAGCCGACAGCGCTGCGAAGCACTGCTGGTTCCCAGGGGCGGTTCGGCAGGGGCTCCCGACGACCTTTTGTGGGATAAAATGGGGCGAAATGGCTGCGGGGGCTGTTGCTACGCACGACGAAGCTGCGTTTGATTTCAGAAAGAGGAAGGGGACCGGCGCGCGACATGGGAGAGGAACCTGCGACTGGTGACGCTGCATAATCTGGAGCACTCCCTGGGGCTGCACTCCTACGAGCTGGGCATGAACCACCTGGGAGACATGGTAGGTGCCGGCCGCGGTGCTGAGAAGGGGCTTGTCTTTGTCTCTAATTACCTGAGAGGTTGATTTAACAAGGAATAGCAGTGGGTCAGGGATGGAAAAACTCCCAACAACCCTTCTCAGCCCATCCTCTTCTTGTGGACTCCAGCAACCGTGGACAAACTGCTCAGACATTCCTGTGTTCAACCTACCGGCATGAGGCAATCTGG
The DNA here is from genome assembly GCF_018139145.2 of Gymnogyps californianus. NCBI lineage: Eukaryota > Metazoa > Chordata > Aves > Accipitriformes > Cathartidae > Gymnogyps > Gymnogyps californianus. Next base: position 2,521,163 of record NC_059499.1, on the reverse strand, counting down.
CGTGAGGAAATAACTCCTTCTTAATGCAGCATTTGGGGTGCGTGGACCTGGTCCTGGTCATTATATACATTTGCAAACAATCCCTCTTCAATGTCCCAAGGCTGTAGTGTTGTTTAATGAAACGTACCAGCTTCTAGGGATTTTTGGTGCTGGAGTTAAGCTTTGTATTTTCTTTTTCTTGCCCTTTCCAATCAACGGCTAGGAATTACAAGTAAAAAATAAAAAAGCCAAGGACTCCACAAACCTAACTCTTGCTGCTCAGACCGTTCAAGGGAAATCCCCCTCCACTTCCAACACACCCACTGTAAGACTTATCAGAGACAAGGACATCATGAGCCAGCGTTTTCTTTTCCCACCAGACCAGCGAGGAAGTGGCGGCTTTGTTAACTGGGCTGAACGTTGCTCCTCGGCCAAATCGGACCTCCACGTACCGACCGCAGCCTGGCAGCAAAGTCCCGGACACGGTGGACTGGAGGGAGAAGGGATGCGTCACCGATGTGAAGAATCAGGTGCGAAGCTCTCTTTGTGCCTCTTCATGTCTCGGTCCCGTGCTCGGTCTGAGCATCTCTGGGGCTTTTGCAGGGGGCCTGTGGGTCGTGCTGGGCGTTCAGCGCCGTGGGAGCCCTCGAAGCCCAGGTGAAGCTGAAGACGGGGGAGCTGGTGTCCCTGAGCGTCCAGAACCTCGTTGACTGCTCCATGATGTATGGGAACAAAGGCTGCAGCGGAGGTTTCATGACCAGTGCTTTCCAGTACATCATCGACAACCAAGGGATTGACTCGGATGCGTCCTACCCCTACACGGCTCAGGTAGGCATCAGCCCTAGACAGCACCTGAAATCTGCAGAAAAACACGTGAGCATGGAAGCAACACGGCCATTCGTTCTGCTCTCCGGCGCAGACACCCTTCTCCTCTCCCACTGATTTCCCTCTGTCTTGGTTTCTACCAGTCTCGTGTCATCTTCTCAGCCTTTGCAGCTGATTCTTTCAGACCCGGGGAAGGGACCTTTAGACTTTTTTTTTCTCATAGGTGAATGACTGGACTGGGAGCCAGAATTTCTACATGTTTATTTCTGTCCTACATAAATCATGAGGCAACATACTACACAGAAGGGAAAAATGGGACAGGAGTCCTGGCTCCTCTTCTCAGCTCTCCGTATTATTCCATCTTCTGTAGCTGAAAAATGGGATATCGATATTTCTGCCATTTCAGCGGGCAGAGGTTTCTGGTGAACAATGTTCATACAATTGTTTTTTTAAAAGTTCCCTGTAATAGATGCTGTATCACTGCTGCAAGGTCATAAGGAAAGAGCCATAAGAAAATAAAGATCCTAATGCTGAGAGTCTTGATGGCCAGAGACAAGAGATGCCCTGAAATGACCTGGTGTCTTGAAAACATGGCCTATGGAAACAGGTCAAAGTAACAGCAGCTCAGTCCAAGAAAGGAAAGTGGAATACAAGTCTTCAAACGTGCATAAGGCAGATACAGAGACAAAAGGTGCTGTCCTCTGTGTCCAGAGGGAGAATGAGAAGCCATGGGCTTAATTTACAACAGAAAAAATTTAGGTTCAACGTGAGGAGGAGCCTTCTGATGGGAAGGATGAGGAAGCAAGGACAGTTTCTCTAGGGAAGTGGTAGAAGTCTTGTTGTCGGAGGTTTCTAGAAAAAAGGCAGAGAATTCTGTTGAAATGGTTTGGCTGCCCTTGCTGTGGGGAAGTGAGCTGGACAAGATGGTCTCTTCAGGTCCTTCCAGCCATCTTTTCTGTAGTCCTGTGTATAGAAACATGCTGGTCAAAGAAAAGCGAAGAACGGGGTAGCACAGGGTAAAAGAGGGCTGATAGAAAACACGTACCTGAAAGTCTTGAGATGTTCCTGGTGGATTCTTCACGCTCCTTTTCTCAACTCCCCCTTGTTCCTACCAGAATGGGACATGTCAATACAGTGCTTCCACACGAGCCGCCACTTGCTCCAAGTACGTTGAGCTCCCATACGCCGATGAAGCAGCCCTGAAAGATGCTGTAGCCAACATCGGACCGGTCTCTGTCGCCATTGATGCCACCCAGCCCACCTTCTTCTTGTACAGGTCAGGTATGTCCTTTTACCCTGGAGATCTTCTTCACAGTCTTCGGTGTCTTTCTGCATGTAAAGCTTATGAAATTTGGCGGAATTTGGCAAATTGGGGCTTAATTCCTGGATGAAGGCGTCAATATGGCAAAACCTAAGACAGCAGCATTAGTGACTCTGCTGAAGGTTGACTTTGACTCAAAGACGAGGTCTTGCGGTCTGATGACGTGCTTCCAAACTCCTTTTTTTCCAGGTGTCTACGATGACCCCCGGTGCACGCAGAAGGTGAATCACGCAGTGCTCGTGATCGGCTACGGCACCCAAAATGATAAGGATTACTGGCTTGTGAAAAACAGGTAAAGGCAGGACGGTGCATCACTGAACTCTTGTTATCTATATGCTCACTATCTATAGGGATATGCTTCTCCTAGGTAACCTCCCACTGCTCAAACTGACATCCTCACAATTTTATAACGACCAATATTTATACAGATGAGAAGGAGGTCAGCTGGGTGCTTGTGCAATGGGGGTTGTTACAGAGTTGAAAGTTGGTATTGGTCCTTAAACTATTCCCTAAGGATTCATGCTTAGCCATGTCAAAGCACCTTTATGTCATCCTAGCCGTGTGAAGGAACTTTAAATGCATTTAAAATACACTTACACCCACCTTAAGTTCCCTTTATGTTGATGAGTCTTGTCATAACTTAATACGGGATTAGAAATCCCACGAAGCAGTTAATGAAAACACTTCAGTGCTGTGATGTTGACAAAGCTGCCGCTTCACTTACAGAAAAAGGAATTTCATTTTTCCCATGTCTGTTTGTTTGTTTCCTGTCCCAAAAGTTGGGGCGTGCGTTTTGGTGACCAGGGCTATATCCGCATGTCAAGAAACCACGCGAACCATTGCGGGATCGCCAGTTATCCCTCTTACCCGGTAATATAGACGGACCCTGTGCTTCAGAGAGGACTCCTGAGGCTTCAGTTAAACCACTGATGCTATGCTTGCATGGATCTACTGACTTCAAGAATCATTTTCTGGCTCTGTGGGCAACATCCTTCTGTTAGGTCAGCCTGTATTACAGGCTGGGAGGATTTTGGAATACGATTTACAGGCACCTAGTGACTTCTTTCGGGGGAAAATGTTTGGGTTTTTTTCAGAGTAAAATTGCGATACCTACAGTTATAACGGAGATCACCTACGTTTTCCTCTCTCCAGTTTAGCATTGGGTACTGCTACGATGACTCAGATATCATTTTATCTTTGTGTGATGTTGATGAAATTGCAGATATTCTTTGAAAAATAAACGATCAGTTTCACTGTCCAAAAATCCGATATTTGGTCTCTGGAGGCAGGAATGGGTGGCAGAGGGAATTCCAGCTGGTACTGTCTCATCTGGCACTGCTCCCCCCTGTAAGGACCTCTCACAAAACCTCTCCACAAATTATGTTTCTCTCCAAACGACGTTTATGATTTGGTAATGGAGGATATGGACCATTGCGCTGCTGCCAAAAGTGTGGGAAGAGAAAGTAGCTGATATCCGTGGTTTCACGTAGATGTAAGTTCTCGTGATGACGATATTGAAACATAAATGCTATCACTGGCGCTTGCCGTCGCACTCACACAACACAACCCATCGTCAAACACAGCACTCGTTTCCAACAGGGATGGCAAAACCAGTTCTGAAGGAAAAAGGTTTTCATGTTAAACCTTTTGGTTGAGACTGCAAATTCACCAACCCTTTTTCTTTAAATTTCTGTGTTTACTATAGGCTTTAAAAAAACCCTCTTATAGTTTGTTTCAGTGGAAAAACTTCCGTTGCGAAGTTGGGCACTGTGCTGGCCTGGGGTGCCACTGCCACCTTGGGGGAGGTGGGGGAATTGAACAAGTCTCCATCTGCGAGGTGACGTTTGAGAACGTTCACCTCGCCTAGCAAACGGTTATTAACCTGTCAAGGTTATTGTTGGGGTCTTTTTTAACCCTTTTGCCAAAGCGGTGCTCACTCTTCAGACCCTATCGACTGAAGACATCTCCTTTCCCAGCATGGAGATCTCTGTAGACCACTGAGCACCTCCACCTCCACCTCTCGCCTTGAAACGGGATCAAAACCCATCGTGTCTTCAGCAAAAACACCAACCAGCGATGAGCTGCTGGGCCAAGACCCTCATGCAACGGAGTAAAAAAAATATTTTGACTTAACGCAAGCATACAAACTGGGGGGCTCTGGGAGGGTCTTGGGAGTGTGGGGAGGGTTCTCGCAGGTACTGGGTGGGTATGGGTGGCACTGGGAGGGTCTTGAGTGGCTCTTGGGGGTTCTGAAGAGCTTTAGGGTGTACTTGGGTGCTCAGCAGGGTTACTGGGAGGTTCTGGGGTGTTTTGAGGGCTTGGGGGTGCTCTGAGGGCATCCCGGGGACACTTGGAGGGTCCTTGGGGGCTTTGGAGGTTAGAGCGGGGCAGGGGCTGGGAGTGTATTGGGGATATTGGGAGGGCCTTGGGGGCTCTGGTGGGTACTGGGAGGCTCTGGGAGGGTCTTGGAGGATACTGAGGGGCTCTGGGAGGGCTCTGACGAGGGTGCTGGAGAAGATTGGAGGGTCCTGGGTGGCTCTGTGATATACTAGGGGCTCTGGGGGGGTATTGGGGGGACTTTTGAGGGTAGTGGGGATCTGGGAAGGTATTGGGGGCACTAGAAGGGTCCTGGGGGTTTGGTGGGTACTAGAGGGTGCTGGGTGGGCTGCTCCTCAGGCCTTCTTTGTATCCCAGAGCGCTCTTTTTGTCCTCTGTACTAATTAGGATGCCTCTATTCAGTCCCTCGCCCGGTGAGAACTGATGTTCTCTGCTCAGACCCCACCTCGCGCCCCTCATTTCCTCCCCAAGCTTGCTTTTGACTCTGTGACGGCCTTAGGACCCTTTGAGTTCCCTCACCACTCGCTCTCTGCCTTCCCTTGTGCCCCACAGGGCTCCGTGTGCCTTTCGCTCCGTCTGGGACCCCTGTTTTGGTCTTTGAGCCCCTCTGGAACTTTTAACCCAACTCCAAAACAGAGCCCAGGACCAACGCGGAGCCCCAGCGATGGCTCCCAGGCAAAAGGGGCCAGGACTGAAGGCTTTTTGCAGCCATCGCCTTTCCTTGGCAGCCCCTTCTCAGCCCCCAAACACTGGGGCTCTTCGCTTTCTCTCCCAAAAACCCTCACCCCAAACCTAACCCTAACCCTTCGAAAGGCCCCGGCGAAGATCCCGGGGCTCTCTGGAGGGCAGCCGAGCCCCTTACGGGCCCCAGCAAAGTAGTATATTTTTTAATTAAAGGTGGTGTTCGCAGGCGCTTCGCCTGCAGGTCAACCCCTGTTCCGCATAAGCGAAGACCCAGGGCGGGAAAGGGCGAGAGCGCGCTCTGCGCATGCGCGGAGTCCCTCGGTGGGCGGGGGCGAGAACTACATTTCCCAGCGTGCCGCGGGGGGGCGGCGGCGGCGCTGCGGCGGCGACCACTTCCGGTCACTTCCGGTCGGCGGTGCCTCGCCTCGGTGTTCCGCTGGGTGTCGCCGGGCAACGGGGCGGAGAGGGCGAGGGGCGGCCTGGGGGGGGCTAAGGGGGGTCTGGGGGTGGCATGGGGGGGTCTGGGGTGATTGTGGGCCGGGGGGGAGTCCATAGGGGAGGGGAGTGGGGTCTGTGGGGCAGGGGAGGGCCTGTGGTGGGGGGAGGTGGGCGTTCTGTGGGGCAGGGGAGGGCCCGTGGTGGGGGGAGCTGGGGGTTCTGTGGGGCAGGGGAGGGCCCGTGGTGGGTCTGAGGCCAGAGGGGGGGTTCTGGAATAGAGGAGGTTTGGGGAGGGGGGCAGAGAGCCCCGGGAGGGGTCTGTGGGGGTCAGAGAGGTCCCTGGTGGTGGTGGTGGTGGTGGGGGTGTCTTGGGAGTGGGCTTTGCAGGGCTGTGGGGGAGCAGGCAGGGTCTGCTGCTGAAGCTCTGGGGGTGTCACCGAGCTGGGGGCAGCGCTGGTGTCCGGGCCCTGGGTCTCCTGCAGGCAGCAGTCGGTGAAACCTGGGGGTTCTTTGGTTTGGAGGGAGCCCTCCGGGCTGCGTGGGAGCAGCCTGCGGTGGAACTGCTGGCGTGAAGCCTGTGGCAGGGGAATATTGAGGGGAAGGCAGGGTCCCCTGGCACAGAGAGCGGGGGCTCTGACACCTCGGTGTGTATAGGTAGCGTATCTACTGACAGCGGGGTCTGCTCGTCCTCTCTGTGAGGCAGCTCCGGAGATGCAGGGCTCGGGGAAACGGGGACACGTGGCCTGAAGGAGGGAGTTCTGGGGAGAGACAGGCCACCAGCGGGAGTTGGTAGTGCCTCGGTGGCTGGGAATAAGAGCTAGTGCTTTCTGAGAAGAACAGGGAGTTTGATGGGGGGAAGAACGAGCTCTGTTCTGTCAGAGGTGGCGCAGGCAGTGGCAGAGAGCTGCCATCCTTCACCGTGCTGCTTCAGTGGTAGGAGAGAGACCTGTTGGGGCTTTGAAAAGGGAGACGGCCATCTTCTGTTCTGCCGTGCCTGCCAACCTAAGCCGTCGCTGTGCCGTTACCTGTACGCCTTCCAGCAAGAACATAAGTATCTGAGGGACAGCTGCAGACCTGTGTTGTGCCAGGGCCGTTTCTCCCTGCTCTGTGATATCCCTTATCAGTATCGCTGCGAAGTACGTAGCTGTTCACGTCTTGCTGCACGCGAAGGCCTGAGTTGTCTCGTTTAGTCGTCCCATTCGCATTCTCTTTGCAATAAAATCGTCAGTGATACTGCATTTTCTTTTTGCTTCTAGATGAGGCTCCTGATTCTCGCCGTGTTTGCCCTGTTCTCCGTAGCCCGCTGTGAGGAAGGGGCCAGGCTCCTGGCCTCCAAATCGCTATTAAACGGCTATGCTGTGGAGGACGGGACTCTGCAGTACATCATCTATGCCGCTGGCTCCAGGTAAGCCTTGTCTCATACTTACCAGGAGCAAATCTTCATGTGTGTGTGTGTCTGCAGGGTTTGAGACTGTTTCTAGGCTCCGTGGTGTGCTGTTATCTTTGCTCCCCCTAAGTCTGAGCTTACCGTCCGCGCTCGAAGTTCTGACCCTGCCGTTTGCCTTTTCCTTCCCGTCGCATTGTCCCTGCTTTCGCTGTTTCCTGCTTTCACCTCATGGCTGCCCTAGCTGTCTCCAGCACGGCGCAGTTCCTCGTGTTTCGTCTTGTGACGTTCCCCTCCCCGTGCGCACAGACACTCTTTCTTGGCTTTGTGAGCTTTTCTGACATCCAGTTTCCTGTCTTTTTTGCAGCTTCTCTCCACTTCGCCTTCCTCTTCCTGCAGTCTCCTTGTGATACACCTTGAGTCTCCTCCCCATCTCAGTGCTGTTTTATGTTTTAAAAGCCGGTTCTTCCAGCTGTTCATTGTCAGCGTGGAGCTGCCACCACTCTGTGGCACGGTCCCCCGGCAAGTAGAACACCAAATCTGAGGCTTTCCTCCCGTCCCTTTCTTTGTTGGATGCCTTAGATACGGAGCTGTCGGATGATTCTTTTCCCCCCTGGGAGGATTTTGGCATTGTCTCTGCGATGTTCAATGTCAAGTGGCTCCAGATCGCTCGGTATCTTCTCATGTTCTGAAATTTCTCCCCTCCCAGCGCTCGTTCTTACCCCTGAGTGTCCTGTAGCTCTGCTGTCCTCGTTCGTTTGTCACTGAGATTCCAGCGTGCCGGACCCTGGGGAGGGTGTTGTGGGGCAGGAGGAGCGGCTGGATCCGCCTTGGATGGGTCTGGATGTCTGTAACTACAGAGGACTGGGATCTGTTGACAGGACTGATGCTGCTACCTGGTTCGATTCTCTTCTTTACCCACCTCCTCACCTTCCTGTGATGAAATGCAACTATTTTCCTTAAGTTTCAGATCGCAGAGTGAGTAATGTGTCCCACGCTGTGGTTCTGCGGCCTCTCGAAGCTGCTTACTTCAACTTCGCCTCTGCTACCATCGCATACCTGGCACGGGGGGTAGGCAGGTGGCGGTGAGTGATTCGATTCACTTTTTATGCAATTGTAGCCTGTGTTGGACAACAAATACTCCTGACTGTGCTCTTTGTTAGGGGCTGCTGCGTGTCCCTGCGTTCCTATACTGCACGTGCTCCGTTGCAAGAAGGAAAGGCGGCAAATACCATCCTCCTCCTCCTCCCCTTTTTTAGGTTGGCTTCATGAGTGCTCCTGGGCAGGGAGGAATCCTGGCTCAGCGTGAGTCTGACAGGAGGTTCTCGCCTCACGTTGTAAGTATCTTTCAGTGAATAATTGAAATTACACTGCGGTGATCACGCAACCCAGCACGGTGCCCGTTTGTGGTGTGTTGGGTTTGCACTACGGTCACCTCAAAAACTCCAGCGTGGATTGTAGCTGACCTGTGTCCATTGTCCGGAAGAAAATATCACAGAAATAGCAGTTTCCATCCCAGCTACCTCTGTGAAGGAGCTGGCACTGTGGGATTTGGGCCAGAAGCTTTGCGGGTGGCAGACCTGATGGTTGTAACTCAGCTGCCTGTGGTTTGTTCTGAATTCTTTCTAACAATTTCTCCTTCCGGCTGGACTGGGCAGCTTTCGGCGCGATGACCCTGCCCTCCGCCGGGATGCTGCTGCTGCGGTACTCCAGCAAGAGCAAGTATGACACCCGCAAGACCAAGAAGAAGTGAGCAAAGCCAAACGCCACCGGCACCGCAGAGCTCAGGAGAGAGCAAACATTAACCCGCCCAGAACTGCGGGTGTGTTTGGATCAGCAGCGGTCTGCAAAAGCTCTGCCGGGGCTGTGCGTCAGCCCTGTCACGTCAATGGCAGCGGTGTGTCGCCTTCTGCCTTAAAAAAAAAAAAAAAAAAAAGAAGAAAAAACACCGAGAAGCCCCCAACCGAACCCCCTCGCCTGCATATTCGGAGCCGAGTCCCCTCGCTCTGTTGCGGATGAGCGCCGGTGAAGCTGTGACACGAACGTGTTAATGCCCAGCGGAGCTTGTTTGTGGGGGCGCAGCTCTGCAGCACTTCTGGCATCTGTGCCGCCTCCCAGACTCCCTTCGGCCAAGTGGACCTCTGCCTGCTGCCGTCTTCTCGAACCCCGTAAATCTTGGGGAGCCCCCTCCTCCAGGTGCTGCCCGCCTTGCCCAGCCACCTGCGGGAAGGAGCTCTGCCTGGTGCTGACAGCAGACCTCCTTTTGGCAGCGGCTTGTTAGAGCTCCTTCTCTGCTAGGTGGGCGTGGGAAGCCCCGTTGTGTTTCGGTGAGCAGTTAATTGCTGTGTGTCTGGTTGTTTGGGGTTGGTTTGGGGTTTTTTTTTTTTTTCCCGCCTCCCGGTTGCTCTGTTGAGGAACTGGAGGCTTTGTAATAAACACCACGGAAGAAGCCGGCTTTTCTTTTATCAGGAGGTCCTGGAGGCACCTGGCTGCCTCCAGAAGCAGCTAAAGGGCATACAGTCAGGAAAATAAATCTGTACGTTACTCCATCGGTAAAATAAATGGAAGAATGAGAGCAGAGGGAACATGTGGGGAGCAGAAATCGCTTTACTGGGTTCGTTCCTCTGTTCTCCGAAGGGCTGGTACCTCACGCCAGCTCTCCTGACAGCCCCAAGCGCTAGTATAAGGTTTCTTTTCACCGCCGTAAATAAATCATAGCGTGGCTGCCTGTTGGGCATGGATTTGTGCTTTTTCTCTGGAGGAGGTAGAGGCACAGCGATGACTTGACTCAGGGCACCCACACGTGGTGAGAGGTGGTTGATTTTTGCCCCGAGGTTTGGCCAGGGGCTCCGTGGCGGCTCGTGGCTCCGGCCGGGCCGGCCTCCTGCGGCACCGTACAGCCCGGTCTGGCTGTGCGTTGGACCCCGCTCGCCAGCACGGTGGTGGCAGCCGAGAATTTCGTGTTGGTGGATAGAAATCCCGGGCCTGGCCGGAGCAAACACTGTGCCTTTGTTACCAGAACAATGTTTCCAAGCCGGGATTCCTCACCCCCTCGCCCCAACCTTCGCTGCCACCGGTTGCACCCTTTGTTTCGCCTGGCAAGTGTCGCAACCGGCAGGATTAGGGGGACAGTCGCTGTTTGGTGCTCGAGAAACTCTCTCTGAAGGGTGCAGGGGCTTTGTGCTAACAGGTCTGACTGGTGCAGCCCACTGGGATGTGCCCGGCAGCGGAGGTTTCCTCGCCAGGCTGAGAGGTAAGGCTGCTCCCGCTGCGGAACGGTTCCTGCCTGTTTTGGCAGCCGCCCCGGCTGCGCCCTCAGGATCCGCAGGCAGAAAAGGGTGCGGGTAACTAATGCCTGTTACCAGCAGCGCTCTGGTTTGGGCTTTTGAGGGCAGGCTGGGGAGGTTTTGATGGGAAACTGATGTAAAGAGGAGTTGTCTGTATCGTATCTCTAATAATAGTGCTCTTCTTTGAGCCTTGAATTGTGCTAGCACTGGAAACGCTGGTCACGGACGTGTCTGATACTGGGGTATTATGGTAGAGCTGCAGAGCTGGAGCTGTGATGTAGCCCCATAGCTTTAGCCAGGGTGAGAGCCCTGAGGAGACCCGTGCCCGGTCCCCCTGCGCCCCAGCACCCTGGTGAAGGGGAGCCAGCTCCAGAAAACCCTCGGAAATATTTATAGCATTTTGCATTTTGGCGTCTCGGGTCCTCCTCGCCTGCAGAGCCTCGGGTGCTTGAAAACCAGGAGCCGAAATGGCTGCTGAGCTCCCGCGCAGCCCAAAACCAGTGCGTCAGTTGGGAAAGGGCTTGTTCCCTCATCTCCAGCCCGGGATAGTAATCCAACTAAAATCCTGATGGTTTCAGGAAAAAAAAAAAACAAAACAAACTCAGGAGCTGCTTCTGCAGCCCGGCCGCTGCGGTTTCTCTCCCCGCCGGGCAGGGCAGGGCACAACCGAGCTGTGCCAGCTCTGGCCCTGGGTGCTCCAGGTAGGCGTCACCTCCTGGCACCGCTCTGCCGAAGGCTGCGCAGAGGTCCCCGCTGCCACCTGTTTATTTAAAACAAACGCGTTCCTCGCGCGGGCTAAATCTTTAGCCCGAGGAATATCGAGCAGAGAAGCGGTGCCAAAGGGCAGGCTGGCTCCGAAGTCGGGGACCGGGGATGTGCCCGCTGCAGCGCAGCCCGGCCCGCGCGCGGCGAGAGGGCATTTATTTATTTGCCTTTATTTTCTGCTGAACGGGCGCTTCGTGTGACAGCGGCGCCCGGACGCCTCGGACAAAGGCTGCGGGAGCATTTCAAAACCTCCAGGCCGCTTCTGGCAGATGGGGATTAAACACGCTGGGGTGTTTATCGCTCGCAGGTGCCTGGCGTGCGGGAACGGTTTGCTCCGTCTGCGGCCGCTTCGTTTCATGGTGGCTTTTCCCAGGAAATTAAATCCCTCCTGGATCCGGACGTGCTGGCTTCGTCCAAGGTGCGTAATCCTTCTGGCATCGCCCGGCCCCGGCAGTTCGCTGCACCCGGGATCCTGTGCGAAGGGTTAACGCGGAGCTGGTGCGGACGGGGCTCAGCCCCACGGCGGTGGGGAGCGGACAGGGCTCAGCCCCACGGCGGATGGGGTTCAGCCCCACGGCGGACGGTGCTGCGTGGGCAGCGTGACGCTGCCGTGAGCCTGAGTCACCTCCGCTTGCCCTGCCCTTATCGCAGCTTGTGGGTGCCCTGCTCCGCACCCTGACCGGCTCTCTGCCCCCGTATCGGCTGCTGAAAGCTCAGCCCCGAGCCGGCAGCAAGTTGTGCGGGGTTGGAAAAGTGCGACCGCGCCGTGCCAAAGCTACCCGGGGGAAAAAAAACCCCGCCCCTGGGAGAGGGGGAAACTGAGGCACGGAGTAATGCTCCTTGCCCTGTGGTGCCTTGGGCTTGCCCAGCTCCTGCCTGTCGCTACAACCTGTGATGGATTATCCGTAACTCCCGCCGGCTGCCACGGGAAGGACTCCCGGGAGCCAGGAAGGGGCAGTTCAGACCCCGAGGGGGACCCTAAAGCTGTTCTTGGACCCTAAAAACTGTCGGACTAGGAAATACGAGGGCTGCTCTGTGCTGAGGGCACCCGCAGCCCTGCGCGGAGCTGCAGCTGATGGGTAAGGGAGGAGAGAAATGGGGAGCAAGGCTGAATTTGGGGTGCCCCATGACAGCGGGGGTACGTGTCCGTCTGTCCGCTGGCGAGGACGGCGCGGAGGATCTGCGTTGGTGCACGGCAAAGGGTTAACAGGGCGAAGGAGCTGATTTGCCGAGTGGTTCCTGGTTTATTTTGTGAGTGAAAGAGGCAGGGACGCGGAGGGGGAGGAGGAGAGTGCCCGGCTGGGGACCTGGGGCACGGCGGGCACCCCTGGGCATCGCTGGCGGCCCGGGCTCCCACGGGGCCCACCCGCCGCATCACCGACAGGTACGTCCCTGGCACCCCGGGGGGGGTGACCTCGGAGGGTGACCTGACGCACCCAGGAGCCACCGTCCCCGCTCATGGGTGCTGTAGCACCCATCTCGCCCGCTGCCACCCTCCCCTTTGTCCCCCTCAGCCGCTCGCCAGCACCTTCCCTGCCCTTTGCCCTGTGCTGTGGCTGCTCCCGTGGGACCGCGGGGACGGGGCGCCTGGGTCCCCTCTTCCGCGCTCCCTCGGAGGTGCTGACGGGGGTTTGACCCAAAGGTCGCTGTCGTGACCCTCGAGCCGGTCGCTCATCCCTCTGGTCCTCAGTTTCCCTGTCTAGCGGTGGTGGCCGGCACGAGCATCCTCCAGCCACCTAGAAAGCCGGTGGCCGGCGGTTAATCCTCGCCGGTGCCGGGGAATCCGGCTCTGCCTGGAAAGAAATTGGGAGCAATGTGCTGACACCCGTGTCCTGCCCGGTGCAGGGATGGGTTCGCCCTCCACCTGCTCCTCTGGGTCCTCGGCAGAGGATGGACCCCTCCGTGGCGTCGGGTCGGAGTGGCTTTTAGGAGGAAGACCTTGCTTCTTGCTTCCTCCCCTGGGAGCCGTGACTCCGACCTGGCACTCGCTGCTCCGGCTGGGTCCAAAGTGCTGGCAGAGCTGCCTGGAAGTGCAGGCTGGGTGCGGTGTGGCACCCATTGCCCTCCAGCCTGCCTGGCACCCAGGGTGTCTGGGGACACATCCCCAGGAGCTGGCGCCGGCCTGGAGCAGGCGGTGGGGCTGGAGGAGCCCGGTGCGGTCCCAACCCCTATCCGTGCACTTCAGTCATGAGCGTTGGCCGTTCTCAGCACGGAGCAGAGGGGCTGGGTGGGGGCATCTCCCCAAAGTCCCTGTCCCCTAGCTGGGCTGAGCCATCGTGCCGTGGTCCCCGCATCCCATGGGAGCCAAAGCCCATCGGTGAGCAGAGCCCGCGGGTAACACGGTCCCCAGCCTCCTCGCTGCTCTCCGGCTGGTGCTCACCGACATTTTAGGGGGGTTGAAACACAAACGTGGACCTTAAGGCCAGCTCGGTGCCCGGCTTTTAGCGCTGCGGGGAGTTACTGACTCCTGGCCGGAGGAGCCCCTCTCTCGCCGACGCATCCGGGCACCAAGCCGGTAACACCGCGGTGCCCTGCCCGGGAGAGCCGTGCCGGTGGGAAGCTGCTGCTGGTGTCCCAGTGTGGACGGGCAGTAAATGGGGTTGATTTGACTTGTTGGGGTGGAGGGGTGCCGCCCGGGGCACGGCGGTGGTCTGGAGAGGGGCAAGCGATGGCAGGGGCTGCTGAGGCTGGAGGGTTGCCCGCAGGGTCGGCATTTGATTTGGGGGATGCTGCTCAGCCGCGACGCTGCCCCGGGATCCCATCCCTTGTCCGGCCAGCTCCCTGCTCAGGAGGGTGGGTTTCCACCCCGAGATCCCCAGCTGTTTTCTGGGAGGCTCCCGGGCATCCAGGTTGTTTTTCTGGGCACCGACACCTGTACAAGCCTGGGAGCCCATAAATCACCAGGTCGCCTTGTGTGCTTTCAGGGAGAGCCGTGCTTATCGGTGGCGGAAGTGCCACCGAGCGATGGACGCTATCTTTGCTATTTATTTATTCTTCTGTATTTACGGCAAAGCCGCTCGCTTGTTCTGGTCTGGTCCTGGGCAGATCGAAGGGCAGATGCTGGGCAGACGTGGAGGAAAGTGGGGTTTTTTTATCAGCTGACTGGGCCGGGAACGTAAAAACAGGAAAGCGACTGAGCTCATCCCATTTCCCTGCCTGTCCCAAGCAGGGCTGGCCGGGGAGGGGAAGAGCTGCCCACAGGGCTGGAGCACAGCGGGGTGAGTCAGGGCTGGGCAGTGCCAGGGGACGATGTGCCGGCCCCAGGGGACACCTCGGGCACCGGCATGGCCGCTGGTGTCGGGATTTGGGGATTATGGGCAGGTGTGGGCAGCGTGGACCGGAGCAATGGGCTCTGTCACAGGGATCGGGGTGCTCTGCTGGGGTTTGCAGCCCTGGCTCCATCGCTGCTAACGGCAGCAGGAGAAGGGGTTTTTGCTTAACCGGGGGGGGGGGTAACGTGGTCCAGACGGGGCCAGCAACGCTGCCCTGATGCTGCTGCAAGATGGAGGGACCAGGCATGATGGGGAGCCGGGTTTGGGGGGGCTAAAAGCTGCATCCCGCAGTGGCCTTTCTTTAAGGGCTTTTGTAGCCGCTTGGTGCAGGCAGCCCAGGCGTGTCGGGGTGCTCGGGGGGTGTCGGGGTGCTTGGGGGCTTCCCCAGCCTGGTGTGGCCTTTCACAGGGGGGGTATGGCCAGGCTAAAACCTCCCTGGGTCCCATCCTGAAACTTCCCCACGTCCCATCCTGCTGCCGTGCTGGGAGCAGCACAGGCAGGGGCCAGATGCCACCAGACTAAATCCAGGTCCCCAAGCGACTGTGAAGAGCAACCTGAGCATCCTCTCCCAAGGGACGGCTGCTCCGGGGTGGATGTATCACCCCGGGGAGGTGGAAATTTGGAGGTTTTGTGTCCGGGTGGACGGGCTGCATCCATGCAGAGTCACCCTGGGGCGGTGGGACCCCACTACTGCTCAGCAACCCCCCGGCCAAGCCAGCGAGGAGCCGCTCTCATCCCAGCCAAATTCCTGGGCGCTTAATGAGTAACCGGCAGCGAGGTGCGGGGCCCTGCTCGGCCTCGAGTGGGTGTTTCTGTGTGTTCCTGCCAGCCGCGGCCCCCCTGGCCGTGTTTGTGCAGGGCTGGGGGCCGGGGGGGCCGGGAACCCTCTCCATCGCGGCGCCGGCGCTGCAGGGTCGGGGGGCCCCGCGCCGTGCATGGGGCTCGGCAAGGTCAGCGCCGGGCCGGGGGGAGCGACGCGGCTGGGAAGGGCAGCTCTTCTTTATGGCCATCCTAAGCTTTACAGGCTGTTTAAAGCTCCAAGAGCGGCTGTAAAAACAATCTGGGGGAGCTGGGGGGGGGCAGTCTGCAGAGCTCAGCTGAGACCCCCCCAACTCATTTCATGCCCTGCGCCAAGGCTGGGCTGGCCACCCCCGACGCCTCCGCTCCTCCCTCCCGCAGCGTCCGGCCCTGAGCGCAGCATGGACGGTCCCGACATCTTCCTGGGTCCCTGCGAAGGTGCCCTCTGCGGGGTCCCGGGTCAGAAACGCCGCTGCATGTCGGTCCTGGAGCCCGTCACCGCACCCCGCCCCAGCGCCGAGGCTGGCTGGGAGGAGGAGGAGGAGGATGAAGACCGCTTTCGGGGGGTACCGCTGCGGCGATCCTGTGCCCTCCGGACCTCCATCCGCTCCCGGGACCCCTTCCGCCGGCACAGCTGGGAGCCAGGCAAGGAGCTGCGTGGGGTCCCCGGCTACGACCAGCTCAGGTAGCGGTGACCTGCCCCGTGTCCCCATCCCGGCCCTGCAGCCATCCCCTCTTCCGTGCCCTCGCACCGCTGCTCCCGAACCCCCCTGATCCGGGGGTCGGGGTCCTCCGTGCAGCATCCCCGGGTGCACCCCAGGGACGAGCATCCCTTGCCCTGACCCGGTGGGGATCCCCCAAAAGCCGGGCGCTAGAGCAAGGCTCACCCCAGGGGGATGGGGGTCCCAGTTTGGTTGTTCCCCCCTCCCCACCCAGCTCAGGGTGCCCCTCTCCCCATCGCAGCGTGAGTCTCAAAGGGCTGAGCCCCGACGACATCGACTCCAGCGCGGAGCAGCTGGACGGGCTGGGGCGGCACCGGCGGGACCCCCGGCGAGCCCCCCTCATCCACAGCAACGACGACCTGGAGTCCCTGCTCTCCCAGGACGAGGAGGACGAGGCCGATGTACAGCGGGCGCAGGTAGGAGCCCCCTCCTCCTCCTCTTCCTGCCACCCCAGGGTGTCCTGTCACCCAGCACCCGCCTGCAGCCGGGGGATGGATTCAGGGGCTGAGCTTGGGTGAGGGTAGGGGACCCTGGGAGAGGGGATCATGATGGGTCCCCAGGAAAGCCCTATCCTGGGTGGCTTTGCCATCATCCTGAGACCGGGATGCTCCTGCCCAAGCTGTGTTATCCTCTGGGAGCAGCTTCGGGATCAACGGCAGGGAGGGGAAAATAGATGGGCTACGAGCTTGGGGAGCATCCGGCACCGGTACGAGCCCGAGTGCACCATCCTGGGGACCGGCAGCTGCCCTGTGCCACCCACCGGGCCCTGCCAAAGGGCAGGTAGAGGGTGGCAGGGACAGGAGCCGGTGGCCCGGGTGCCAACCCCATCACTGCTGGCAGGAGGATGCACGGAGGTTGCCGGCATACCGGGCCAGGCAGAGCACCGGCGGCTGCGCCCTCTCCAAATCGGCATCGCTCAGCGTCATCGACAGCTTCCCCGACGCAGACGGTGAGTAGCGGCACCCACGTCCCCGCGGGCAGGACCGGGGTGATGGCCCCCACGTCGCACCCCCCGGCGCCGCATCCCCATCCCTGCTCAAACCTCCCTAATAACGACCCAAAATCGATGGCGCTGCCGCCAAAGTTAATTATTTCTCATCCCTCCCCGGCTCCCCGCGGCAGCCCTGGACCGCGGCAGACTTCACCAACCCAAAGAGCTGGCTTCTCTCACCGCGCTTCGGCCCCTCTTTTAATTCGTCTTTCTTTTGCTGTTGCAGAAATTTCCCCCTTCGCCTCCCAGCAGAGCCTGGTCAATGGGTGAGTGGGGGGCGGCCACGGGGCTGGGGTGCAGGTAGTACCCCTGCGCCGGGGTGTGAATAAGGCAGCTCAGGGACCAGAGACCCCGAGGGGAGATTTAGAGATGAAAATATTGGCCCAAATAGGGATTTTTTTGCTGGTGGCTGCAGAGGGGGAACGGGACGGCTGCGTGCGACAGGGTCAGGCTGAGACCCGACACACTTCACTCACTCCCGGCATCGGGGTCAGCAGGAAGAAACCCCCAGGGACCAGAAGGCTGGAGGGGACGGTGTCCCCCTCCCTGTCCCCGGGATGCCAGGCCCCCCTCCCGGCAGGGCATTGTGCCGGCGGCACGGGGCCGCCTCCGTCCCCGGCGCCTGTCACAGCCCATTCCCATCTTCATTAGGGCGGTTGATTCCCGGGCATCATCGCGCCGGCGGCTGGCTGGGAGCCCCGCGGGGGACGAGCGAGGACAGGGACAGGGACAAGCTGGCCCCCAACCACCTTGCCAAAAACGATGGTGCTGCGTGGCCCGTGCACCCTGCAGCCGTCCCCCCCCATGACCCCAGGGAGCCGGGCTTGTCCCCCACCGAGGGTGTCCCCAAGGACCCAGGGCCAGCCCTGAGCGGGACCACCCAGGAAAGTGGGGGTAGCACCCCACCACCCTGGGGCTGCACCCATACGAACCGGGACCACCGCCCCGCTCCCCAAATTACGAGGCAGGTGACAGGGTGGGAGGTCACCGAGGAGGGGACGTAGCCACCAGCCTGGGGGGGGGGGGGGGGGGGGGGGGGGGGGGGGTCGTCTCCGCACCCCGCGGGGCTCGGGGCGAACAGAAAGGGCTCTGTGCTCATCCCAGCTGGGAGCGGAGCAGCCACCCCGGAGAAGCCGGGGGGCCGGGGCGGCTGGGCTCGCTCCTCCCTATTTCCCAGCCCCGCAGAGGCCAGGGACAGAGGAGGATTGTCCAGGCTGGATCCTCCGTCTCCTGCAGCTTCGGCGCCGGGAGCTGCGGGCAGCTGGCGGGGGAGGCGGGGAGCCAGAGCTGGGAAGAGACCCCCCTGGGCCGGACCCTCAGCTTCATCAAGAGGATGACGGGGAAGACGAAGGTAGGGAGGGGAAGCAGAGAGGGTGGCGGGGCGATTCCTTCGCCGAAACGCGACGATGGGGTTGGGATGGGAGGGGGGGGTTCATGTGATGCTCTGCCCTTTGGGGAGGCCGTGCCTCAGTTTCCCCTCTCCTGCCTGGCACCGTCCATCGCTGGTTTTCCTACTTTGGGATCTAAAGAGGGGGAAAAACCCCGAACGCGCTCGGGGAAGGAAACCGAGGAAGGAGGCCGCTTGCCCAGTGGGTACCGGATCCTGCCCGGGCTCCGGTGATGCCGTTTCGGTGGTGCTGCCATCGCCCCCCTGTCCCCATCCCCACGTTCGCCCCGTCACGGCACATCCGGAGCTGCCAGGGAGAGCGCCGGATGGCGAATGTCGACGGCGTGCCCGGGATGGCGGCGGACACCGGTGGCAAAGCCGCCTTCCCCCCGGCAGCGAGGCGGGGGGCCCGTACGGGGACCCCTGCCCACCGCGGGGTGGGGGACGGTCCCCGCCGGGGCTTGCCGGGCTCGGCCCCTGCTGCGGCCGAGGAAATGAGGCTTTTCCTGGCGGCGGGCGCGCTTGTTTGTGCGCTGAGCTCACCGCCCGCACGCCCTCCCCCGGGCCCCTCCGCTCCATCCCAGCGGTTTCCTGGAGCCATTCCTTCATTTGGGATATTTTCCTCCGGCTCCTCCCCAGCTCGGAGGGCGGCAGGACCTTGCCGAGACCCCCCCCCCCCCCGTGCCTCAGTTTCCCCATTTCTCATCGGCAGGCGATGCCTGCTCGTAGGGTGCGGGGATGCTTTGGTTGACTCTGGGCGGCCGTGGGGCAGCGAGGGGGTACGGGGGGGTCCTCGCCGGCCACCACTGCCCCCTCCCATGGGGCCAGGCGCTTAGGGGGAAACTGAGGCACAGCAATGCATGCGGCATCTTGGGGACACAGGGACCGCCGATGGCTTTATGTCCCTGTGGTGTTGACGTCCATCCCCTGCCGCCCGCTTCGGGGCGGGGGGGGGGAAGCCCACCTCGCCCCCCCCCAAGGCGGCCCCCCCCGGGGTTGCGATTTGCCACCATGTGAAGCCATTAATCCCCCCTCTGCCGCCCCGGCCCCTGATCTCATCCTGCCTCCTCCCTGCCGGGCAGCGGCCGGCTGGATTAGCAGCCAGCTGTTAACATCATCACGGGGGCCACGCTCCCCCCCCCCAGCGCCGCGGCCGACGGGCCAAAACCCGCCCCGGCACGGCGGCACAGTCCGGACCCTGCGGTTGGGATGGCTCTGTCCTCGTCCCACCCCACTGGGCCTGAACCGGGGCTGTAAATGCTTTTAAATCCAGGATTTATTATTATTATTAATTATTTTTATTTAGCAGGGGGAAAGGGCTGCTCAGGCCGGGCTCTCGCCACGTCTCGGCTTAGCAAAGTTTCTCCTATAAAATCTCCGGGGAGGGAGAAGGGTCCTCGAAGGCTGGGAGCGCTGGTGGTGGTCCGGATCCGGCCCCCCACGGGCAGATGGATGGGGAAAGGGGGGTCGATCCCGGCCGAGGCAGCGGGACGCCGAGCTGCGCACGTGGCGATTGCATCAGGCGGAGGGGAGATTGGGGTGCGGGGGGTGCGGGACGCCCACCCCGGCATCGCTGCAGGGGGGGTGCATGGTAGAGCCGCCCCACCACGGTCCCTGCGGTGCTGGTGGCACGGGGATGGCACCGGCTGAGGCAGCACTGTCCCCGGGGGGGGGACGGGACAGGTCCTGGGTCATGCTGGTGCTCGTGGCTTGGGGGGGTCCCAAGCAGAGGCTGCGGCAGGGATGGGGATGGGTCCCTGGGGTCCTGGGTCACCGTGGGAGGGAGGCACTGGGGGGGGGGGGGGGATATGGGGGGGGGGTGACCCCAATAGAGAGGACCCCAATAGAGGGGACCCCAATAGAGGGGACCCCGAGAGGTCTGCAGGCAGCAGAGAGCACCCAGTGCTGCTTTGGGGGGACCAGCTAGAGTTGTGGGGGGTTTTGGAGCGCTGGGTGCTGGCCGGGAAGCAGCCGTGGGGAGCGGGGAGGCCGCGGAGGGGAGGGACCGTGCTATTTCAGGAAGAAATAATAATCCCAGCCGCCGGGGCCGAGCTCGCCGCCGCCGCCGCTGCCTCGGGGACTCGGCGTGGTCCCTTCCCCGGGGAGCCCCAGCCATGTACGGCCGTCCTGCGCCCCGGGTGAGTCATGGGAACGGCTCAGCCCGGGGGTCCCGCGGGGGTCCCGGGGCGTCGCTGCCGCTGCGGGTCTCGTCCGAGCACCCGCCACCGCCGGGTCGGCTCCTGCCCTTGCCGGGGACGGACGGCGTGATGCTGGGGGGCTGCGGGGCATGGCAGAGGTGGACGCCAGTATCGGGCACCCGCGATGCCGTGGGGCGGCCGCATCCCCGCGGCGATGCCCGTCGGCGGTTTTGGCGAGGGGCTGGTGCTGGGGTGAGTCTGGCCTCGTGGCGGGGGGGACCATGTGGCTGCTGCCCAGGGCCATGGGGGTCCCCTCTGCGACCGGAGCACCCCCATCTCCTCCCTTCCTGACTTTTTATGGCTGAGCCGCCGCCGCTGCTTCCCCCTTCGCCCTCTTCCCCCACGTGATGCTTGCAGCACAGCGGGGCTTTCCAGTGCCCGGATCCGGCCCTGCCACGCGGGGAGAGGCACCAGACCCCCCACGGGTACCACTGGAGCCTCCCCACCGGCCGCATCCTGCCCCGGGGCAGCCAGACGCCTGTTCGGGGTTTCCTTCCGTCGGTTTTGGGGCTGTTTTAGGGTTACGGCCGGGGAGGGGGAAGCAAAAGCAAACTCCGGCCGGAGGGTTTTGCACCCAGGGAGGAATTAGGCTCTGGGTGAAAGGAGGAGCGTGACCACGTCCCCCCCGATGCTCGGGGCGGCCTCGCGAGGGTTTGCTTCTGCTTTCGGCCGTGGCAGCGGGGCCCCCACCCAGGAACGGGCCCGCGCTGGGTTAACGGCGGTGGCTGCCACCAATAAACTGCTCCGGCCGGAGCTGCCGCCCGGTTTTGGGTCGTTGGATGTGTTTTCCCCAACGGCTCCGCTCCAGCTCCCAATTTCTCCTCTTGCCTGGGAGCTGCGTGCGTGGGCGCATCCCCGCCGTGCGTGGGTGCATCCCTGCCGTGCGTGGGTGCATCCCTGCCTGCGTGGGTGCATCCCACCCGTTTCCCGCGGGGTTTGCGGGGCGGGATTCGGCACCGCCATGCCGTTTCCTTTGCCACTGGCAATGATTTCTGCGTCGAAGTTGAGGCAGCTGATAGAGAGCGGTGGCACCTCTTGGCAGCATTGGTGGCTTCTCACGGTTACTCATTAAACCCAAAGCCGCCGGCATCTCTCCTGGTTGCCCACGCGGCTTTGTCCCCATCCCCTTGGTGAGCATCAAGTGCCGCCGGGCTCGGAAACACGGAGAAAAAGGGACATTTATTTGCTTAAGGAACTATTTGCACCCACGGGACCCCGCAGCGGGGTGGGTGGCTTTGCCCCGGGGCTTACCGGGTGATGCTTGGGGGACAGGGTCCCCAAAAAGCCTCCCCTTGGCCGCAACCCCGGGATCCGCCGGGACTTGGAGCCATCCCGGTACCTCGGTTCTCCTGGCAACCTCAGTAGCGTTATCTCTGGCAGCGAGCGGGATAAATCCGATAAATCCCGGCTTCTCCCAGCCGGCGAGTTAATGTTCAACCCGGTTGAGGTCAGCCCAGCTCCTGGTGCTGGGGTCCTCTCCGAAGCCGGCGTTTTAAGGGAAAAAAGCAAAAATTTTCCGAGATACCGCCTTCAGCCCAACTTTCCGTTGCTGGGTATCTCGAGGGGAAAGCGGCTTTTTCTGTCCCCCCCCATCCCAAAAGCCGGTGGGAAGCGTCAGCACCCCCAGAGCAGCTTGCCGGGGGCAGGGTCCGGCACCGATTTTGTTCCGTTTGGGAGAAAAAAAGCCCCAAAATGAAGGAAAAAGGTCGCGCTGGGCCCACGACGCGGGGACGGGGTTCCCGTGTCACCCCAAAGCGCGGCTGGGGTGGTGTCGCCCAGGGAGGACGCGGGTGGCGGACGGACGTGGTCCCTAAAGGCGTGGGGAGGGGAAACTGAGGCAGGAGAGCGAGGGCTGGGCGTCGGGGCACCGATCCGGGGGTACTCCAGTGCGATCCGGAGCAGCTCCGGAGGACCGGATCCAGAGCGATGCCGGGGTGGCCGTTCCCGGCAGCCGTGGCCGGATCCGGAGTGACTCCGGAGTGCCCCCGTTCCCACGGCGCTGCCGGTCCCCGCCCGGGGCCCGATCCTGCCCGCTGCCGGTCCCGTCTCGAACAAAGGCCCGCGGGCAGCACGAGGCCGGGGCCGGCAGCGCGACCCGCCCCCGGGGGGGCGGAGCCCGGCGGCGGGCAGGAGCAGGCAGGAGCGGGCAGGAGCGGGCAGGGGCGGCCGGAGCGGAGCGGCTCCGCGGATTATGTCCCGCATCGAGTCGCTGGCCCGGGCCAGGAGCGATCGTGCCAAGGTGGGTCCCGGCGGGCGGTGCAGCCCCCCCGGGGCGGGGGGGTCCCCCCCAGCCCCTCTGCTTTTGGGGGGGGTCACCCCCATTCAGCACAGGGGGGTTCAATCCCCCCCCCGGGGGGGGCCCTCGCTCAGGTCGCTGCCCCCCCCCCCCCCAGCTTGAAGGAGCTCTGCCCTTCCCCACCCAGCTGGGGGGGGGGGGGGCAGTTTTGGGGTCCTGCCGGGGTGAGGGGGGGGCCGGAGGGGGGGCCGTGGGGATGGGGTGATGCTCAGAGCGGCGCTCATAGGAAGGGGGGGGGTGTTTATGCACCTCGGGGGGGGGTCCCTAGCAAAAGGGGGGGGGGGGGCCGCAGGGAGGTGGGCGCGGATCCTCCGCAAGCCTCGGCGCAGCCGCTCCCCATTGTGCAGCGGGGTCTCCTGGGAAGACAATAACCCTCCTGCCCGCACCGCTGCCCGCGCTCCTGCCCGCACCGCTGCCCGCGCTCCTGCCCGCCGCCCTCGCCCCGACGCCGGGCAGGGACCACCGCGACCCGCCGAACATCCCGCCGGCAACTTCTTCGGCGAAGCGACGGCCAAACTTCCTCCATCGCTCTCGCCCGTCAGCCTTGTTTCCGCCGAAGCCGAAGGCCTTTTGGTGGCGTGGAAACCCTCCAGCTCCGGCACGGCGGGTGAGGAAGTCGCCTTCTCCTCCTGCCAAGGGGGTGGGAGCGAGGTGGGACCCCCCCCACCCCGGTTTTATTGTCCCCAGCCCGGTAGAGACAAAGCCCTGCCGTCATTTGGGCGATGGGGAAACTGAGGCACGGAGAGCCGGGGTGCTTTCGTCCCGTGGGAGCGTTTCTCCGTCGCCCGTGACTTGGCGAGGGTGCCGGGGGGGGGGGGCCCGGCGCCGTCGTGCTGGCCGGAGCATGTGGCAATCGCTGGCGTGGCGAAACGATGGGCAAGGGGGGGTCAGGGAGGGGGATCCCAGCTGGTGCCGGGCGCTTGGCAGGGCTTTGTGCTCCTGCTGCCGGCTGCTGCGGGCGTGCAAGGCGGGCGTGCAAGGCAGGTGGGTGTGCAAGGCAGGCGTGCAAAACTCCGCTCCCCCTCCCTGCGTCAGTTTACCCCAAACCGGGGATTTTCGGGGGGGGGGGGGGGCGGAAAACCCAACACCGGCACTCCCCTGGCTCACGTGGCGTGGACTGGCCTTGCATGCACCGAGTTTGCCAGGTCTGAGCCAGCTGGGGAGCGGTTGGAGGTTACGGGGTGTTCAGCCCTGAGGTCTGCGTTTTGGGGGGGCCAGTGGAGGTGGTTGGCGGGGGGGGGGATGACGGGGGGAAGTGGTTGTTGGTTCCTGCACCGGCCGGGGGGGGAAATGGCGGTTTTTGTTTAAAGAAAGTTTCATCAAAGGCCGTTTCGCCCCACCCAGGGCCGTGCCCCGGGCCAGGGGGGGCTGTCGGTGTCCCCCACCCCGGGGGGGGACGGCTTCCAGGCGCTTGGAGAGCAGCCACTGTCCCCGCTGCCAGCTGTCACCGCTTTAGAAACGAGGGGGGCCCCCCATCAAAGGCAGCGGGTGGGGGGGGACGACATGGGACACAGCCGCGGGGCCCCCCCCGGCTGGGATGTGCTGGTGGCAGATGGAATGTGTGGGACCCCCCCCCCCCGCCGTCCCGCCACGGCTTTACAACCACGGGGACCCTGTCTCCTGTGGCGGGACCTGCTTTTGGGGGGTTCCTGGCAGGGCAGGCCCCCCCGCCACGCTGCTGCCTTCCCGGGAGCTCCCCAAAACAGCAGAGGGGGGGTCCCCGCCGCTCCCACCTGCACCCCTCCGGCTGAACCCCCCCCAAACCCGCAGCCTCGCTCCTCCCGCGGCTTGAAACCTCAGAGGGGGCAAATTTGGGGCCAAACCGGGCCTTCTGTGCACTGGGGGGGGGGCACCCCCTCTTCTGGTGGGGGGGAAGGAGCTGCCGGGCATCCCCGCATGGTTTCGGCCCCGGCACGGCGGCATCTTTTGTTGCCACGCCGGTGAAGACGGCGCTGGCTTTGTTCAACACCGGGGTGGCAGGCGGGGGGGGGGACGACACGACTGTCCCCAACGAGGAGGGGACCGACGGCAGCTCCGTGACGCCGTTTCGAGGGTCGGATCCATCACCCAGGTCAGCCCCTTGGCTTTTTCGGGGGGCTGCCCCCCCCACCCCGGCTCTTCGCACCCGGCACGGAGGCGGTGATGCCGCAGGTGGCTTTTTTTTAGGGGGGGACGCACACACACGACTACGGGGTGGTGGCAGCTGGGGTTGTCATCGTCCCGAAACCGCTCCCCCCTGGGTCTGGCCGGAGTTTTTCGGCTCCGGAGGTTGGCGCGGGTGTGTTCTCGCGCAGGAAAAGAAATGGGCTATCTTGGGCGAAGTCGTGTCGGTGCCAGCAGAAATACACCCGCCGTAGGCGTCACACCGCGGCGCCGGAAAAAAAAACCACCCAACAAAAAACCCCCCCCCCCCAATTTCTATTTAAAGTGGAGAAACTTTGTGCTCCCCGCCAGCGCCGGGGAGGTCGGATGCGGGGGGGACCCTCCGAAACCCCCGGCCCGGAGAAGCCGCGGTGCCCTGTGCCGGGGATTGGGCTCAACACCCGTTTTTGTGCCGGGGTTGGGGTTTTGGTGCCGGGTGCTGCTGGGTTTGGGGGTGATGTTGGGGGGGTGTTTGCGTTGGGGTATCTGCTGCTGGGTTTTTGGGGGGGGTTCCTTGTGTGTTTTGGGGGGCGCAGGGACGGAGGCGGTGGCACGGCCACTGGTTTTGTCCCCCCCCCCGGGTATTTACAGCCACGCAGTGGCTCGTGTCCTGCCGCCTCTGATGTGCCCCCCCCCAGCTGTGGGGTGCAGCCTGACACCCCCAAACCCGCTGTTGGACCCAGGTGTCCGGGCTGGGTGGGGGTCACCATCCCCACCGGCAGCGGGGACCCTCTGTGACCCCCCCCGCCCTGGCACTTTTGTCCCCACCGGGCTGGATTTGGGGCTCCCATCCCCGGTGAGCAGCCAGAGCCCCCCGGGGCTCCGAGCCCCCAGCACCCCCCCCATGTACTCTCCCTTCTGTAGACAGGCAAGGGGCTGCGTGGGACCCCCCCCAAAATACTTCCAGGGCATCCAGGGGCGATGCCGAAGCCTCGGGTTTTATTTTTATGGCATCGTCACCGGTTGCGCCCGTGTCCCCCCCCCAGCGCGGCCTTTGTGGGGTGGGGGGGACCCAGGCAGGGTAGGGGTCCAAGTAGGGGGACCCAGACATGCTGCAGGGTGGGGGTCCGGGTGGGGGGACCCAGGCAGGGTGGGGGTCCAGGTGGGGGGGACCCAGGTGTGCTGCAGGGTGGGGGTCGGGGTGGGGACCTTGGTGGGGGGGAACCCAGGCAGGGTGGGGGTCCGGAGCGGGTGGGAGCCGGTGTCGGGGAGCAAATCCAGGCGGGCTGATGGCGGGGGGGCCGCGGCTGCAGGAAGAGGAATCGCCTCCCGCCTTTGTCTGGCGGCGGTTCGGTTTCCTGCGGCCGGGGCCCGGAGGAACCAGGGGGCCGGAGGAACCGGGGGGCTGGGCTGCCGGTGCCCTGCCGGGGTCCCTCCGGAGATGGGGGGGGAGCAAAACCAAAACAAGAGGAAGAAAAAAGCAAAATTAGAAAAAGGAAAGAGAAGGAAAAAAGGAAAAGCGGAGGAAAAGGAAAGGAAAGCGGAGGAAAAGGAAAGGAAAGCAGAGGAAATGAAAGCCAAAAAAAGGGGAAAAAAAGCAAAAACAGAAAAAAAAGGAAAGCAAAGAAAAAAGAAAGGAAAAAAAAAGGAAAGCAAAAAAAAAGAAAAAAGAAAGGAAAGCAAAAAAAAAGGCAAAAAAAGTAAAAAAAAATCCACCACCACCCCCCAAAAAGAAAAAAGCAGCCAAAAAAAAAAGAAGGCAAAGCAAAGTAAAAAGCAAAGCAAAAAAAAAAAAGGCCCGGGAACAATCGCGGCGCAGAGCGGGGCAGATGTTGTGGCCGGAGGCTCGGCGGGCGCCGCTCCCTCCCAGCCGGGCTGGGGGCCGAGGTCGGGGGGGGCCGGGGGGGGCCGCGGGGCCGGGATGTGCTGCTGCTCCTGCGCCCCGTTCCCGGCGGACAGGGAGGTGGAGAGACCCCTCTGCGGAGAGCGGGTGAGCACCCGATCCCCCCCCCCAGCTCCGGATGAACCCTGTCGTGTCCCCCCCAGCATGGAGTGGGGGCTGTGGCTGCGTCGTGTCCCCCCCCCCGCCGGTGTCTCCTCTCCCTGGAGACCACAGGGTGGGGGGATGCTCTGCTCAGCCCCACTCCTGTCCCGTGGGCTCCTGTGGTCTTCCTCACCTTCCCCACCTGCCTGGCTCCTCCCGGGGGGGCCCTTGGTCTCTCACCCACCCTCCCGGGGTGGGGGGGTCAGGAGCAGGGATGGAAACCGGGACCCCCTTCGGCATCGCTGAGCCGCGGGAAGGGGGATTGGGGACCCAAAGCACCGTTGTTTTGGGGGGGCTGGCGTGGAGAGGGTCTGTTTGGCGGGTGCCCCGGTGCCAGGCACGGCCGGGTGCCATGGTGGGGGGGGACAAAGGCGGCTCTGTGCTGGCCAGGGCACGGGGGGGGTCCGAGGCAGGAGCGGCCGCCCTCGAGATGCTCGGGATAACGCCTTCTCGCTCCCCTTTTCCGGGAGAGGATAACCATGGCGAGCCACCGGCAGCACCGGGGTCCCCAAACCGGACCCCAAAACCATGCCCATGGGGGGCAGCTGGCCTCCGAACCCCCGTTTCGGGGGAAAAAAGGGTGAAAATACCCACTTTGGATTAAAAAAAGGAGGTGGGAAGGCGCAGGGCTGCCGGCTGCGATGCTCCGGCGATGCCCCCAGCCCCCATGGGTGCCAGGGAGCATCGTCACCTCCCCCCACCGCGGCCCCCGCATCTCGTCCCCATTGGGGCTGGCGGCTGCGGTGCCGGGGCGGGGGGGGACATGTGCTGGGGCGGGGGGGATCTCTCCCGCAGCCACCCGGTTGTCATGGTTATGGGATGATGGGAAGCACGGGCGAGCGGAGCGATCGGGGTGGCTTCTCCCCAGCCGCTCAGCTCCCCGTCCTCCCCACCCCGGGGTGGCAGGACCCCCGAGCATCGCGGGGGACCGGGTGGTCCCACGTCACCCCCGGCTCCCCGCAACCATGAGCCGCATCCCGAAGCAAGCGGGGGCCATGCCGGGTGGTGCCGCCGGGCGCCCGCCCTGCCGCAGCCCCGTCAGGCGCCCGTCGCATCTCTCCGGGCAGAGCAAGGAGAAGGAGAAGATGAAGGAGGGCAAGGAGAAGGACGCCCGCTACACCAACGGCCACCTCTTCACCACCATCACCGTCTCCGGCATGACCATGTGCTTCGCTTGCAACAAGAGCATCACGGCCAAGGAAGCTCTTATCTGCCCCAGTAAGTAGCCGAAACGGCCGCGGTGGCTTTGCCGGGGTGGCTTTGCCGGGTGGGCACGGCAATCCCCATTGCAAGAAGCCGGTTGCTCCCGGTTTGGCTGCGCGGATTCGTGCTGCGGAGCAGGAGGGATGCTCACAGGGATGATTTCTCCGAGGCATCCTGGCAAACGCTGGCGTGCCGCCCTAGAATGTCCCGGCAAGGCAGCCGGCACCGCCGGCTCCGTCCAGCTCCCCCGGTGTGGGCGATGCTGCGGTGCCGGATGGAGCCGGTGTGCCCGTGGCACCGGGTTGGCGCAGGGCATTGTGTCCTCTGGGGTTGGGGGGGGCGTCTCGGTGGCACCATGGTGGCTCAGCTGCTCCCCGGCAGCTGCGGTTCCGGCAGCGCCTGGTGTAATCCGCATCCACCCGGATTCCCCCTGCATCTGCTCCCGTCGCTCCGGCACTGGCGGTTCCCCCGGGATGGGGGTGGCGGGAGGGTCCCCCCCCCGCCCCGGTGTCTCCGGGGTGGCCGTGCCATCACCTCTCCCTGTCACCCCCCCCCCCCCCCAGCCTGCAACGTCACCATCCACAACCGCTGCAAGGACACGCTGCCCAACTGCACCAAGGTGAAGCAGAAGGTGAGCGCCTGCCCGGCTGCGACAAGTGACACGAGCTGGCCGGTCTCAGCCGCTCCAGGTTTTTTTTGGGGGGGGGGGGGGGGGGGGGATGGGACGGACACGGGGGGGGGACGACACACACACAGGGACGGTGACACCCGCCATGACGCCTCCGCTCCCTCCCCAGCAACAGAAAGCCGCGCTGCTGAAGAACAGCTCGGCGCTGCAGTCGGTCTCGCTGCGCAATAAAAGTGAGTGGGGTGCGATGTGCCGGGGGGGTGGGGGAGGACGGCCCTTCCCTCCCCCCCCACCTCCATGCTGCCTGTCACCGAGGTGTCGGGGCAAGGCCCGGTCCCTCTCCCGGCTGCGGGGACACCCCCCGGGAGGGCTAGGGGACACATCGCTGCCTGGGGATGCTGGGGGGATGCTGTATCGGGGTGTCCCCTGTGGGCAGCAGGGACACGGTGTGCAGCCTGGGGAGTGATGGGGGGGGGTGTCATGGCACTGACCCCCCCCCGGTGCGTGTTGTCCCCCCCCAGCCGCCATCCGGGAGCGCCCCAACTCGGCCATCTACCCCTCGGAGAGCTTCCGCCAGACGCTGCTGGGTCCCCGCCGCGGCCGACCCTCCCTCTCCCTCTCCAAAAGCGTCTCCACCACCAACATCGCGGGGTGAGCGGAGCCGGCGGGGGGAACAGGGGGACGGGAGGGTCCGGGGGCGTCCCCAGAGTGTCACCGTCATGTCCCACCGCCCCCCCCCCCCCCCCAGGACGTTCAACGATGAGTCTCCCCTGGGGATACGGCGGATCCTGTCCCAGTCCACGGATTCCCTCAACATGCGCAACCGCACGCTCTCCGTGGAGTCGCTCATCGACGAAGGTGGGGACCCGCCGGGGTGGGGGGGACACGGGGCGCAGGGCCAGCCCCCCCGGTTCCCACCGCCCTCCCGCGCAGGTCCCGACGTCATCCTCAACCAGCTGATGAGCGACTTCGAGACGGACGGGAAGGACTTCGAGGCGGATTCCTGGAGCTTGGCCGTGGACAACAGCTACCTGCAGCAGCACAAGATGGACGTCATGAAGCGCCAGGACGTCATCTACGGTGAGCGGCCGCGTGGGGACGGCCTGGACCGGTGGGACATGGCGGGACGGGGTACCGGGGTGAGTTGGGGATGGAGGGACAGGTTAGGGGACACAGGGATGGGTCAGAGCTGCAGGCCTGGGGATGCAGAGATGGGGGACGTGGGGACAGTGTAGGGGACATAGGGGTGGGTCAGAGATGCAGGGACGGGTAGGAAGAGATGGGGACACGACACAGGGACAGCGTAGGGGACACAGGGACAGGGATGAAGAGATGGGATCACAGGGACAGGGAAGGGGACACAGGGACAGGTCAGAGCTGCAGAGATGGGGGACACAGGGACAGGTCAGAGCTGCAGAGATGAGGATGCAGAGATGGGGGACGTGGGGACAGGGTAGGGGACACAGGGATGGGGATGAAGAGATGGGGGACACCCGGAGGCGGTGGGGACAGGGCGAGGTGCCGTCCCCGCCGGCGCAGAGCAGGCTGGGACCCGCCGCGGTGGCTGCCGCCTCTCACCCATCCCGCCCCGCCGCAGAGCTGATCCAGACGGAGATCCACCACGTCCGCACGCTGAAGATCATGGCCAACATGTTCCGCAAGGCCATGCTGGAGGATCTGCAGGTGGATCCGGCCACGGTGCAGAAGATCTTCCCCTGCGTGGACGAGCTGAGCCAGATCCACGAGCGGTTCCTGGCGCAGCTCCTGGAGCGTCGCAGGGAGTCCCTGGCCCACGACAGCAACAAGAACTTCGTCATCAACCAGCTCGGGGACATCCTCGTCAACCAGGTGGGGACGGCGCGAGGCCACCAGAGCCCATGGGTGCTGGCAGGGGGGGGGGTATGGGCTCGCTGACGTCCCCTCATCTCCCCCCGCCAAGTTTTCGGGTGCCAGCGCGGAGCAGCTGAAGAAAGCCTACTCCGAGTTCTGCAGCAAGCACACCAAAGCCGTGAAGGAGTACAAGGACCTGCTTGCCCGCGACAAGCGCTTCCAGCAGTTCATCCGGGTGAGCGCCCGTCGTCCCCGCACGGCTCCAGAGGGACCCCCGGGATGGGTGTCAGGGTCTCCCCGCAGGCTCTGGGCTTCGTGCCCTGCTGGAAGACCCTTCTGCCAACTCCGTGCCTCAGTTTCCCCAACTGCGTGTCTCTCCCTGATGCCTCTTAATGTGGTTGTGAGCCCCGGGAGGGGCCGGCCGCTGCTAACTTCCCTCCTCCTTCCCTCCCTCCGGCCGGCCAGAGGATGACGCGGTCCCCGCTGCTCCGACGTCACGGCGTGCCCGAGTGCATCTTGCTGGTGACGCAGAGGATCACCAAGTACCCGGTGCTCATCGAGCGCATCCTGAAGAACTCCAAAGGTAACGGGGCTGGGGGCGGGCGGGCGACACGAGGGGCTGCCCGGGCTGAGGGGGGGGGCGTTTCCAGCCCTGACCGTGTCCCCCCCAACCCTTCATCCCAGACAACGAGGGCGACTTCGCGGACCTGTCGCAAGCGCTGAAGCTGGTAAAGGAGCTGATCTCCTCCATCAACGAGGAGGTGCACACGTGCGAGATGAACGCGCGGCTGTGGGACGTCTACAGGCGCGTGGACGGCCGTGCCAAAGTGCAGCTGCCGTGGGAGAGCCGCGCCGGCGTTTTCGGCAAGGACGAGCTCCTGCGGCGTAAGCTGGTGCACAGCGGCTGCATGCTCTGGAAGACGGCGGCCGGGCGCTTCAAAGGTGGGGACCGGGGTGCTGGGGGGGACACACAGGGGTGCTGGGATGGAGCTGCCAGGGGATGGGGTGCCAGGGCATGGGGATACTGGGGACCAGGGTGCCAGGGCATGGGGATGCCAGGGCATGGGGGACCAGGGTGCTATAGGATAGGGTTACTGGGACACCTAGGGACTGGGATGCCAGGGTGCCAGGGCATGGGGTACCAGGGCACGGGGATGCTGGGGGACGAGGATGCCAGGAGATGGGGGTACCAGGGGACAAGGATGCCTGTGGAGCAGGGTGCCAGGGCGCAGGCGTGCCGTCACCCTCCATGGACGAATTTGGGAGCAGCCCTGGGACTACGGGGGCCCTGGGGCTCTGCGGGGTGGGACACGCCACCGCCTCGCACCCACCCCAGCATCTCGCGTCCCTGCGCTCCCTCCCAGACGTCCTGGTGCTGCTGATGACAGACGTCCTCATCTTCCTGCAAGAGAAGGACCAGAAATACACCTTCCCCATGCTGGTGAGCCGCCGCCGCCCGGCCCCCTGCATCCCGGCCCCCCACCGCAGCCGGGACGGCCGCGCCGGCACCGGGACGGCATTCCGACCCCATCACCTGTCCCGCAGGACAAGCCGGCCGTCATCTCCCTGCAAAACCTCATCGTGCGGGATATCGCCAACCAGGAGAAGGGGATGTTCCTGATCAGCGCGGCGCCGCCGGAGATGTACGAGGTCCACGCCGCCTCCCGCGACGACCGCAACAACTGGATGAAGGTCATCCAGCAGACGGTCAGCCTGTGAGTGTCAGCCCCGGGGCAGGGGAGGGGGGTGGATTTTTGGGGGGTCCCCACGGCCGCGGGGCGGGCGATGGGGAGGGGGAAGGTGGGCGCAGCGCCGGGTTGGGTCCTCTGAGCCTTGGCAGGATGCGGCCGGTGGGAAGGGCGGACGCGGCGTGGTGGGGTTGGGGGGTCCTGGCTCTGACCCCCCCCGTCCCTTCCAGCTGCCCCAGCCGCCAGGACTTTCCCCTGATCGAGACGGAGATCGAAGCGTCCTTACGCAAGCTGAAAGGTGGGTACCGCTGCCGCAGGGGTCCCCGTCCCCGTCCCCCCATCCTGACTCGTCCCCCTGCCCCTGCTCATCCCCCCAGATCCCTACTTGTCCCCCCCCCATCCCTGCTCATCCTCTCCCCACCCCGCAGACCGTATCCTGCAACACGATCGGAAGATCACGGCGCTGCTGGAGGAGAAGGTGGGGCTCTTCGCCGACATGCTGGCCCTGGCCAGCGGCTGCGAGGAGCCCTCGCCCACCCTGGCCCCTCGCACCCTCTTCCACTCCGACTCGGCCGAGGGTTCCCGAGGGGAAAAGCTGATGCACGACGCCATCCGGGAAGGTATGGATGCTCTGGGATGCTCCGGGGTGGCGATGCTCCGGATGGGGAAACTGAGGCACGGGGCTGGGCTGGGGTCCCCCCCTGCGGTGTGGGGCTCATCCTGTGCTTCCCCGCAGTGGAGTGCCTGAAGGAGATATTCACCGGCGCTGGACGTGACCGGGACCAGAATAACCTCGCCGAGGCTGAGAGCTGCCCCAGCCCCGGCGCCAGCAGTAAGATGGGGGACGGGGGACACGCGCCACGCGCCTGGCTGGGGGTCCCCCGGGACCGCGGTGGGGCTCACCCCCTGCCTCTCCCTGCAGACGGCGACGCCGGCAGCTTCAACGGCTCCCTGGAGTTTTGCAGGGCGGATTCGGATGCTGGGCAGCGGGTGAGCGCGGTGCCAGGGACACCGGCGGGGACACCGGCGGGGACACCCCCACCCCGTGCCGGGGCCACCGCGGTGTCACTGTTCTCTCTCCGTAGGATGGGAACGGCAACCAGCTCCTGCAGAGGGTACCCCAGGAGGTAAGGGGGGGCACGGGATGGGGGAGAGACCCGGCTCCCTCCCCGCGGTTTCCCCGCCCCGGTTCACCAGGGGTTCACCGTCCCGTCCTCTCCTCCCCAGGAGATCAACCAGCGGCTGGTGAACCTCTACACCCTCCTGCATGGGCTCCAGGTTGGTGGGGCCATGCTGCGGGGAGGGGGGGGACGGGGAGGGGGGGACAAACCCGCATCCCCCCTGCCCGCGCCCCCTGCCGACATCCCCTGCCTGCATCCATCTCCCTGCCTGCACCCCCTGCCCACACACATCCCCCTGCCTACATCCATCCCCCTGCCTGCACCCCTGCCCACTTACATCCCCCTGCCCACTTACATCCCCCTGCCCACACACATCCCCCTGCCTGCATCCATCCCCCTGCCTGCACCCCCTGCCCACACACATCCCCCTGCCCACACACATCCCCCTGCCCACACACATCCCCCTGCCTACTTACATCCCCCTGCCCACACACATCCCCCTGCCTACATCCATCCCCCTGCCTGCACCCCCTGCCTACATCCATCCCCTCTGCCTACATCCATCCCCTCTGCCTACATCCCCCTGCCCGCACCCCCTGCCCGCACCCCCTGCCTACACCCCTGCCCGCCTCCCCGCAGGCGGTGGTGAGCCAGCAGGACACGCTGCTGGAGCTGCAGCTGCAGGAGGGCCCGGAGAAGCCGTCCCGCCGCGGTTCCCAACCGGCCCCGGCCGAGCCGGCGGCACGAGCGGGCGAGAAGCCCGGCACCACGGAGCTGGCGCTGCTGCAGCGGCAACACGGGCTGCTGCAGGAGGAGCTGGGGCGCTGCCGGCAGCTCTGCCAGGAGCGGGCGCAGGAGGCGGCAGCCCTGGAGACGCGGCTGCGGGACAGCGAGCAGGAGCGCGCCCGGCTGGAGCGCGAGCTGGAGGAGGCCCGGCGGCAGCTGGGTGCTCTGCGGCAGGAGGGCGGCACGCGGGGACGCCGGGGGCCGATCCGCGGCGGAGGAGTCTGCCGGCCGGAGATGCGCTCTATCTCAGCTTCACCCCGCCCCAGGTAGCGGGGAGGATGGGCTCATGCGTGGCATGAGTGCGGCCGGCCTCAGCCCACCCGGGTTTGGGGTCTGGGGGGTGGGGGGGAAAGGGTGTGCTCACACATGGCACGAGTGCGTCCAGCCTCAGCCCACGCAGGTTTGGGGTGCGGGGAGGGGTTGGCAGGGGTGAAAAGATGTGCTCACGCATGACATGAGTGCGTCCGGCCTCAGCCTACCTGGGTTTGGGGTCTGGGGGGGGGGGGAAGGGTGTGCTCACGCATGGCACGAGTGCGTCCGGCCTCAGCCCACACAGGTTTGGGGTGCGGGGAGGTGGTGGTGGGAGGGATGCGCTCACACGTGGCACAAGTGCGTCCAGCCTCAGCCCACCTGGGTTTGGGGCCTGGGGTAGGGGGAAGATGCGCTCATGCATGACACGAGTGTGTTCGGCCTCAGCTGATCCGGCTCCGTGGCCTTGGCGTGGGGGGGGGGCGGGGGGGGCAGGGGAAGGATGCACTCGTGCGTGACACGAGTGCGTCCGACCTCAGCGCACCTGGATTTGGGGTGCAGGGAGGCCGCCACGGGGGTTGAAAGATGCACTCATGCGTGGCACGAGTGTGTCCGGCCTCAGCTCATCTGGCTTTGGGGCCTCGGGGGGGCGGGAAGGATGTGCTCGTGCATGACACGAGTGCATCCGGCCTCAGCCCCCCGCATGTTGGGGGGCACGGGGGCTCAGGCCTGACACCCCCCACCCCCCCCTCTCCGCAGCTGAGCCACGGCCCCCACCCCGCCAGCCTCTCCTACCACCACCCTGCCTTCGCCCCCTGCCCCCGGGAGGAGCTGGATTACCGGGGGGGCGATCCCGACCGGCTGCAGGAGGGTGAGGACGCCCTGGACGTGCTCCTGGAGGACGAGGGCTTGGGGGGCCGCCTCTCCCCCCCGCCAGCCCCCGAGGTGGGTCCCTGGGGACGAGGGGGTGCCGGGGCCGGCCCTGGGCACCCGCTTTTTTCGGGGTGGGGGGTTTCACCTGGCGTTTTCCCGTAGATTTCCTGAGGATGCAGGATATTCCCGAGGAGGTGGAGAGCAGCCAGGAGCTGAAGGAGGGCGACGGGGGCTCCTCGGACAGTTAGGGACCGGCTCCAGCCCCTCCTGGCCCCCCCCAGCACCCCACGACCCCCCCCCCCCCCCCCAAGGAGATGCTGGGGGCAGGATCCGGCCGTGGGGGGGTTGGGGACAGCGGGATGGGGGGCACGCGGGGGTGTTTTGGGGAGCTACTATTCCCATGGGAGCCTTATGGGGCTGGGGGGGGGGCAGGGGGTCCGGTTGCCCCCTCCCCTCCTCCAAGCTGGTGGCTGGGGGGGGGGGCAGCATTTTGGGACCGATGTCCCCCCTCCTCCGCTCGGATTTATTTATTTATTTTGTCGTCTTGGGGTGGGGAGGAGGTGGGGAGGGGGGGGCCCTGGGCTGTCCCAGCACTGGGCAGGATGCGGCCCCCCCCCCCCCAGCCCCCTGGGACAGCGGTGACGTCCCCAGTGGTGGGGGTGAGCCCGTCTCTACCAAAGCTCGTCCCCCACCCTGGTTTGGGGGGCTGCCCGGGGCGGGGGGCTGGGATGGGCGGTTTTAATCAGTCGGTTGGGTCCCCTCGGTTTAACTGTAAAAAAAAAAAAAAGATGTTGGGGGAAAAAAAAAAAGAAAAAAGAATTGGAAAATAATTAAAAAGACCAGTTTGGACCCAATCTGTGCAAGTGGGGTGCTGGGGGGGGCAGGGGGAGAGGAGGGGGGGGGCAGAGCCCAGCTGGGAGGAGGTGGGCTGCGGGCATGGCCGGCTCCAGGCTGCCGGGGGGGGGACACGAAGCGGGAGGACGGAGTGCTGGGGTCGTGGCGTGCAGCGAGTGCGTGGGGTCTCAGCCCTGCAGCGAGTGCGTGGGGTCTCAGCCCCGCGGCGAGTGCGTGGGGTCTCAAGCCCACGCCTGCGTCCATCGGTGTGTCCCCCCCTCCCCGAGCATGTCCCCAGCCTGTCCCTGTGTTGTCCCCTCGGGGTGCGCCGAGCGTGTCCGTTCTCAAGCAGGCTGCTCTTTGTGTGGTGCCTGACGCCAGGGTGATGGGCACCCACGGCCGGGGGTGCCCGGGGCGGGGTGTCGGGGACGGGTTTCCCGGCTCTCATGGGGAAGACGGCGAGCGGGAGGTCCCCCCGGGGAGGTGACGGGACAAGCCTGGGCTGGGCGCGAGCCAGCCCCGGGCGTGGGGAGGCGACGGGGCGGAGGACGCGCACCCAAGGCGCCCGCACCCACACGCCTCCGACGCTTCACGGCACCCGCACCCGCCCCGGCCCGGCCGGGGGTAGGGGGTCCTGGGGAGCGTCCCCCCCCGGCCGCCATGAAGCGGATGTTCTCCTGCTCCAGCTCGCAGGTGGCGGTGAGTCCCGGCCCCCCCCCCCCCCCCCCCGCCATGCCCAGGGGGGACCTCAGCCTGTCCCGGGGTTGGGGACCCCCTCCCCACCCCTGTGGATGGGGGTAACACCCAGCCTCGGTGCCCTGCAAGCACCCACGGGTGCTGCCACGGTGCCTGGGTGGGTCTAGGGGGGGCTGCGGCCACATTTGGGGTGAGGGGATGCTGCGGCCCCCCTGCTGCCAGCCGGCCCCGCCTGCCCGCCGGTCCTGAACCCCGTCCGGCCGTGGTGCCCAGCGCCGGTCCTGCCCCGGTGCCAGCTGCGATCCTGGCTCCGCTGCCGGCTGCGACCCCGATCCCAGCCCCGATGCCGGCTGCAATCCCAACCAAACCCAATCCCAGCCCTGATGCCGGCTGCATTCCCAACCCCAATCCCAGCCCCAATGCCGGCTGCAATCCCAATCCCAGCCCTGATGCCAGCTCTGATGCCAGCTGCAATCCCAACCCCAATCCCAGCCCCGATGCCAGCTGCAATCCCAATCCCAGCCCTGATCCCAGCTCTGATGCCAGCTGCAATCCCAACCCCAATCCCAGTCCCGGTGCCGGCTGCAATCCCAATCCCAGCTCTGATGCCAGCTCCGATGCCGGCTGCAATCCCAACCCCAGTCCCAGCTCTGATGCCGGCTGCAATCCCAACCCCAATCCCAGCCCTGATGCCGGCTCCGATGCCGGCTGCAATCCCAACCCCGATCCCAGCCCCAATGCCGGCTGCAATCCCAACCCCAATCCCAGCCCCAATGCTGGCTCCGATGCCGGCTGCAATCCCAACCCCAATCCCAGCCCCGATGCCGGCTCCGATGCCGGCTGCAATCCCATGCCCAATCCCACCCCCAATCCCAGCCCTGATGCCGGCTGCAATCCCATGCCCAATCCCACCCCCAATCCCAGCCCCGATGCCGGCTGCAATCCCAGCCCCGATACGCCGATGCTCAGCCGTGATCGCCGGTGCTTACCCCCAAACCTGGCCGTGCTGCGGGTCCCGACGCCCAGCCCGGGCCCGGTGCCCGGCCCCGGTGCCCACCCACGCTCCGCACCATGGTGGAGCCCGGCCTGGCGCGGTGGCAGCCCGACAAACCAGCCGGGCAGGCGCAGGCAGGGACACGCTCGCCTGCCTCGCCTCGTCTTCCTCGACCGGCACCCAGGGCTGGGCTCCGCGGGGATTTCGGGTCCCCAGCGCCCCGTCCCTGATGGAGCACCCCAACAAGTGGGGAAACTGAGGCACGGCTCCGCGCCGCTGCAGGGGCAGGCACTTGGGGGGCACATCCCAAAAGAGGGGTCAGCCCCAAAGCGCTGCCTCCGCCGTGGCCCTTCTGCCTGGAGAACCTGTGCCTCAGTTTCCCCTCGCCGCCCGGCGGGGCGGGGGTCCCGTCCCCGCAGCCCCCCCGCAGCCGCTCGCCCCCCTCCCCAGGTTGAGAGCTGGAACAAGCAGGACCAGAAGCTTTTGGAAGCGGTGGAGAAGGGCGACGTGGGCAGGGTGTCCGCCCTCGCCTCCCGCAAAACGGCCCGGCCGGCCAAGCTCAACGCCGTGGGGCAATCCGCGTACGTCAGCCCCGGCATGGGGGGGGGACACACACGCAGGAGGGTCCCCGGGGCGCTGGGGTGGCGGATGGGGACCTCGGTCGCAGCCACCTCTCGCCCTCCTCCAGCTTCCACCTGGCTGCATCCAAGGGTCTCACCGAGTGCCTGACGCTGCTGCTGGCCCACGGGGCCCCCGTTAACGAGAAGAACGATGACGGTAAGTGGGGGACAGCGTGGGGACACGTCCCGGTGCGGGGGGGGGACACACACACGACACAGCCAGGTCTGAGCCGGGACAGGGTCCGGTCCCCACGTCCCCTCCGGGTGACGGTGAAGGGCTGAGCATACCCCAGACCTGCACCCCAAAGCACCGAACCCCGGGGCAGCACCCTGTCCTGCCATACCGGGGCAAGATGTCCCCAAGGCGAGATGTCCCCTGGGGGGGTGGGGGTCCCCCGCCAGCCGTGTCCCCGGTGTCCCCCTCGGCTGCCGGTGCCCAGCCCGCGGGTCTCTTGCAGGCAGCACCGCTCTGCATCTGGCCACCATCGCCTGCCAGCCCCAGTGCGTCAAGGTCCTGCTGCAGGTACGGGCCCCGCCGGGGACAAGGATGGGGATGGAGATGGAGAGGAAGATGAGGATGAGGATGGGGACAAGGACAGGGGTGGCGACGGGGATGGAGATGATGGAGATGCGGAGGGGGATGAGGATGGAGCTGCGGATGGAGGTAGGGCCGGGGGTAAGGATGGGGACAAGGAGAGGGTGGAGGCAGGAGTGAGGATGAGGATGGGGAGAGGGCTGGGAGGGGCAGGGCAGGACGCCGGGTCCCGTCCCCAGCTCGGGGAGGGTCTCTGCCCACTGTCCCCCCCCCCCCCAGTACGGTGCCAACGAGAGCCACGTGGACGGGCAGAACCGAACCCCCCTGCACTGGGCTGGTGAGTGCCGGGGGTCCCCAAACCAGGCTGGGATTGGGGGGGGGGGTGTGGCACTGAAGGCTCGTATGGGGGGGCCCATCTGACCCCCCCAAGAGAGCCGGCCCCCCGCGCTGACGCGGCCCCCCCGCAGCCTCCTCGGGCTGCGCCTCCAGCGTGCTGCTGCTCTGCGACCACGAGGCCCTCCTGGATGTCACCGACGCCGTGAGTGGGGACCATGGCAAGGCGGGGGGGGGGGTGGCAGGGGACGGCGGGGGCTGACAGGCACCTTGCGTGTCCCCCCCCAGCACGGGCAGACCCCCCTGATGCTGGCGGCGCGGGGGAACCACGCTGCCATCTGCGCCCAGCTCCTGCGGAGAGGGGCCGACCCCAACCTGGCCGACAAGGACAAGAAGTGAGTGGCCGCGGGGAGAGGGGACGCTTGTAGGACAATTGGGGGTGACAGGGAGGGGGGGGCTCTCTGCTCTGCCCCCATGCCCGGGGCGGTCCCCAGGGAGAGGGGGGGAAAGGGGTGGGGAGGGACCTGTGCCATTGTGCCACCGTGCCACCGTGCCATCGTGCCACTGTGCTGCCATGCCATCTTGCCACTGTGCCACTGTGCACCCATGGCATCGTGCCACCATGCCATCATGTCACCGTGCCACTGTGCACCCATGGCACCGTGCCATCGTGCCACCGTGCCACCATGCCATCATGTCACTGTGCCACTGTGCACCCATGCCACTGTGCCACTGTGCACCCACGCCATCATGCCACCATGCCATCATGTCACCGTGCCACTGTGCACCCATGCCACCGTGCCATCGTGCCATCATGTCACCGTGCCACCGTGCACCCGTGCCACCGTGCCATTCCACTGAGCCACCATGCCACTATATCATTGTGCGGCTGTGCCACCGTGCCTTCGTGCCACCGTGCCACCGCTCCCGCAGGACCGCCCTGACGCTGGCCTGCGAGCACCGCAGCCTGAAGTCAGCCAAGCTGCTGCTGAGCCACGGGGCGACCGTGGGGGACGAGGACCGCTGGCACTATGCCAGCGGGGAGACCCCCAGCCGCACGCTCCGGCGGCTCCTGCGCGGCACCCGCGGCGGGGGGAGAGGTGAGCCCCCACCCGCCATCGCCCCCACCCGCTGTCACCCATCCAGCCCTGCCTGGCTGCTTATTTTAGGGGAAAAAAAGGGAAAAAGGGGATTGTTTCTTTTCCTCCTGGCAGAGAACGGCACCGCCTGTGCCGGGGACCCCGTGCCACAGGTGGGAAGCCGGGGAGAGGGGACCCCCGGCAGCGACAGTGAGGAGGAGGAGGATGAGGAGGATGAAGAGCAGCGGGACGGGTGCGATGCCCGGCGGGTGCGGCGGCTGCAGGAGCGGCTGGCAAGGAAGAAGCGGGAATGCCAGCGGCTGGCGGCCGCCGCCGCCAGCATCCGGCAGCGGGTGCGGGAGCTGGCGCAGCTCCTGCCTGGATGCGAAGCCGGGGACGGGACGGAGGATGAGGATGGTGCCTGCCTGGCCCTCCTGGCCCAGCACGTGGGGGAGCTGAGGAAGAGGATGATGGCCGAGGAAGAGGGGGATGGAGGACACCAAACCGCGGCACAGCTCGACGGTGATGACGGAGCGCCGGCGCTGGCCCCGTTCCTGACCTGGCTGGGGGACGAGTGTGCCAAAATGCGGGCGGCGAAGGCGAGCGCCTTCACCCGGAGCAAGGGGCTGCGGAAGGAGGTGGAGGAAGCCCTGCGGAGCAAGCTGCACTACGAGGTGGTGTCGGCCGACGCCGTCCGGAGGAGCTTGGCGGCTTGGGAGAAGATGGTGGTGGGGCTGGAGCAGACGCTGAGCCGCGCCGACGAGACCCACGCCAAGATGCTCGAGGGGTCCCGCGTCCTCCTGGAAAACCTCCGGCGGGAACCGGCGCGGCCGCTCGCCGGGATGGCACCTTGCCGGTGCCCGGTGAACGGCACGGAGCCGGCTCCGGGCGGGAAGAGCCGAGAGGAGCTGGCGAGGGAGGGTGGGAGCTTGGAGAAGGAGATGCTGGAGCTGAAGGAGAGCAATGGGATGCTGCTGGGGGAGCTGGCCCGGCTGGGGCGCGAGCGGGAGCGGCTGCAGGAGGAGCTGCGGGGGCTGCGGGAGCAGGACCCCGGTGCCGAACCGGCGGCGGAAGGTCCCGGTGCGGCCGCCCTGGCCCAGGCGCTGGCGGCCAAGCAGGAGGAGGTGGCGAGGCTGCGGCGGAGGCTGGCGGGGCAGCGGCGGGAGCTGGCGGCGCTGCGGGACGGGGTGGGCGAGAGGGCGCGGGAGGCGGCCGGCGATGCCGGTGCCGGCATCCTGCGGGAGCTGCACCATAAGCTGGACGGGCTGGTGAGGTCCCAGCATGAGGCCTTGCAACTCGTTGCAGAGATGGAGGGTGAGGCTACCCGGGCGAAGGAACCCCCCATAATGACCAGGATGCCGGGGCTGGGCTACCGGGCGAGCTGGAGGATGCACTGGGTGAACTGGTCGAGGAGCTGGGGACGGCGTCGGGTCCCCGCGTGCCGCAGCCGCTGGAGCGGCTCGCCGGTACCACCGCGGCCGCCCTGCGTGGCCGGGAGCTCCCCGGGGAGCAGCCGGGGGCCGAGGCCGAGCGCTGGCGGGCGGCGGCGGCGGAGGAGAAGCGGGCGAAGGAGGCGGCGCTGGCCCGGGCGG
This sequence comes from Gymnogyps californianus, assembly GCF_018139145.2. Classification (NCBI taxonomy): domain Eukaryota; kingdom Metazoa; phylum Chordata; class Aves; order Accipitriformes; family Cathartidae; genus Gymnogyps; species Gymnogyps californianus. The sequence goes on along the minus strand of NC_059499.1, from coordinate 2,479,292 downwards.
CCGAGCGGGAGCGGGAGGCGCGGGAGCTGCGGGAGAAGGCGGAGGGGCTGGAGCGGAGCGTGGGGAGCCTGCGGGCGAGGGCAGGCGAGCTCTCCAGCGCCTGCCGGGACAAGGAGGGGAAGGTAAGGACCGGGCTGGCCTGGGACACGGGCTGGCAGGGACACGGGCCCCGTCCTGTCACCGTCCCCATCACCGTCCCCATCCCCATCCCCATCACTGTCCGCTTCCCATCAACACCCTGTTCCCATCACTGTTCCCATCGCCGCCCCCTTCCCATCACCGCCCCCTTCCCATTGCTGTCCCCATTGCCATCTCCTTCCTATCACTGTCCCCATTGCTGGCCCCTTCCCATCACTGTCCCCATCACTGTCCCCTTCCCGTCACTGTCCCCATCACTGTCCCCTTCCCATTGCTCTCCCCATCGCCATCTCCTTCCCATCACTGTCCCCATCACTGTCCCCTTCCCGTCACTGTCCCCTTCCCATTGCTCTCCCCATCCCCGTCCCCTTTCCCATACCTGACCCCGTCCCCGTCCCCTTCCCATCGCCATCCCCATCCCCGTCCCCCTCCCATCCCTCGCCCCCCATCGCCCATCACCCCTTGCCCCTGCCCCAGTGTTTCACCAGCCCCACGCACCCCGGGGGGAGCTGGGTTTGGGGGGCCCGGGGGGTGCCCGGGACCTCTGGGGCAACCGGGAGCTTCTTCCCACCCCAGTCCCATCTTCCAGGCAAATTGGGGGGGGGGCAGATGGGCAGCAAAGGGACAACCCCGGGGTGTGAGGGGGAGCAGCCAGTCCCCACCAGCACCCCGGCTTTGCCCCCCGGTACCCCACCCCAGATGAAGAAGCTGTTGGCGGAGACGGAGAAGCTGTCGGCGGAGGTGCTGGGGCTCCGCAGCCAGAGCGCCCGGCTCCAGCTCCAGCTAGAGGTGGGTGCCAGCACCCGGCGTCACCCACTGTCACCTCGTCACCCTTCCCACCTTCTTCTTCTTTCTCCTCCCTAGCTCCAGCAGAAAAACCACCGGGACATCGTAGCGGTCTATAGGACCCACCTGCTGAACGCTGCCCAGGTGGGACCCCGCGTCCCCCTCGCTTCGGGGCGACGTGGGGGGGACGACAATTTTGGCTGCAATGCTGGCAAATACAAATTCGGAGCCCGGCACCGAATTTGGGTCCCCCCCCGCCCTGGGAGGCCGGATCCGGCCCCACGGCAAAGCTTTCCTCCCCACAGGGGTTCATGGATGAGGGGGTCCACGCCATGCTGCTGCGGATCCTGCGGATGGAGGAGTGAGGGGGCAGGATTGGTGCCGGTCCCATTGCCCCCCCCCAAGCCATTAAACTGGAAAAGCTGCGTGTGCCCCCCATCCCGTGTCCCCGTCTGCATCCGGGCGTGCTGGATTCAGTCGAGGTGGGGGGTCCGGCTGGGGGGTGCTGCCCCATCGGGGTACCCGGGGGGGGGGGTTGGTGGGAGGTGGGGTGTGACACCCCGGGAGGGCTCACAGCACCCACCGTGGGCCCCGGTCAGCCCCTGGGGCCCAGGCCAGGACTAGGTAGTGGTGCTGGGCAGACTGCAGGCCAGGACTGGTCCCCGTACAGCGCCAGTCCCATACTGGACCAGTCCCCATGTAGCACCAGTCCCCATGTAGCACCAGCCCCACACAGGACAAGCCCCACACAGCACCAGCCCCATACTGGACCAGCCCCATACCGGACTAGACCCACATAGGACCAGCCCCACACAGCACCAGCCCATATTGGACCAGTCCCATACTGGACCAGTCCCCATGTAGCAGCAGTCCCCATATAGCACCAGCCCCACACAGGACAAGCCCCACACAGCACCAGCCCCATACTGGACCAGCCCCATACCGGACTAGACCCACATAGGACCAGCCCCACACCGGACTAGACCCACATAGGACCAGCCCCACACACCACCAGCCCCATATTGGACCAGCCCCACATAGGACCAGCCCACACAGCCCAGCCCCACATAGGACCAGCCCCATATCGGCCCAGCCCCACACAGCCCCAGCCCCACATAGGACCAGCCCCATACCGGCCCAGCCCCACACATCCCCAGCCCCACACGAGACCCCCCACCCCTCGGCGCAGCCCCCTCCCATCCCGTCCCGGGGGCGTGGCGAGGCGGAGTGGGCGTGGCGAAGGGGAGTGGGCGTGGCGTTGCGGCTGCGCGGCGGGCGCGGAGTTGCGCGACGCTCCCTGCCCGCGCTTTCCCCTCCGCCCCCCCCCCCCCCCCCCCCCCCCCCCCCGCCCTCTCCCGGTCCCCTGCGCCGTGCGGCCGCGGCGGGGCGCGGAGTTTGCCCCGGTCCCTGCGCGGCGGCTGCCATGTCCCAAGATGGCGGAGGCGGCGGAGCTGAAGGTGCGGGGGGAGCGGAGCGGGGCGGGCGGCAGCCGAGCGGCGCCGGGGGCCCGGGGCCCGGCGGGGCGGGAGTGGGGGGTGTGGGGCGCGGGCTGAGGGGAGTCGAGCACCGGGGAGGGGGGGTGTGGGGATGGAGTGTGGCAGCGGTGGGGCTGAGGGGGTCTGTGGGAGTGGGGCCAGGCAGCGTGGGGCTGAGGGGGTCTGTGGGGTGAGGGGGCTGAGGGCGAGGGGGTGGGGCTGAGGGGGTCTGTGGGGCTGAGGGGGTCTGTGGGGCTGAGGCAGGTAGCGCGGGGCTGAGGGGGTCTGTGGGGCTGAGGCCAGGCAGTGTGGGGCTGAGGGGTCTGTGGGGCTGAGGGGTCTGTGGGGCTGAGGCCAGGCAGTGTGGGCTGAGGGGTCTGTGGGGCTGAGGGGGTCTGTGGGGCTGAGGCCAGGCAGTGTGGGGCTGAGGGGGTCTGTGGGGCTGAGGGGGTTGTGGGGCTGAGGCAGGCAGTGTGGGGTGAGGGGGTCTGTGGGGCTGAGGAGGTAGCGTGGGGAGGGGGGGGGCTGAGGGGGGGGGGGGCAGGCAGGTGGGGGGGGGGTCTGTGGGGCTGAGGCAGGCAGCGGGGGTGAGGGGCTGTGGGGCTGAGGGGGTCTGTGGGCTGAGGCCAGGCAGTGTGGGGCTGAGGGGTCTGTGGGGCTGAGGCCAGGTAGCGTGGGGATGAGGGGTTCTGTGGGGCTGAGGGGTGGGGCTGAGGGGCAGTGTGGGGCTGAGGGGTCTGTGGGGCTGAGGCCAGGCAGCGCGGGGCTGAGGGGTTCTGTGGGCTGAGGCCAGGTAGCGTGGGGATGAGGGGTTCTGTGGGGCTGAGGGGTCTGTGGGGCTGAGGCCAGGCAGTGTGGGGCTGAGGGGGTCTGTGGGGCTGAGGCCAGGCAGTGTGGGGCTGAGGGGTCTGTGGGGATGGGGCTGAGGGGGTCTGTGGGGCTGAGGCCAGGCAGCGCGGGGCTGAGGGGTCTGTGGGGCTGAGGCCAGGTAGCGTGGGGCTGAGGGGTTCTGTGGGGCTGAGGGGTCTGTGGGCTGGGGTGTGGTAGTGTGGGGCTGAGGGGATGTCTGGGGCTGGGGATCAGGCAGCCTGGGGCTGAAGGGCTGTGGGAGACTGAGGGGATGTGTGGGGCTGGGGGACTTTGCAGTGGGCCCACGGAGGTGTGTGGGGCTGGGGATGTTGGGAGACAGACGGGGCGGCCGTGTGGGGCAGGGGGCCGTGGGGTGGCAGAGCCGGGGGTTAGAGCCGTACCGGGGTGTGGGGCAGTGGTGGACGAAGAGGAGTGGGGGGCTGCAGGGTGGGGGGAGTGAGGCGTGGGGCTGCGGGGACAGCTGGCGTGGGGTGCGGAGGTGAGGATGCTGGGGAGGGATGGGGATGCTGGGAGTCGGGGTGCACAGGGGGGGGCCGAGGTTGAGCCGTGGGGTCCCGACTTGGGGAGAGAGCCGTGGGGCGAAGGGGCCGTGGGGAGGGTGCCGGGGTCTGGACCTTTGTGCGCGGAGCGGCGGGTGAAGCTGTCGACTACGGCAGCCAGCCCGGTGGGCTTGGCCGCGAGAGGAGGGGGCCGAAAGACCTTGGGGGGCTTCGGAGATGCCGAGCCATGGAGAAGAGAGGTAGAAACCTGAAGGAAGGGAGAGCCGAGAGCCGGAGCTGTTCAGAGCCTCGGAGGATGCCGGGGGGTAGGCAGGGGGGCAGAAGAGAACCGCAGGCAGGAGAGGGGACGATGCGGAGGCAGGTTTGGGGTGCAGTACGGGAGGAGGGAGCAGAGAGCGTGTAACATGGTAGTGCTGCACCAGTGCTCACAGCTGGATGGGGTTTCATCTCCCTCCACTCTCTTTTTCTCGTTTTTTTAGGAGTCAGAGTGTGTCACCACCTTTGCCCACCAGACTGTGGAATATGAAATTGCCCCTGGTAACTAATTCCAAAGCTGATTTTTTTTTTTTTTTTTTCTCTCTCTCCTTGTTGGCGGTTTAATATTTTTCCCCCCACAGGCTGGAACATAGGTCTTAGCTGGCTGAAGTGGCCTAGGAGTCCTGCCCCCTTCCCCGTGCCGGGAACAGTAAGACTTTTGGGAACTGGCACCTTTTTGGCAGCCAGCCACAGCAAGAACTAATTCTCCAGAGTAATATTGGTCTGTAATCTTTCCAGCAGTGCCCTGTCCAAATTTTGATACGGCGTTATGGCGTGATCTTTCTCCCTCCCGTAAAACTTAAGCCTGACCACAACAGGAGCCCTATCAAGTGGCAAAACGTTAACGATGTTAGCGGAGAAACTGGATCCGATAATTGTAATTGGGTGACTTGGGACTGCGCAGAAGTCGAGCTCCGGCAACCGCGTCCGTAATCCTGCGATGCGGGGACGTAGTTTAGCAAACGGTAAAGCTGAGTGTGACCCAGGGCAAAGTGTCTGTAACGTTTTCTGCTCCGCTCCCTCTGCGGATAAAGCCCTGCAGAGGAGTTCTGGTTTAAGACTAGGTGTAGCTTAGCACGCAGGTTTACATCTCTGGGGTTTGGCCCCCTGGGTGCCGGCCCTTTCGGTGGAGCTTGGCATGATTTGAGGCTTCTTCAGTTTATTTTTGAATCTCTGCTCCCTTTCCCTCGTCCATCTCCCCTAACCCCCTTTCTGGTTTCCTCGCCAGGAGTTTGTTTAAGCTTTTTACCATCTGTGTCTCATTGTAAAAGCAAGACGAGCCAGTTGAAAACGAAATGATTTCTCCTTATAAAGCCCGTAGCTGGCTTAAGACACTTTCCTTTATTTAAAAGACCAAACGGTGACTCCCCTGGAAGGAGAAGAGGTTTGCGGACGTGCCTTGTTCAACAGCGGCACGGTCGGACTCGAGTCTGCTGCGGATCCCGCCGCTACCCAAGCCTCAGGTGCCCTCCGAGAGCTCTCGATTGCCATCTCTTACGGCAATAAAGAGAGTTTTTTCCGCTGCTCTGATACCCTGAGCAGTAATCGGAGAGGCTTCGGGGGTAGATAAGAGTCCACAGCTGCTGCAGCGGTGGTGACACAGCCATCCTATGTCACGAATGCGAGTGTTTTTTAATGATAAATGTGAATCTCGTGCTGGTGAGCCATGCTACACTAATCTCCTGCCGGTTGAAGGATTCTGTCCGGAGGATTTGTAGGAGGAATGGATGTGGGAAGAGGTCGGTTCCTTTACAGTGATTGTCGCAAAAGGGGAGGGAGTTGCTAAGAGGAATATTTGATAAATGTGCATCCCTAATGTGTCTTTTCTGGGAGGTGTTTAAAACAGGCACTGTCGAAGCTGAGAGACCCCAAGTCGAGCTTTTTCCTCCTAAATGACAGAGGTTTCCTGCCACTAACAAATTCTCCTGGATCCAAAAAGGGGTGGGGGAAAAAATATATATAAAGTTAATCATTCTTCTCTTGAACGTATCGCCCAGCAAAGGTAATAGGCAAATCCCATGCGACCGACAGGGTTTTTTTTTCTACGCAGAACCTTAATCTGACGCTGTGTCTGTTCTGCATCAGGGACCACATGGCGTGTTTTGTAACGACAGAGCTGGCTTTGATAGCTTTACCAAACACTTCCCTTTTTCTTCCCCACTGGGAAGTGGAACATCTGTCACGTTGTCCTCCTGAGATGCTGCGTTTTCGGTGCGTGGGTAACACGATCCTAATACAGCGAATTAAACTGCCTTAAAACCTCTTGACGTGTAGACCAGAATCAATTAACTATCTCGTAAGCTTGACCTGTAGATTATGGAGGCGTGCCTCTTAATGCGGTACTTTATAAGTGACTCTAGAAAACTTGGTCTGTGAGATGTAAAGTCGAGATGTTCCCATCAGCTGTTTTCGAAGGAAAAGAGCTCCATTGGGTTTGAGAATCAATCCAAATGCAAAATACGCCTCCTGTTAAACCGACCAGGTCTTGGCTTTTATTTTGCACTTCTTTTATTGAAGGGATTGCAGTTTTTTGACATTTCTGAACTCACAGAAGCCAGCCTTTCCCCTCTACCCCCTGGTGCTCCACTGCAGCCGGACGAAGCCCCTCCGTGGAACCAAAATCGTGGATTTAAGCCCCACGAAGTTGTAACTTAATTTGAGAACAATTCTACTACTGTTGAGTCGGTTGCGTTTTGGGAGCCTAAAGGGAAAAGTCTTTCTAGATGCCGAGCGGTGGTGAAACTCTGTGTGCCCTTTCTTATTTAAAAGGGAGAGTGTTAGGAGTTGCTTGATCCCAGGTTTAACCCTTTTTTACTTGCATGAAAGAAAAGATTGTGCTGTAATATGTAGACACATATATGCATATAAGTATGTATGTGCTTCCATAGCACTCTTTGTCGTCCCTTGGGTGTTTCTGCTTAAATAAGTCATTCTGAAATCATACTAGGAGTTCAGGAGAAGGACGATTTTGTGAACGACTGTGAGATTGAGCTGAGTTTCTAGGTCTGCTGCTAACTTGCCTGGTGTGACTGCGGAGAGGTCTCTGAGGCCCTTTTTGTTTTTCCCCTCTGTGAAATGGGAATAATTCTGTATTTTCTCCTCTTCAGGCATCTTTCAACTTAACCCTGTCCGGCTGGTTGGACTCATGGTGAGAATTAGCAGGTCGCTGTTGGGGGGACTCCCTTCAGTGAGGCAGGTTGATCAATGATGCCAGCCTAGGTATAGAGGTGGTGCCTGATGTATGTTTTTCCTTAATCGCAGCCTTTCTCATTAATGGCCGACGTCTATTTTCAGACCTCATGTCCGATGTGTCTCCTTAGAGAAACATTGGACCAAAACCGGGCATTCCCAAAGTATATTTTTGAAATAAAAGAATAAAAGCGACAGCTGAAAACCTCTGCAGTCACACTGGGGCTTGGCCTTTCTAAGCCAGCCTGAAGGGGACTTAGAGTGAGAGCTTTAAACCCCGAGAGGTACAAAAAGCTTTAGTTTAAATGCGAGGTTGACCCTACAAGAAGTTGTCGGCGTTGATTCGAAGGGAAGGTGATTTAACAGCCGTTTGGGTATCAGAAACTGCTCGGGCGTCCATCGAATCAGGAAGCGAATGCGACCTTTTGCATTTCCAGATCCAAGCTAAGTATGTAAAAGTAAAAACAAATCTAGATATTTACAGTTCTGCTACTGACGAGTTATGGATGCCAAGGGGAACTTCGAACTTGACAGTGTCTCTTTTAAGGCCTCCACCGTCTTCCTTAGTGAACCCATGGCTTGTTTTTGGATTGTGTCTGCTCACACAGCAATTGTAACGGCGGTTGTTTTATTTTCTTGCAGCATATGGTTATGAGCTTTAGGGTATCAGAATTACAAGTTCTCTTGGGCTTTGCTGGAAGGAACAAAAGTGGAAGGAAGCACGAACTTCTCACAAAGGCATTACAGCTGCTGAAATCCGGCTGCAGCCCGGCTGTCCAGATGAAAATTAAAGAACTGTACCGGCGGAGGTTCCCGAGAAAGATCTTAACCCCTTCGGACTTGTCGATGCTCCACATTCAGGCAGGGCAGCTGCCCTCGGCCACCGCGCTGACGCAGGGCACGGTGTGTCACCTGCCTTATGACCACAGCTCCGCCGCCGCCGCCGCCGTGCCGGCGGCTCTGCTGCCGCCGGTGCCCGTGCTGGGACCCAAGCACGAGACGGACGTTCAGCATTTATCGCCGCCCATCCATCCCGTCCATCCGGACGTCAAGATGAAGAGGCTGCCCTTCTACGACGTTTACGATGAATTGATAAAACCCACCACATTAGGTACGTTCGAAAACGCTCAGTCCTCTTGTTCTTTGGAGGCTCCTTTTGTTTGCTCGGGTAGAGGGATTTGAGCTAGAGACGACAGGGCAGGAATGGCGTGAGCAGGGCGAGCCTGCCAGCTTGCTTTCCATCGGCGTGGATTCAAAAGGCGGAATATCCAGAGGACAGTGGGATTTCATAGGGTGGTTTGGGTTGGAAGGGACCTTCGAAGGCCATCCAGTCCCAGCCCCTGCCACGAGCAGGGACGTCTGCCACTAGATCAGGTTGCTCAGAGCCCCCTCCAACCTGGCCTGGAATGTCTCCAGGGACGGGGCATCTCCCACCTCGCTGGGCAACCCGTGCCGGTGCCTCAGCACCCTCAGCATCAAACATTTCTGCTTATATCCAGTCTGAATCTCCCCTCCTTTAGTTTAAAACCATTCCCCCTTGTCCTATCGCTCCAGGCCCTACTAAAAGTCTGTCCCCATCTTCCTTACAAGTTCTGAAAGGAGCCTGCTCCTCCCCAGGCTGAACAACCCCAGCTCTCTCAGCCTGTCCTCACAGCAGAGGTGTTCCAGCCTCCTCATCATTCCAGCCGATAACTTCCAACTCCCAACTTGTATGGGCTGCCAGAAATGGAAGCTTTTAGTTGCTTGTCAGTCTTGTTCCAAATTTATTTGCATGAAAAAGGCTCTTTCTCTCCCAGCTGACACCTCTTCTGTTAAGTGTATATTTTTATAAGTGTGTATTTGGATTATTTACTGTCTTCACCTGATAGAGCCTGGGGTTTGCTTTGGGTTCTGAATTGTGACGCTTTCTCTGGTCTGTAGTACGTCAGCATTGGGGTCTAATCGCGAGGGAATAAAAACATGGATAAATTGGCACAGGCTCCCTTTCCAAACAAATCATTGAATGCCACAGAGTTAATTATGAAAAGTGGTTTGTTATTTTTGCAAACAGTTGGTGTTACAACTTCCAGCAAAATCCTCTGCCACCTTTGAATCTTAATTCTGCCTTAATTATTAACAAAAATGTAGTCTAAAATCTTCCAATATATAAAATTAATGAACTGTTTTATGCATTACGATCCAACTTGAAGGTTGCAAACGTGAGAAGAGGTCGGCTCTGTGTCGGTGGGAAAACTGGACGTCGGGCAGGAAACAAACAGGGATCTGAAATCGGAGCAGAAATGGGGTATGGCAAAAGGGCAAAGCCGCTTGTTCCTCGACGTGATGAGGAGGCGGACCGCTCCGATCCTTCCCCATTTGTAAAATAGGGAAAAGAAAATGCTGGGGTTTGCCTAATTCCAGAGAAGTTGTGTGTTTGCTGTAATCTTTAAAATGCTGGTGGGCAGACGTACGGTACAGAGTTAGCCCGGTAATTGCTGGTGGTTTTGGAAGCGCTGCTGCACTTGGGGTGATCTGGGCCCATGAAGAAGGGAGATTTAGTCTGGTTTTTAGAATAAGTTATAAGTTGTATTTTTACTTTAGGTTGAGCCCTTCTGGCCTCTTCAGACTAGACCCACCCATCTTATGCCTTTTAAATGGTTTTCGCTTGGATTCAGGGTTATTTTTCTTTCATATAAACATAGTAATGTTTGCTAAAGTGGAGATAAGTGTGTCTGTACTCCAACCAAAACCCAGGCGCTTTTTTGGGGGCTTGGTTTCGTTACTGTTTTGCTAAAAATTGCCTTTTCTTAGGTTTGGCTTCGTTCAGTCTCTCAGACAACCTGTGGTTAAGCCTCTTCCCTGAAATGGGATACTTGCCTTGAAAAAGAAAGGATTTTTTTTTTTTCTTTCCCCCTCTCCCTTGATAAAACTCCCTTACTTATGTGTTGGTGCTTGAACTTGAAAGAGTTTTTATGTAATTCCTAGGAGATCATGGACTTTTATTTTTGGCTTCTGGTGGTTTGTGTCTTTCTTCTCCCTTTAGCTGTGTAAACATCCCCTTCCCCTTCTTTTATTTTAGTTACTTGGGGCAATTTTGTTCTAAGTGCCCAGATATGAAGGTTGTGGTGTCAGAAAAATGCCAGAGATTAGCAATACGTGGGAAGGAAAAATGAAAACGGGGATGGAGAGGGTGGTGATGGGTGAGGGCAGTGACACGGGGGTTAATGATAAAGCCTCCTGGTCCGTCCATGCTTTGTTTGCTGCAAGCGAGGAATATCCAGGCTTTGGCTTTCCCACTCCCCATCCTGTACCAAACCTCTAGCTGCGTTACCGTGAATTTTGGAGACGTCGGCGTTCCTCCCCGGGCTGGATGAAGGCTGCCAACAGAGCGGTAACACTGGTTATAAATTGCTTGTTAGATGGAGGTTGGTTATCAGTTATAAACGGCAGCAGCAGAGAACAGAGAAAGCTGCAAACTTTGAGCGGTTTTACCCCGGCTCTGTTTGGAGCAGAATCAGGATCCGATTTTGTCACCGAGGAGCGAAAGGCTCAGGCAGAAAGCCCTAAGATGGTCAAAATTCCTCTGAATTTCTCCACTCCGGTCTGCCAGCCTGTCGTCGCTGCAGGTCCTGGGGAAGATCTGGCAGGTCATCTGCCAGGAAACTCGGGGCCTCACATTCCTCGCATTCCTGAGCTGCAGGAGGCTGGAGAAGCAAAATCCCTCGCCCCACTGAGGAATCTGTGCTTGAATGTGCTTTTTGGGGAGGCCAGCGTAAGGGTGTCCCTCTCCGAAGGCAGGTGGCACAGAGGATGAAGCTAACCTTCTCTGGGGATCTGTAGTCGCCTCAGATGGTCACGCTGTGACCAGCTCGTCACAAGTGTTACCAAACTCCTTGGAAAAAAAGTAGAAGATCGAAACATGAGATTTAGACTAACACGTGCCACTGTGCTAACGTCCTCAGCTTCGTTTTCTCTTGACCCAGGGATGCTCCGCGTCCCAGAGAGCACCGGTGGGAGCTGTTCTTGCTCAGGACCTCTCCTGACGGGTGTGAAAATGAGTGCAGAAGAGGCCAAATCGGCTCTTTGCAAATTACACTGGCTTACAGCGTCAGTGGTCTTCATTCTAGGATACCGATACTCCGCACATATTAATAAAATAGCTCACCGTTGTTGTGAGGGAGGCAGACACCTGCAGGTTTTACCGAGGGAGAAGCTCAGGCGCAAAAGAAGTAACTTTGTTAAGGTCAGGATAAAGGAAGGGGAAATCGTGGTTTATTTTTACGTGTATCTTGCACCAAATGTTTTTACCGTGCTCGTCACTAACCCTTGCGTAAAATTCTTGGTTCTCCCCTTATGTGGGTTTCTCCACGTGTGTTTATTTTTAATCAAGGGCATGGCTGGTTTTCTCTAAATTTGCCGTAACTCTGTCCGCATGCCTGAGGAGAAAATGGCAATGCCTGGTTATTGTTCGGCAACTGTACTTATTCCATAACCACAGTAATTATTATAATTTCTAGGGCAACGGATGACCTCTGGCATTCCCTTAGTTCTGCATTTGAGCTCACTCTTCCCAACCTGTCCGCTGATCCCCGGGAAGCGCCGTGCAGCTCTTCGTGGACTCGGGAGGCTGTTGCAGACCCAGGAGAGCGAGCGAGCGGGGGTGGTTTCCCAATTTCCTCACCATTTGCTCTCTGTGCAAGCCACCTTACTTTCCAGGCCTCAGTTTTTCCTTGTAAATAAAATGATGGAAACTGAACGTCTACCTTGAAAGACAGACCTGACGCTTGGTTACATGGTCAAGGACTTGGAGGGCCCCTGCATGGGAACCGCACTTAATTTTGACGACGGACTGCCTTCTGCTTTTACTGGATGCTGTCCCGTGTTTATTACGAGCCTTGGCACCCGCAGGTGTAAGAATGACTTAATGATGATTTAATTTGTCTTGAATTCTCTTTTTCAGCCTCAACGAACAGTCAACGGTTTGAAGAAGCTCACTTCACCTTTGCTCTAACTCCCCAGCAAGTTCAACAGATCCTCACCTCCCGGTAAGCGAAACGGTGTCTCTCTGGTTGCTTCCCTGCTGTGGCTGCATGTTCTTCCCCGGCAGAACGGGGAGCGGAGTCAGGAGAAGAAATGGGCAGAGTTTGGGCGAGTGAGCCTGGCAGATGAGGAGGTCAGGGACGGTCGGAATAAGAGGAAGGACTGAATCTTAAACAATTCACGTTCCTGTGCAGTACAGGAGAATAAAATGCCGAGTTGGGTGGAAAAGGGGAGTTCTGTGATGTCAGCAGTGCGGTGCTGCTGGCAGCCGTTGAGGACCTGCCTCAGAGCCTGCGGAGTGGAATTATTGTGTGGAAGAAAGACAGTGTGGTGACTGGGATAAAAACATGCTAGTTCATCCCAAAATTTAGGCCTACCCTCCACCTGTGCCTACAAACACAATCCTTTGTTTGCATTGGCGAGTCTGTAGTTGGCATTATATTCTTAAAACTCAGCAGGAGCAAGAGTCTTTGAGGTTGGTTTTCTCCTTTTCCCACCACTCCCTCTTCTGTTCGATGGGTTTTTGCTTTCTGTCCTCGTTTGGGAACTTTGCCTGCTGGCTCGGACAGGTATTACCTGTTTTTACAATTCAGCTGCACCGGTTTTCTTCATAATGCAACTAACGTGTATCGATATCAATATAACTTAATGAAATGTTGTGCTGTTGTAGTTGTAATTCTCTGTTAAGCGCTGCTGACAGCCTTAAGACCTTCTTTTCTGTTGCAGAGATATCTTACCGGGTGCCAAATGTGATTACACTGTTCAGGTGCAATTAAGGTAAGGTAATGTCTTTTTGATGAGTGCCTTAAGTCCTGTTCCCTGAGCTAGTGCATCAGTACTAATTTCCTCCTTGATTTTGCCGAATCATGCTTTTAGCACTTGATTTGGTTTGAAATCGCGTGTCGATCTGCTCAGGGGAAATTTTACGTGTTTGGTGCTGCGTTCTGAACTCTGGTTTCTATATGGGAGTGAATATGAAACCTATATGAGGTTTCTGTATGGGAGTTTCTATACGGGAAACGCCAAACTAAGAGGGTCTTTCTGCACTCAGCGAGGCTGAGTGAGCGTTCGTGTTGTCTTCTCTCTCCGGGTGGCACTTAGCTGGCACAGGCGACGTGGCCTTGCACACAAGTTCTTTCAATTTTAAGCGTAGTAAAATTTAATCTTTTTCAGCGTTTTGCACGCTTATATAGGACTCACTTCTTTCTCTTCTCCATTTTAATTATTTGCCTTCTTGCAGATTCATTGCAAAAGGCGGAATAAGAGGCAAAAACGACATGACCTTAAAATTTGAACATTTTTTGATATCCACCTAGTTATTACTCATGAAAATGCAAGATGTGTTGGAGAGTGTGAGTAGAAAAATACTTGAAAGCGCTTCACGGATTCCCCTCTGGTTCTGGCAGTCAGTGCCGGGGTGGTTATTTAAGTGCCCACCCACACTGTCCTGCAGCACTGAACAGGAACTGAGGAGGTTCTTGCCCAACGTTCAGCCCTGGGCAGGGTTAAAAAATGTTAAATTTTATTATCAGGGGTTTGAACTTGGCAAAGAGACAGAGAATCACTACTGTACTCTCAGGAAAAAAAAAAAGCGATGAGGAGTTTAGGGCTTTACTTGTGATATCTGGAAGTCTGAAGAAAAGCAGTTACTTGGACTTGAAGTCTTTGGTTGAATTCAAAAGAGAGCCTGTTGGTTTTCAGGAGGGCGTTCTATATTAATTATGATTCCGTGACAACGTCTCTCTGATTTGGGGCTTTGCAGTCGCAGTTTTCCTGCTGTGTCCATCTGTTCCGCTCCTGCGTGCAGAGCTGGTGGAGCGAAGCATACGGGCATCCTGTTCCCTGAAATGCATCAGGAGGTGGAGGCTTGGAAATGGCTCTTCTGTAGCGCAGAAAAACACCATGTGTGTTTTTTTGAAGGACCGGTTTCGGTGCATATGCCTCTTACTATGTTTTGGATGTTGGAGATGAAACGGAATTTACCACACAGCCCACCAGGAAACTTCCAGGAGTCTCCTGGGCTGTCCAGGGTGCATCCCTTCACCTGAAGAAGTGAACCCTTATTCAGCAAACTTTAGTGCAGGAGTTAAAAACGACGGCGGCACCATTTCTTCGCTCCTGCTGCTGTGCTTCAGCATATGCGGTGTTCTCGTGTTCCCAAGCAAGAAAAAAGATTAACGCTCAATTTTATTCTTTGTTTTATTTGGCAAGCAGAGAGAGAGGTTAAAAACCAATAAGATGGGATTTATTTTTCGAGAACGTTGGTGGTGTGGCTCCGCGTCGGCGTGACATGCCAGGGCTTGATCTCGCAGCTCAGAAGCAGCCGGCCGAGGTCACAGTCTGACTCACGACTGCGCGGCGGGGCTGTGGTTTCAGCGTGGGGAGCCGTCTCTGGCGGAGCACCCTCCTCGGAGAGAAAATAGAGCGCACGGCCATCTGATTAAATGGGATTAGGATTTGAACCAGAGCCCGTCCTGGGTTGCTGGTGCTGACGGTTGGACTCGAGGATCTTAAAGGTCTTTTCCAACCTAAATGACTCTCTGATTCTATGATGAGGGAGGCAGCGGGAGGGTATCGAGTGGTGGCGGACGAGCTTGGAGAGAGTCCAAGCAGTAACCAGTCCGTCCTATTGCAAGATTCACTTTGGGTCAAATACAGCTTTTCAGTTCCTCAGGTGCTTGTGCTGGGTGACTTCAAGAGATGTAGTTCCTTGCGTCTTGACGTGCTGCAGAGTCTATAGGTGAAGTTGCACGTGAGCGCACCCAAACCCGGATTAAACCACCTGATACAACGCTGCTGGGGTGGGAATTATATCGGGGTGGCTGGAGCAAACGGCAGTCCTCCTTCGTCCTAAAAGGCAGGCGGGTTAGCTGTCCCGGAGCTGAACCCGGAGCTCGGTTTGTGTCATTCTTGGAATGACGTTAGGCCAGAGAAATACACTTTGCCTTTGAAACCACAATTCTGGATAGCCTAAACTGTCATCTGGGCTGAATAAAATTAGCCCTGTCCCTGCACGCTTCACAGCGCGCGCGTTAGCAGTTGGTTTAAGTCGCTGGCATTTTTCTGTCATGTCTCTTGTATCGCTTCTGCCGCGCGCAGGGTTTGAAACACGTGTGGGGCTGTTCGTCTGCTTATGTCTTCTCCAGCCATTGATCTGTCCTGCTTGGAAAATGTTTTTCCCTTTTTAAAGGGAAGTTTGGCTGCCGTTTTTTGCGAGTGTCACCACTCACTTGCTAGTTTCTCCCTCCTGCTTCTTAGGTTTTGCTTGTGTGAAACCAGCTGTCCCCAAGAAGATTACTTCCCTCCTAATTTATTTGTCAAGGTCAATGGAAAACTCTGTCCCCTGCCTGTGAGTAAATCTTATTTCTTCTTAATATGTTGTAGACTGAAGTCTGCCCTTTTACGCAGCTGCAGCTCCCAGTGAGTGCAGTGGGAATGTATTTTCCGGAGATTAAAGACTGATTTGAAGAAATGGTGTGGTTAGAGTGCAAAACTGATTTCGTGTTACAGGGCTGTGGATTGGTGGTGAAAGCTGCTCTTTGATTCAAGGAGTGTGGTCGTTAAGTGGAAGAATATGCAAACTTTGGGCCTGATTTTTTTTTTTTTTTTTTTAAACCAGCAGATTCCCTCTCAGTTTTTTTGGCATGCCCCTTTTGACAGAAACTTGATAATAAAAATGCAGAGTAAAATCTGAGATTAATGGAATAACGGCAGTGCCTTCAGTGTATCGCATTG
Source organism: Gymnogyps californianus (assembly GCF_018139145.2). Taxonomy (NCBI): domain Eukaryota; kingdom Metazoa; phylum Chordata; class Aves; order Accipitriformes; family Cathartidae; genus Gymnogyps; species Gymnogyps californianus. Next base: position 2,463,544 of record NC_059499.1, on the reverse strand, counting down.
CAGGAAGACCTGGATGCTCCAGTCGAGGCTGGGGTCCTTTGTGCGGGGTAATGTGTAAAAAATATGATCAGAAATGGTGCTTGCCCCAGTTTGCAGCCCAAAAAGGGATGCGATTCAGCGTCACAGCTAGGAAAGGCATCAGAGGTTTGACAGTCTTAGGCCAGTTCCCTGTCAACTGTCCCACGCTGCCTTCGCTCCTGGCACCTTCTGCAATCAAACCTGCAGAACAGCCTCTAATGCTCTGCCTGAGCCGCTCCCTTCACATTTTTAGAGATTTGCATTTTTTGCCTCAGATATTCTGTCCGGTTTTGGCCGAGACAATTGGTAACCTTCTTAAAAAAAAATAAAAATAGAGAGCGGTCGTTTCCGGCCTCGTGGGGCGGAAAGAGGGAAGTGCATGTGAGATGCAAGATGGTTAAAGGGTCCCCCCCAGCTTCTGCTCACAGATAAGGTTTCTTGTGCTCATTTGGATGAGTCATCTGCAGGCGAGAAGCTGTTCGTACCGGCTGCGCGCAGCACAGCAGCTCAACGGGAACGCTTTTTTTGGTTTACTTCTGCTTTAAACTGTGACGGGGGGGCCGCTGAATCAGGCTGGAGCTGCCCAGTCTAACTGAGGGCGATGAAAAAAGGGCGGTGTAAATCTCTCTGAATTACAGAAAAGGCACTCTTGGGCTGAAGAATGGGATGGGTTTCTAATCAAGTTGGAACGCAGATATCATGAAGTCAACGTGAGATTTGTCACGGGATGGAATATTTTTAGCTTCCCAGCCTCGTTGAACTGGGTGGGATTTGGTTTTTAATTCAATGCCATTTGTGCACAACGCATCCCGACTGACAGTTCTGTGTTTGTGGAGAGGTTCAGCTTACGATGGCTGGGATTCCAGTGTGCTCGTCAGCGTAAGGATGTTAGAGGGAACCTTTATTCTTAATTTCTTGACGTTGAGGAACAATAACGTACTGCTTTGAGACTTGTAGAGAAATTCTCATACAAGCTCTAAGGTGTGACATGAAATATCTGGAGGTACAATGTGCCGTGAAGAAATTGGGTTCGTAGATTCTTGTGCGCGGCCTTACACCTCGGACAGAATTTATTTTATATCGGGTCATCTTTCTTTCTTTGCAGGGTTATCTCCCACCCACAAAAAACGGCGCAGAGCCGAAACGACCCAGCCGCCCCGTCAACATCACTCCATTGGCACGGCTTTCGGCAACTGTCCCCAACACGATTGTAGTGAACTGGTCCTCGGAGTTTGGCAGGGTGAGCGAGCTGAAAGCCATTTCCCATTTGCTGCTGTTCCTTAACTACCGGTTGTTTGCAGCCTCGGGCCTGCGAGGCAGAATCGAGGTCGTTTTTTGCCGTAGCATCAAGCTGTGCGGATCCGGGAGAGCCCTCTCCTTTCTGGTGGGTTTTTCGAGGTCTGAGCAGTGCCAACTTCTTTTCAACAGAACTACTCTCTGTCGGTGTACCTGGTGAAGCAGCTGACGTCAGTAACGCTGCTGCAGAAGCTCCGAGCCAAGGGCATCCGAAATCCAGACCATTCGCGAGCCCTGAGTAAGTGCTCCCGGTGAAGGTGTGACTGTGCTTGGTCTGATCCTGTGCCGAGTCTGGGAAGGCTCAGAGCGGGTCTGAATTGGCAAGCGAGGGCGGTGCGGGTCTTTGTGTGCGCCCCTTCTCGCAAGCCCGCACGCGCTTGCTGAGTCCCGTTGACGAGAACTCCGTGGGAAGGTAAGGATTGTAAAGATGGTGGATTATTTTTCAGTGATACCGTTCAACAAAGCTCTAAATCAAACCGTTCTTCAGATCGCTGCCCATCTCCGTTGTGATCCTTCCAAAACACTTGTCCTGCGAGCAGCAGCGGGAGCGGTGCCGTTGCTGCTTGCGCTCAAATTGTACGCTCTTTCCCTACGACCAAGTGTCTCCCCTGTGCTGTCGTTTTACAGGCAGGCTGTAAAATCTTTAAGGTAGGGACCATCTCTTTGTGCTGCGCATATGGTCTAGCCAAGGAGACTCTTGCCGGAGCTGTTAACCTAATAGTAACAATGTCTGCTGCCGTAAGCGTTACCTGCCTGTAATTTGGATCGTAAATGTCATGGTGCAAATTATAAATCATGTCTGTACATATTTGTGCATGTAAAAGAAGGAGGATGTTGACAGGAGACCTTTTTTCCCCTCCTCTTCTTTCAGTCAAAGAAAAACTAACAGCTGATCCTGACAGTGAGATAGCTACAACGAGCTTACGAGTTTCCCTGATGTGTCCAGTAGGTTTCTACATTTTTGTTCGTTTTTCTTGGACAGGCCTTTGCGAGCAGCTTCCCGCTTTACCTTACCGTTGCGTAGGAACGCTTTGGAGTGAGACGAGAGCTAATGCCGCTGCAGCCCTGCTTTTGTTGAAAAGTCAGCTTTGATTCCTAAATAAAAGCAGAACCGCTTTCTTTCGTGCATAAAAAAAATTGCCGAGATTGCTGGCCTAAACTGCCTAGCCGAAAAATGTCGTCTGTTGACCCGATCCTTGTCTTTCACCTTCTCTGTTAGCATGCGTTTGAGGTGGAAGTGAGCTTAAAAACGAAACAAAAAGGCAAAAATACCCTCAGGAAAGCTTGTTTTCTCTCGCATGTTAATTCTTCATTGACATTGAGTTTAACCTCTTGTTAAACGTGCTAGAGCGCTGGGCAGGGGAGAAAAGGGAATAAACAGGGAGTAACGCCGCTGGCTGTGCTCGGTGCTGCGAGAGGCGGTTCGTACCAAACCAACTTCACGTCCTCTTCCCTGTCCCCTAGCTGGGTAAGATGAGGCTGACGGTGCCCTGCCGAGCCATCACGTGCACCCACCTCCAGTGCTTCGATGCAGCGCTCTACCTTCAAATGAACGAGAAGAAACCCACGTGGACTTGTCCTGTGTGTGATAAGAAAGCCCCATACGACAACCTGATAATCGACGGGTGAGCCGAGCGGGCTTCTGACACACTCTTTAGCCTGGATAATGTTTTTCTTTTAAGGCTTATCCTCTAATGCTAGCATATATAGACAAGTTGCAGCCTTGAATAACTTAAAATCTGATTTTCATCCCCTGAACTGCTTTGATGCCAATCTGGAGAGATTTCTCCCGAAGAACAAGCAGCTTTTGTCAAAATCTTGGCTTCCTTGCTGGCAGTCTCGGCAGAGGCAGTAATGAGGGAACCTGCTTACCGGGGTTTGAACAGAGCCCTCCTGTGTCCATTGAACAGCCCGTCGTAAAACTAAACTTGCAGGTGATACTGGCACAGATTTCAGAACAGTAATTCTTCGTAGCCCTTTAACCCATCTCCCGAGCACCATCAGTCCCGTGTCATTTCTGCCGTCCACGCGCGTGTATTTATGCGTGAGTCCTTGTAGTGTTTGCTCTCCCCAGCTTGTGCTCTCGCCCGGCAGGTTGTTCATGGAAATCCTGAACTCCTGCACGGACTGCGATGAGATACAGTTCATGGAGGACGGCTCCTGGTGCCCCATGAAGCCGAAGAAGGAGAACCAGGAGGTGTGCCAGGCGGCTGCCTTCAGTGGGATCGAGGGTATGGGAGCTGTGGTCACCAACTCTTTTTTCTTTTTTTTTTTTTTTTGATGTCTTTTTTTTGCCAAAGCAACATTTACACTTACAATTTTTACATTTACAAAGCAACATTCGGAGCGTTTCAGATCCCATCTGGGAGCCGGTATTTGGGATCACACTGAAATACCAGGAGCGTGACAGGCACTTAGCACACCACTGTGGAGTAAGTGCTAGAAAAAGCAAGAAAAATGCAGGTTCCTCTTGAAACTGCAGCGTTAATTCCAGGTGGGCTATGGAGACCTGACCGTTAGCGTGGGGATGATGCTTCTGTTCTGGGATGGGGTGTGGATTGGCTACGAGCTGTTTGGAAGTCCTGAGTATATCGCAGGGTCGTAGTGCTTGTAGAGGCGGTGGTGTTTTGCTCGTCTCCGTTTCAGCAGCCGAAGCTGATCGCTGGTCTTCCTCTGCAGCCAGCTCCCTTTACACTGTGAGCTCCGAGGGCAAGAACTCTTCGGAGGGCAAAAAAAAAGTGGAGGTTATTGATCTCACTCTGGACAGCTCGTCGGACGAGGAGGAGCCGCCTGCCAAGAAGCAGTGCTCGGTCTCCAGCGTGGCTCTCCCGACGGCGGCCGGGCCCAAGGGGTAAGGCAGCGCAGGAACCCGACCCCCCGCTTTGCTGGGCTTTGGCTTGTTTTGCTTCCTGCTCTCTGCTTGCTTCCTTTCCTGAATGCCGATGCCGTCGCGGTAACCGGATCCGAGTCGGCTCTGTCCCTGGGAAGCGCTGCTCCTGCGTTCCTCAGGGGGCCGGGGGGATACACCTCCTTGACCACGGGACGGGGAGGAGGGCGGGCATGGTTTTGCTGTAGGTATGGTGGCGGCAGGGGTTTATTTTGGTGATAAGCAACGGAGGAATTTTGCCCTCGGCATGCCGTTCTGCTTTTGTTAAGGTTCGTCGGGTCTGTATTCTGTTTCAGGGTATTAAGTATTGATCACCAGCCGTCTTCTGTGCTTCGAAGTCCTCCCATGGCAGCTCTGGGCAGCGACTATCTCTCCAACCTCCACATTCCTGACTACCATCCTTCCTACCAGGTGCCCTCGGAGCTTCAAGGTAACAAGACCTCTGGCAGCAGTTTCCAAACACGCCCAATTGTACCAGTTTACCAGACTAAGCAGCTGGCTGTAACAGCCGGTGCCCCGGCCTTCTCTCCCGCTGAGCTAGGGAGGCCTTTGGGTCGCGCAGGCACGTAGTCTTTCCTTGGCCTGGCAGCTCCTGCAGAGCAGAGCAAGTATTTTTGAGTGACGGAGTTCACTGGCCCAACACGGAAGGGGGAAGAAGGAAACTAGAGTTACCTCCCTCCTGGGGCACGACTCCGGAGAGGTTTCTCCAGGGGCCTGCAGGTGAGATGTGGACTGACAGAAGAGCTGGAAATCCGATTGTTAGTTACGGAGCACAGGTAGGAAGGACCCGGGTTTTGGCCGGGTAGCGTCTCCCAGGGCCGCCAAGGGACGAGGCTGTGACTGCCTTCCGTGGGCTCTTGCCGTTCCTGGCTGGCCGGGCGTGCTGCAGGTTGTGTCCCCTAACCCAGCAGAAGGAAAGCGAGGCCCAGGTCCGTGACTGAGGAGCAAACCCTCCCTTCCTGCTCGGAGGGGAAATAATAAACCATTCCCGGGAACCCACTGCTGTGGGGATCCCCGTGTGCTTTACAGGAGAGAGTTAGCCTCCGTTGTCCCCAGGGAGGCGGGTGTTTAAAGCCTGGTTTTACAGGGAGGGAGGCTGCTCGCCAGAGAGATGAGGCGAGGGGCTGGAGTCCACCCATCAGGTCAGCAGCAGAGACCTCGGAATGCTCGCTCCCAGCCCCGCGGGCAGTTCACGCGTCCCTCGTGCCTGGCGTGTTGCTGTCTGACGGAGCTGCTTTGGTCAAGACCCTCAAGCAGAGCGGGTTGAAGCGCGGTGCTGTCGCCAGCCCGGTCGGGGCTGTGCTGACCCAGCCCTTTGCGGTTTGCTGAGCTTTGCTGGAACGCGGTTTTGGTGCCAGACCCCACGACAGCTCTAGAGAAGGGAAATTTAATTCGCCCTGGGCCGTTCCGTTGCTGAGGCCACGCGACGAGTTACAGAGGGGCTGTAGGAACAGAGCTGGAGTTTGTGAGGGAGTTGGAGCTGACGATGCTGTGGTATCTCGTACTTGGAAGCAGTCTGAACCCGTCTGCTGCTGTCTCTCCGTTAGCACGGTTGGGCTCCCCTTCCTGCCAGAAGTTTATTTACCATCAAGAGATTTATTTTTCCCCTTTTTATTTTTCTAGGTCTGGATTTGTTTTCCTTCCTTCAAAGTGAAAATCAGGTAAGTTTGGGTTGGGTTTTTTTTTTTTTTTTTGTGTGTCGTTTTTGTTTTTCTTTTCTCCTTGCCAAATCTGCAGACTGGCAAACACATCCCTCTTCACTCAGCCAACCTTCCTCCTCCTCCATCCTCTTCCTCTCTGAGAACTGTTGTAGGACGGCGCTGGGGCTGCCAGCTTTGCGGTTCCACGGGCATCGCCTGACGCCGCAGGGAGATGCTTAGCGTCTGCCCCGCACCTCTCTTCTCTCACAGCATCTGCTTTCTTGCGCCTGCCTGGCTCAGGCAGATTCAGAATTGCCAAGGGCTCAGGGGTGGAAGTGTTTTGCTTCTCTGAGGCCGAATCCACGCAGACGTAGGAGAGCGACGGTAGAAAGCGGGAGGGATTTGGTGGCGGTCGCTGAGAGTTGATTTGTCCTGTCCGCGTTGTGCGGAGGTGGCTCGGTGTAGGGCATGGATCCACGCGCGCGTGGCTCTTCAGGGTGGTCGCTGTAGGCTCCATCTTCTTTCTCTGTGCTGGGCTTTATTTCTTGCTGCTGCTGCTGCACGTCTCCCCTCTGCCGTTCTCGCCTCCGAAGCCCGCGCTTGCACCGGGTTGTGCTGACAGGAGGCAGCGGGTGTTGATGGTGCAGGGCCAGTCTTGGTAAACTGGTACATTTATCTGGGGAGCCCTGGGAGCGATCCCTGCGTGACCTGTCCTCTCTGTGGGCGCGTGCCCTCTCCGAAGGGCTGCGGGGGACTGGGGCTGGAGATTTTGTGGGTGCCGTGAGCTGATCCGGGGTTTTCCTTTGCCTGGCAGCATTACAGCCCTTCCGTGATCACCTCCCTGGATGAGCAGGATACGCTCGGCCATTTCTTCCAGTACAGAGGCGCGTCTAGCCACTTCATCAACATGAACCCCCTGGCCCCGGTGATGGCAGGCTCTCACAGCGCCGTCAGCCCGGCCGGCGGCCGCATCAGCAGCATCGTCTCCACCGGCGCGCTGCGAGAGAGCCACGGACACAACGGCACCATGAGTAGCAACGCGGCGCTCCCGGCCTGCAGGCCAGACATCATTTCCCTGGACTAAGCCCACGCTGACGGCTGCGATTCCCTCTACCGGGGATGGGAGACGAGGGCGGATTTCCAGCAGCTGCCTTAGGGATTGGCTTCCCTCTCCGGGGCTGGAAGGACCAGGCCAAGCGCCGTTCGGTTGTGTCTCTCCTCTCTCGGTTGAGGCCGTCTCCCCCACGTAGCCAGTGGCCCCCAGGCCTTGCGCTGGCGGTGTCCGGTCCTCCTCTGTTGGGAAGGATGCGTCCCACGGCTCTGTCTGCGTGCACGCTCCTGAGCACGTTGGGATGTGGGCTGGGGCGCGCCTGTTTCCGAGGGTTGACCAAAGCCCCTGACTTTAAAGAAGTATTTTAAAAACGATTTATCTGATGTAGGATTCTGCTACAGACATCGGAGAGCTGAGGAGGAGAATTCAGCCGCCCCCTCTGCCGCGGGAGCAGCGCCCGCTCCCCAAAAGCAGCGTGTCCCTGCGCTGGCACCCCCCCCAAACCCCACGGGGACCCTCACAAGTGCGGCTGGGGCCGGACGGGGCTGCCTCCCGAGCCCCGACTGGGAATTATTCCTCGTTTTTAACGGAAGAAGGCGGCGGGGGGGAAGAGCAGACGTGAGCGGGGCTGCTTTGGGGAGGATGGGGTGAAGTGAGCGACGCGGTGCCCCGACCACGCCGCTGCCTCCTGCCTGCCCCTCTCGCGACAGCGCGCTCTCAGCTGTAATTATGATGTATTTTTTAAAAAAATGTAGATTTGTTTTCCTCCTTTTAAATATTTCCAGCACAGACCTGTACAGAGAACAAATAGATGATCTATATTTTCAGTTGCAGCTTTTGTACATAGAAAACTCCAAAGACTTCCCCGTTTCTGTATCTACGTGAGGACTAAATGAAGGTTGCGTTGTCTCCGGGGACGACGCATCACCCATTGCACAAATTATTTATGTATTTAAACGTATACTTTAGTTTGTAACCTCTACAGCGATGCACCCGCTGCTTTGCAAGCGTCCGAACGGGCTTGCTCCCTGCTGCCACGCTCATCTCCCGACTCCTGCAGTGACGGGCGCATGGGCGCTGCGCCTCGCGGCGAGGCTGGAGCGCGGAGAGGTACCACATGTAGCAATTTTTTAGCACCTTTTTTTAACTGCTCCTTCCCTGGAATTCAAAGCAGGGTCCGCGGTCGGGACGGGGGAGCAGCGCACAGTATTCTGCTTGGGACGATTTCCTATTTCTTTGTATTGTAACCGCGGTAAATATTTCAAGGCAATAAAGGCGTAAATCCCCAGGATCTGCCGATTCGTGCGGTGACCGGGCGCGTGGAGCTGGTCCTGTTTAGCAGGAGCCAAACTGCTGCTGCTGCTCTGGTGTGACGAGCAGGAGTCGGGGGGCAAGAGAGCGCTGGGATCTCTCAGCGTGCTCCGAAACCCCTCTGAACAGGTTTTTGGAGTTTCTGAACTTCGGGATTCCTGAAATCCCTGCTGGAGGGGGATTTGTTCTCAACGAGATTGCACCAAGGTACCGGGCTGGCTCAGCTCACCCCCGTCCCCTAACTCTGCTCTGCTTTCCCCGCAGCCAGGGCCTCCCCCGAGCAGCGAGACGTGCCCAGCGTGGGACCCCGCGCCCCCAGCAAGTGCAGTGGCTCCGCTCCAGGTACCGCCGGGGTGACAACCCCTCTTTTATTACAAACACAGCACGGTTTTTATTACAAACACAGTGGGGGCAGCTCAACCCCTCGGAGCCGCTTCTGTAATGCGTGGAGTCCACCTGAAGCCGAAAGAAACCCACCCAGCCCAGCCAGCGCATGTTATCGGGGGACCCCAGTCCTGGGTGCTGATCCTGCCACCGCCTCCCAAGCTGTGTCCCCTCCGAGCCACCCTGCTCTCCTCTCCTCGCCCCTCCCGTGGCGGGCAGGGTCCGTGCCCACCCCTCCCGCTCCCCTCTTGCTTCCCCGCCACCCGAGACCCCCGTCCCACTGCAACACGGACCCTGGTCCCCGCGGGCAGTGACTTTATTCCCTTCCCCGGTGGCTGCAGGGGCGGCGCGAGGCTGCCCTAGGGCCGGACTCGCCCCTGCTCCCCGAGGGAATCCAGCCAGAGCCGAAGGGCAAACTTGGTGCCGGTGCTGACCCGTTCCACGTCCTCCCCTTCGGCTGGCGCCGTGTTCAGGAAGGTCGCGGTGGGGACCCGGGTGGTGCTGGAGGAGCCGTTGCTCAGCTCTGTGATGCTGAGAGACGGGAGGCGATGAGGGACGGGGCGACGCAGGTCATGGGGCTCTGCACCCCATTTCTTACGGCCCCAGGCTCCCTGTCCCCCAGGGCCGGCAGGCGCGTCCTCACCCGACGGTGGCCGGCAACGCGCTGGGGACGTCGCCCGACCTCTCCGCTCCGTCCTCCGTGGCTGCGATGGCCTCCAGGACGGGGGGCTCCAGCCAGGCGTAGGCGCTCACCTCGCTCTCGCTGGGACGCATCCTGGCCTGAACCCCGAGGCAGCGCTCAGGCGAGGAATTGGCCCGGCCCTCCACCACCACCCCAGGGCCAAACCGCGACGGCCCCGGCTCGGGCGCTCACCTCCAGCCGCTGGTGGGGCTCGGCGGAGAGGAGCAGCAGGTAGATGACGACGTGGTGGCGGCGCGGCAGCCCCCGGCTCAGCATGGGCGGGTAGATAGACTGTGGGGACAGCGGCAGGGCGCGAGGCGCTTCCCGATGGGAGGGGGGACCCGGGGCCACCCCGAGTCCTGCGGCATCAACCGGGTGCCACCCCCCCACCACCACCACCCAGGGGTGCTCAGCTCTGTCGGGGAGTGGTGGCGGCGCTGAGCCCCCCGCCAGCCGGGCAGGATGTTACCTCCCAGAGGCCGAGCATCCTCCAGGAGAAGGTCCCCGCTTCCAGGCGCAGCCCCGTCTCCTCCTCCAGCTCCCGCAGCCCCACGTCCAGCAGCTACGGCCAAGGAGAATTTGGGGGGGGGGTGTCAGGGTGCACCAGCACCCCCCAACCCACGCTGCCCCTGTCCTCTCCCAGGCAGAGGCCGTGTGGTCCCCACAGTGTCCCCTCACCTCTTCATCCGGCTCCACGTGCCCACCTGTGGGGGGGACGGACACAGCGGGTTAGGGGCACCCCAAAGTAACCAGCACCTCGTATCCTGCCACCCCCCCTCCCCAGCCGGACTCACCGGGCGGCACCCAGACGTTGGGGAAGATGCTGAGGGTGCTGGCGCGGCGGGTGAGCAGGATGCGGCCGGTGCTGGCCTGCAGCAGCACGGCCACCCCCGCGGCCACCCCCCGGCCCCGCAGCTCGGCGGGGAGGGCGATCTCCGGCTGCTCCCCCAGGCGCTTGGCGGGGCAGAAGGAGGGTCGCTGCCGGGAAAAGGGACGTGAGGGGACAGGGTGGCGGGTGCTGGCACCGGGGGGGGTGTCCCAGGGTCCGCCGGCCCCCACCCACCTTGAGGAGGGCGGTGGTGGAGCCGGGGAAGGCCACGTCCGAGAGGAGGAAGCAGCCGCGGTCCAGGCCGCAGCTCACCACTGCCGCGTCCTCGTGCGCGGGGCAGAACGTGCCGGTGACGCTCTGCGGGGAGGGGACGGCGATGGCCACGGCACGGCGATGGCCACAGCATGGTGATAGCCGTGGTGATGGCCACGGCACGGTGATGGCCACGGCGTGGTGATGGCCGTGGTGATGGCCATGGCATGGCAATGGCCATGGCACAGTGATGGCCACGGCACGGTGATGGCCACTGCCATGGCACCGCGCAGGGGAACCACCCCCCCCCCCCGCACACCCTCACACCCCTCCTCGCGCCACGTGGCTGTCTGCACACTCGCGCCCCCCCGCCTTGCGCACACCCAAGTGTGCAACCTTTGCGCATGCACACACGCACCCCTCGTCCCGCTGTGCACGCCCTCCTTGCACACCCCCCCCAGCCCGCTGTGCCCCCCCTTGCACACCCGTGCCCCCCCCCCCCCCCCCCCCCCCCCCCCCCCCCGTTACCTGCCCGAACCGCGCGGGCCCCCCGCCCGCCGCGCCGCACGTGCACCAGCACGCGCGCCAGCCCCGCCATGGGCGCCGCCGGGGCGCAGGGTGGGGCCCGCACGGAGGCGGAGCCTTCCCGCGCAGGGCGGGGCCTCCCGCCAGCGCGCCCCCTGCCGGCGGCCGCTGGTGCAGCGCCAGCCCCCCCCCCCCCCCCCGCCCCCCCCCCCCCCGGGGGACGCCGGCGTCACCGGACCCCAACCCACCCGCGCCGGGCTGCGGGGACACCGCCGTGCCCGGGTCCCCACGGCACGCTCGGGCAGTGGCAGCAGCGGCTTTTGCTTTATTGTCCTCAACAGCAGCCCGCGTGTGTGTGTGTGCGTGTGCGTGTGCGTGTGTGTGTGTACGCCTGTCCGTCCGTCCGTCCGTCCACCCCCCCCCCCCCCGAGCACCCTCAGGGCTTCTTCACGGTGCTCTCGATGAACGACTCCAGCACAAAGATGGTCTCGTCCACCTGGTTCTCGCTGGCGTCGATCCTGGGGGACAGACGGAGCGGCGGGAGGGCCGAGGCCGAGGTCGGGTCCCCGTGTGTCCCCCCCCCGTCCCCCCAGCCAGCGCCGCGCCGCTCCCGCCGCCCCTCACTTGTTGACGTTGCGTTTGAGGTTCTCCAGCTGCTGGCGCTCGGGGGCCGTGATCATCTCCTCGATCTCCTGCAGCTGCGCGTCCTCGGCGCCGGTGGCCTGCATGGACGCCAAGATGGCTTCCACCCGCTGCGACTTCTCCAGCAGCCTCCTGAGGGGAGCGGGGACAGACGAGGAAATGGCGGCTTCAGCCCCCCCGTCCCCAATCCGCTCCCCCTTCCTCAAGACGCCCGAGCCCCCGCGCTCACTTGTTCTCCTTGGTCTCGTACTGACGCCGTTCGATCAGGTTGGCCACGCTCTGGGAAGAGGGAAGAGAAGGGGGGCAGGGTGAGCCCCCACCCGCGGGGGCAGACGCCCGCGCTCCCCCAGCAAAACCCCCAAACGGGCGGTGAAACGGGCACGGCACTGCCGGTGCCACCGGTGCCACCAGCCGGGAGAGTCCCCAGGATGGAGGAGGCGGCTGCTGCACCCGGCCACGTCGTTCCCGGGGCTGGGGGGCTGCGAGGGGACACATAGGGGTGGCCCGACAGCCACCCTCGGTCACGCGTGGTGGTGGAGAACCACGTGTGGTGGTGGTGGTGGTGGTGGAGAACAACCATGGGTGGTGGTGGTGGTGGAGAACCACACGTGGCAGTGGTGGTGGCGGTGAACCACGCGTGGTGGTGGTGGTGGTGGTGGAGAACCATGCATGGTGGTGGTGGTGAACAACCACGTGTGGTGGTGGTGGTGGTGGTGGAGGAGGAGGACAACCACGCGTGGTGGTGGTGGAGGAGAACAACCATGTGTGGTGGTGGTGGTAGAGGAGGACAACCACGTGTAGTGGTGGTGGAGAAGAATAACCACACATGGTGGTGGTGGTGGTGGTGGTGGAGGTGAACCACACGTGGTGATGGTGGTGGAGAGCCACTGGGCTCCATCGCCCGGAGCAGGAGCACGCTTGGGGGCCTGGATTTCCTCCCCCTGCTTGGGAATATTTGTGTGGATGGAGGCCACGTGGGGACCCGGCAGGGATCGGCCCGGTGCCAGTGGCTTTCGGGGACAGACGGACCGAGCAGAGCCACTGGCGGGTCTCCGGGAGCGTCCACGGCGGTGGCTGGGATTTACCTTGTAGCATCTGTGCAGCAGCATCCGCGCGGAGGACGGGACGTTCACGGTGTAGAGGTAGAAGGTGCGGGACGGCGCGTGGTCGGGAGTCTTGGGAATCTCCTACCGGAGGGCGAGAGGAGGGGGAGGGCTTCGCCGTGCAGCGCGTCCCCGCGGGGGCTACAGGGGGTTGGGGACCGAGGCGGGGTTTTGCCGGTGTCCCCGGCTCACGGGAACGATGCTCAGAAACGGCCGTCGCCCGGCCGGTCGTTTTGTGAGGAGCGGGAGAGCGACAGTCGCTCTTGCTCGGGGAAGCCTTTGAGATCTGAGAGGCCTCGACGGCCGCCGCTCTCCGGCCCCCAAACCTCGTCCTGCGCCCGCACGCCCCTCGCGTCACCTTCGCTCCGGTGGCGGGGCGGGCACCCTCACCTGCAGGGACACAAAGTTCTCCGACAGCATTTTGTAGAGCATGTCCTTGGCTTCCTTGGCCGGGATCATGGCAAAATCCTCCACTTGCTTCTGCTCCAAATGCTTCTTTCGCAGGAGCAAGCGGAATATCCTGGCACAGCGGGAACCAAATCTGAGCGGGAGAGGAAAATAAATCGGCGGATGGGAGCGAGAAAGGGTCAAGAAGTCTTCAAATCCCCGCTTTACCTCTCCTCCACGATGGACTCCAGGGTGGCTGTCGCCAGAGACGCGAGGGCCTTGTGAAGATCTGTACGAGGTCAAGGTCAAGGGATAACACCGGCACGCGGGAATCGCTTTACGGACAGGGAAACGCTGGGTCAGGGCGTTTAGCCCCAAAGGATACTGACAGTGTACATGCCCCCGCCGCTGTCGCCGGATTTACCCACAAACTCCAGCTACGAGAAAAGAAAAAAAACCATAATTCAGTACGTCCCAAAGTAATAACAATCCCGACTTTCATAAAATCTTGATTGTAAAGAGTACTACATAGATTTTATGGGAAAAAAAAAAAAATATCTCTGATCTTTACAGCCTAAGAACATCGGCCGTATTTTTTTTAACACTTTCAGTGTCTTTTAAATATCCGTAGCAAACTGCTTTCCCCTCGGTCTGAGGTCTCCCCAGCGTGTGGCCCAGACTCGGGGCGCAGGGAGCTCGGCGAGGAGCCGCCGTCGAGCGGCATTTGACTTCTTCACGCGACCGCGTTCTTGCGTTAGGGCAGCAAAGATAATCAGGCGTTTCTTACCGGGTCGTCCGCTAACAGGGTGAGGTACTGGTCCAAAACTTGCTTCGCAATGTTGTATCCAGCTGGCAGAGATCGGAAGATCTACGGGAGGGAAACCAGGCAGAATGTAAGTGGGGGTAAAATGGGATAAGCAGCTTGCCTAAATCTGCAGGTGCGTTACAGACTTTTCCTGCCCGATCCAAAGCCGGTGCCGGAGCCGCGCCAGCGGAGAACGGCCTCGGCTGCACCCCGACTTCGCAGGGGCAGGAACCGACCTCGTTGGAAGAGAGCGGCTGGGTGTACGGCGCGCTGGAGGACGTGGTGACTTCGCTCATCCGCAGCATCGTCCGCACAATTTCGCTGCTGGTCTGGTTTTGGCGAGGGGGGAAGGAAACGGCCCTTGGTGTGGGAGAGCCTCCCTCCTGGGCTCTTCCCGCAGCAGCACCCGAAGGTGGGCCACCCCTGCCTGCCCCGGAGCAGGGTGTCAAACCTCCCCCCCACGACCACCGAGCTCCCCCCGTGACGTGGAGAGCGACGGCAGGAGGTTCCGAGCACTTCCCCGAACCTGATCCATGCGGTTGGCCACGGCACTGACGATCCCCTGGTCTCGGAAATGCTGGTGGAACCGGTCGATGTTGACTTGCCAGTAAATGCCGTCGTCGGGCGGAGGCTGTGGGGGAACAGCGAGAGGGAGAGGAGCCACGAAACGGAGGGAGAGGGGCCACGAAACGGAGGGAGAGGAGCCACGAAACGGAGGGAGAGGGGCCACGAAAACTGAGGGAGAGGAGCCACAAAAACTGAGGGAGAGGAGCCACAAAAACTGAGGGAGAGGAGCCACGGAACTGAGGGAGAGGGGCCACGAAAACTGAGGGAGAGGAGCCACAAAAACTGAGGGAGAGGAGCCACAAAACTGAGGGAGAGGGCCACGGAACTGAGGGAGAGGAGCATGAAAATGAGGGAGAGGAGCCACAAAACTGAGGGAGAGGGGCCACAAAACTGAGGGAGAGGGGCCACGACAACTGAGGGAGAGGAGCCACAAAAACTGAGGGAGAGGAGCCACAAAACTGAGGGAGAGGGGCCATGAAAACTGAGGGAGAGGAGCCACAAAACTGAGGGAGAGGAGCCACAAAAACTGAGGGAGAGGAGCCACGGAACTGAGGGAGAGGAGCCACGAAAATTGAGGGAGAGGAGCCACAAAAACTGAGGGAGAGGAGCCACAAAACTGAGGGAGAGGAGCCACAAAAACTGAGGGAGAGGAGCCACGGAACTGAGGGAGAGGAGCCACGAAAATTGAGGGAGAGGAGCCACGAAACTGAGGGAGAGGAGCCACAAAACTGAGGGAGAGGAGCCACAAAAACTGAGGGAGAGGAGCCACGGAAACTGAGGGAGAGGAGCCACGAAAATGAGGGAGAGGAGCCACGAAAATTGAGGGAGAGGAGCCACAAAACTGAGGGAGAGGGGCCACAAAAACTGAGGGAGGGGACTGAGGGAGAGGAGCCACAAAACTGCTCGTGTGGTTTCCCCAGGAGAACGTGTTTGGGAAGATGCTGGATCCCTCGAGCCCGTAAGCTCAGAGGAGGAGGAAGGAGCTGAGCCCTTGGCAGCAGAGGGACAGAGGCGCGTCCCCAGCCCAGGTTACATGCGGGAGACAGGCAGCGTCCTGCCCAACAGGCAGCTGCCTCCACCCTTGCCACGCGCTGCAGACCCGGCTCCGATTTACAGCCCCGGAGAGCCGCGGGCGACATTGCTTCAGCGTCCCCAGTACCTCCGAGCTTCCTCCATCTTGCTTCTGCTTTTTAGCCTTGTGTTCACCGTTCTCTTCCTCATCGCACGATCGTCTCCGTTTCCCTTTCCCTGTCAAGCAAAGAAGACGGCGTTTTGCTTTTAAAAACTATTGTTACGCTCTCAGGTGAACAGCGTGCGGCCGAGCGCTCCCCAGACACCCCACTAACCACCTGGTAGCACCCAGGGTCACTCCGAGGGGGCTTCTCACCTACGAGGTTCAGCCTGGGCACGACGTACATGTCCTTCTCGTTGATCACCAACGTGGGCGCAGGGGGAGGCGGCGCGTCGGGGGTCTCGGGGGTTTCGGGGACCAGCGGACACCGCTGTACGAAGTGCGTGTCCGCCAGGCGCACAAACGTGTTGGAGACGTCAGCGTAATCCATGGTCTTCCCGTCTAGGCCAGAGGAGAGAGATGGCGGCGTCAAGCTCTGCCAGCCCCGGGTTGTTCCTGCGGCTCCAGAGGACGAGGTGACGCTGTGGTCCTCAAAGAATCGCCACGAACGGGCTGCTCGGAGGCCGTTTTGGGGTGGGGGGCAGAATTTATAACCCCTCTGGCAGCGAGGCCACTTTGGGTGGCTCCTTCTCCAAGTTGATGGCCAGCTTTCCACTGTAACGCAGCCCACAGAGCCTCTGGTACCACGTTCACCGAGCAAAACCGGCCTCCAGCAGCCGCTGCACCTCCTCCCGCTCCCAGATCCCTTTTTTTAAGGAAAGGAGCTTCCCACCTTCCATCGTTTCGGTCAGCCTGTCCGCCACCTTCCTCACCACCGCGCTCATTGTCATCTTGCCGTTGAGGAGCAGCTCCTCCACGATGAGCTCGCCCGTGTCGTTGTAGAGGGTCTTGGCGGTGTAGATGTAACGCGGGTAGCGGAGGATCCTCAGGACCCGCTTGCACTGGGCCTCGTACTCCACGAAACCTCGCTTCTGCAGCTGGTACGTCACCAGGTTGTGTTGGATGAGGACGCAAAGGGCTTTCTTAACCTGCCCGAGGCAGAGCGGGGCTCGGTTACGCGACAGAGAAGCCCACGCTGCGCTCACCCCCCTTCACGGCGGTGGCGGAGCGTTTCCTCCCCGCGCCGGCACCGTTTTCCCCCCGCTGCCAGCCGCCCCGGTGCTGAGCTGCCGGTGTTTGTGCCACCATCTTGTCCCCTGCGCATCGTCCCCGTCGCTCTGGGCTCTATTCCCTGACTTTGCTCCCTACGGAGAAGTCAGAGTTACTCTCCTCTTTCCCAAACTACTTTTTAAGTGAGATAACGAACCATCTATCCCGCTTAAGAAAACCCACCTGATTTTTTTGTTTGTTTTTTATAAGCAGCAAAGCGCTCATTTGTCCTTCTCAAGGTTTTCCTACCAGTGTGTCCTTCAGGAGCAGCAGCGGTGGGGACGGACAGCTCGGGCTGATATCAGCGCGGTCCAGGCTGCGTTATCTAACGCCTCCGATCGCAGGCAGGCTAAAGCCGATGCGGGCGGGTTTGAGACGTACCTGATCCAGCAACAGCCCCGTGTCATTGACGATCATCCGCAGCGGCTGGGTGCCCGTCCTGACAAGATAAGTCCCTATCTTCTCCACGATCTCCCCAAAATGTTCTTGCAGCAGGAGGGAGCACAGCTTTATTTCTGCCTGAGTCATCTCGACGGCAGATTAAACCACCCGGCGGTGCTGGGGAAGAGCGCTGATGTTATTACAGCCATCATGGGGGGGGGACGAGAAGGCGGGGGCCATGCTTGTTGCCACCCGGGGAAACCCATCTGTGCTGCGTCCCCAAATGGACGTACGGTGGGAGACCGAGCCTGGAGTGAAGCCAGCCCCTGGCGCTGCAGCGGGGGTGAGACGGAGAGGGGACGGACACTCGGGCACACGGCTGGTGCCTGTGTCCCCTCCCAGGGGGTGGGGGGGGGGGGGGGGGGGGGGGGGGGGGTGCAGGGGGTGGCAGCCCTGTCAGAGGTGTCCCTCTGTCCCCTCCCGGAGGATGGCAGCCCGTTCTTTGGGGCCTGCGGCTATAGGTCCCCCTCCCAAGGGGCAGCCATGTCACAGGGTTCGGGGTCCCCGTGTCCCGTCCCCCCCCGAGTGTGGGATGGCAGCCCTGTTGGAGGGGTCCCTGTGTCCCCTCCCAAGCAATGGCAGCCCTGCCAGAGGTGTCCCTGGGTCTTCTCCGAGGGGAGGTGGCAGCCCTATCTGAGGGGGCCTGGATCCATAGGTCCCCCTCCCACGGGGCAGCCATGTCAGAGGGGTCCCCTGCGTCTCCCAGGTGTGATGGCCCCCCGCAGAGGGCTGGGGTCCTGTCAGAGGGCTCGGGGTCCCTGTGTCCCCTCCCGGGGGACGCCAGCCCAGCCGGAGGGGACCGCCAGGCTCTCACTCACCCACGCTCGGCCTAGGCCCATGCGGCCGCCATGGCAACCGGCACTTCCGGTTCTCCGCGCTCTACTTCCGGTCGCGCTCGGCGCCGCCGCGCCTCGTTGGCCGCTCCGGAGGACCGGGCCAGGCGATGCTCTGCCCGCGCCGTCTCGTCGGGCCGAAGTGACGCTCTACCCACGCGAGCTCGCTGCTCGGCCCGGAGCAGACGAGCGGACCGGAAGCTTGAGGCTAGCGGGTCGTTCCGCCGACGCTCTACCCGGCGGGCCGCGGCCTCTCTGCCTCGGCGGAGGACTGACGGCAGGGAGCCGGCGGAGGCGGGGGAGAGAGAAGATGGCGGAGGCCTCGGCGGCGGCCGCCGTGTCCCAGCACCGCTTCTTCTGCCACAGCTGCAAGGGGGAGGTCAGCCCCAAGCTGCCGGTAAGCGCCGGGGTTGGGGCCGCAGCGGGAGGGGGCCTATGGGGGGGTGAGGCTGAGGCCTCTCAGTGCCGCTGCCCCCCCACCTCGGCGGGGGCGGGCAGGGCTCGGCCGGCCCCGGGGCTCGGCCCCGTTCTCCCCCCCCCCCCTCCCCCCAGATCTCCCCCTGGGGTGGGGACCCCTGCCCGGGGTTCAGCCTTGGGGGGGGGGGTATCCCCCTCCAGGCCCTGCAGGCAGGGGTGACCCCCCCCATCCCCACCCTGACCCCTGTGGGGAATGGCAGCCCCCCCCCCAGGCCCTGCAGGCAGGGGTGACCCCCCCATCCCCACCCTGACCCCTGTGGGGAATGGCAGCCCCCCCCCCAGGCCCTGCAGGCAGGGGTGACCCCCCCATCTCCTCCCTGACCCCTGTGGGGAATGGCAGCCCCCCCCCCAGGCCCTGCAGGCAGGGGTGACCCCCCCATCCCCACCCTGACCTCTGTGGGAAGGGGTGTTCCCTTCAAACCCTACAGACAGGGGTGACACCCCCCCCCCCCCCCAAATCACCCTGTTGACCCCCGCAGGGAAGGGGTGCCCCCTGAAGCAGGGGCCGCCCTGCAAAGCCTCAGAGACTGGTGTGATACCCCCAAACTTTCCTGAACCCTGCAGGGAAGGGGTGACCCCCAAAATCCCATGGGGAAGGGGTGTTTCACCAGCAACTCAGAGGTTAGGGGTGACCCCCCCACACACCCCCCAGGCCCTGGAGAAAGGGCTGAGCTCTCAAATCCTGCTGAACCTTGTGGGGGCAAGGTGTCCCCCCCCCAGCTGAGGAGAGGTTGACCCACGCCCCGGCATCTCTAGGGCTGTGGGAGCGGGTGAGTCCTCTCGTCCTTTTGGGAAGCGCTGATGTCCCTGCAGAAGACTGCAGAGAGCAGCTGGGGGGGCTGTATATGGCCCCCTCCCAGGGGGGACCCCCAGCTCTCACCCCCTAACCAAGCCCACGAGGGGTTCTTCATCGCTGCTCTCCCTCCGGGTGAGGAGGAGAGGGGAGCTCGAGCCCCAGCCCGGTGGGACCGAGTCCCCCATATCTGGGGAGCCTGACACCCCCAGCCCCAAAGGGGTGAGCAGGGAGGTGACAAATCCCCGTGGCCCCTCAGCAAGGCAGGGTGAAATGGGTCTGGGCTGGCGTGACCTTAATATTCCCCCCCCGCCCCCCGTTTTGGGGGTTTTGAGGATGGAAGGTTTGGCCCGTGATTGCTGAGGTTGGGGGGCGTTTGGGGAGAGGGGGCAGGACTGGGCTGATGCTCCTGTTCCCCATGGCGGTGGCTATAATCCCAGTGCCCAGCCTGGGAAGGGGTAGGGGCAGGACTGGGAGGACTGGGGGAATGCAGACAGGGGCAGCAGGAGGAGGTGGTGAACCGGGCAGCCACCTTTATCTGACTGCCCGCGTCCTTCCCCGGCTCAGCAACGTGGGACGGAGGGGAGACGTCTCGGCAGCCGTTATCCACGGGCTGTATCTGCATCCAAGTCCGATTCACGAGCTGTCCTTGCTCTGCTGCTGGTTGGGGACCGTATCTGCTGTCACCTGCAGGCACCCTGGCATCTGCAGGCAGGGAGCGATCAGCTTCATTAACCCAAAAAGTTCATTTCTGAGCTGTGGGTTTTGTCTGCTCCTTTACTGTCCGAGGGTGTTGGAGCCCTCCCTGTCCTTCTCCGTCAGCAAGACAGGAGCGAGGCCACGCACAGACCCCTTGGGCGCTGAGACCCCTTCCCTGATTTCTGTAAAACCCAGGCAAACGGAGCGAAGCGGCTCCTCGGCAGCAAGAGGGGTGCACGCAGGCTCCGAAAGCGCTCATACCCGGCCCGGGCGAGGGGCCCCAGCACGGCCCCCCGCGGGGGCTTCTGCAGGCACGAGCAGCCACCCGAGGCTTATCCTTGTCTGATGGGATGGAAGTTGGATATCTGCATCCAGATCCATCCCAGCTCCTCTTCTCCGAGGCCAGTAGCTTCACCTTTGGGTGCTTCTCTTCCCTCCTGTCTCCCAAATTTTGCTTAACTCTCTTTTTGTACCACTTCCATCTATTGCTGACTTCAGAACTTCACCCTCCGGTGTTTCAAAATCTACTTTGTTAGAAAGAATTACTGTCCAAAACCTGCTCAAACCCTGTCCGTCCACGAGACTCGGGCTTTCCTGGTGCCTCAATAATCTTTCTTGCTTGACCTGGGAGTAGAACTCCAGGCCTGCTCCACGAAACACCTTTACATCAAACCTCCGCTGGTTTTTCGTTTCCTCGGATCCGGCGTGCCGCGAGCGCTTTCCTTCGCTTCTAAATCAGGAGCCCAGGCGGACCGAGGTCCCTTCTGCTTTGCGTGGGCATTAAAGAGGTCGCCGAATCCTCTGCCTGGAGGATGGCTTGCCCAGCTCTCCCGGCGTGTCTTGCTCCAGTTTCTATTTCAAGAGCACCCAGAAACCCAGCTCAGGGTTGCGGCCTCGGTGGAGGCTGCTGTTTTGCCTCTCCTGCTGGGCTCCGCTCTCGTTCCCCTCCGGAGATGGCTGGATTTCGGTAGGGATAAGCGTCGTAGAGCTTTTGGTGGGTCTAGAAATGCAGGTTGTTACAGTCCGGGCTTTATAAAAACGTCTGTTTGGAGCTTGTGCCTGCCACAGGAGTGAATATTTTTGCTCTTTTGAGATCTCTGGTCTTCTGGCCGTGGCCCTGGGGTGGGGACGGGGACAGACAGGTTCCCCGTGACCTGCTGGGGACCGTCAGTCGTCCCCAAACCTGTTCCTTCACATCATCCCTTTGAAGGAAAACGTAGCCAGAACTTCCTTACGCCCTTCCCCAGCCGGTCGGCTCGACTGGAAGAGGCTTTTGCAATCCTTACTGGGCGCCCAGACGTGCTTTGAGGAGCGTGGCCTGAGCAGCCGCAGCGTTGGGTCGGTGCTGTCCCCGTGGCTTGGGGACGGTTGGCGTAGGGGTGTCACCTCAACCCCCGGCTGCGGGGAGGACGTGGCCGCGGGGCTGCTCTGCTCACACTTGCAACGGGGTGACCTTGGGAGCTTTGCTTTTCCCCTTGGTCTGTCCTCAGAGGGTCCCTCCAGGCTACGTGGCCGTCACCCTGCCTCGCAGGAGGAGCGCTGG
The DNA here is from genome assembly GCF_018139145.2 of Gymnogyps californianus. Classification (NCBI taxonomy): domain Eukaryota; kingdom Metazoa; phylum Chordata; class Aves; order Accipitriformes; family Cathartidae; genus Gymnogyps; species Gymnogyps californianus. The sequence continues at coordinate 2,442,098 of NC_059499.1, read as the reverse complement.
CTGTCTGCACCCCAGTCTGACCCAGCACTGATTTCTTTTGGGCCAGTGACTCTCTCTCCGTGCCTCAGTTTACCGTCAGCAGAGCAATTACTGTCTCCGTGGGGGAGGATCTGCAAAACTGAAAGCAATGATTTGGGAGAAGCTGGACCCGTTTTCCAGGACTGGGACGTGCCCCCGCGCCCCCGACCTCTTTTTTTCTCTCACCCCAGACAAGTAACTTCTGTTCCTGTCTTTGCAAAAACAAAACAAATGCTGAGCGCACTGGTTTGGTTTTTTTTTTTTTTTTTTAACTGCTCTCACCAGGATAATGGCAACCTAAACTAAAACCCCGGCTGCAGATTGTTTGTCTGTCCGGGAGGTTTTTCTTTCTACCGACCCCCTCTTGAGCAAGAGGATCTGCTGCTCATCGGGCAAGATCTAGAGGCGTGGGGCCGCTGCCTCCTTTCAGAGCAAGCATGCAACCGGCATGGTGTTTATTGCCGTCGCCGGGACGTGGCGAGGGCTCCCAGCACATCGGTTTTAGATGCAGCAGTCGTCCTCAGCGGAGCTGCTGCATCTTCTCGCTTCAGCAGTAAGCTGGAACCTCCCAGAGCGTGGGCAGAGGTGGCGTAGACTTCGCTCCCTGCCTGCGCACGCCGATACGTGGTGTGCCCCAAGCAGGGACGGCACCTCGACAGGTCACCTCTGGCCCTGGTCGGGGGCTGCCTCCGCGTCGGCAGGAGCCTGTAGTGTGGATGGGCTCCGTTGGGTTGGGATGGGCTCCGTTGGGTTGGGATGGGCTCCGTTGGGTTGGGATGGGCTCCGTTGGGTTGGGATGGGCTCCGTTGGGTCTTTGTCAGGGCTCCGTTGCGTCGATTGCTGCCCAGGCAGCCGGATCGCGGCGCTGGTTTGATGCTGAGAAGCCGGCTGATGTTTAACGATATCCCCTGCCGGCTATTTCAATTTGCTGTGTGCGGCGGGCGCTTGTCCTGACGGGGCTGCAGCCCTGCGGATCTGTTTTTTATTTTAAAGCGGGGAGGAAAAACCTGAGAGAGAGCACGTGTGGCTGGATGAGAGGCAAAGCTGAGCAGGGATTTTGGCTCTCCCGGTGCCGCAGCTCCCGCGGTGCCGACTGCTGCCGTGTGTGCTTGTTTCGGCCCCGTGCTCCCCTCCCCAGAGGTGGTGGGAGGAGGCTTGGAGTGATCCCCCCGGCTCGTCCCTGCCGTGGGCGGCTGGTTTCATCCGTGCTAGGCTCCTGTCCCCGCCGAAATGGCCTGACCCTCCCTTCTCCTTCCCTGGTGTGAAGCGGGGTGGTCTCCGCTGGGAGCGAGCCAGGAGAGGAGCTGTTCTCGCTTCACGTTTCCTTACCCTTGAAGAGCTCTGGATGAACGCCGAGGATGACAGACCATCCACCCGGTGCCACGCACGGTTAAAAGCTGCCGCCCGGGTGTCCGGCGTTTCGGTGACGGAGTTTGCCTCGCGCTCGACGCGGCGCAGCTCAAAGAAATGCTTGAGTCGGCTGATGAACGGCACGGCGACGCTGAAACGGAGTCGAGGTTAGGATACGACAGTCCCCGTCTGTAACGCCAGTGATAATGCGATTAATATTTATAGCGAAGGATGCGTCTGCGTCTCACCGAGGGCCCTGGCCTTGCTCCGGGGGGAAGAAGCAGCAGCAAGTTCTGAGGTCAGGTCCTGGGGCAGAGGAGACGGCGCGTGGCTTTGTACGGGAGCGAGCAGGTAAGGGGGATGTTGTCCCAGAGCGTTTGATGTCACCTGCTGTCTGGTGTGACAACTGCTTTGTCTTCTCTTGGCAAAATGGTTTTTATTTTAAAAAAACCAAAGCAAAACCACCTTTTTTTTGCATAAAATTAGCTGTCTTGGGCTATTTGAGCTCTGGATCTCCTTTCTGAGAGGGACTAGGGAAGGGATTAGGGACAAGGTAGAGGAAAACGAGGGGTTACTGAGCAGTCTTTCTTCTAGACCTCGCCATGCTGAAGCATCTCCTGAGCTGGAGACCATACCTGCGCTGTTGGGTTTAAGAATCACAATCCTCCAAGAATTTTTAAAGACACTTTTATGCTTCTGGCTTCCCGGCACCCTCTGGCCGCAGCCTCCACGGCCGATGCATAACGTGAGGAAAGTCCTCGGGCGGTAAAAGTACGTGTCGAGGTGATAAGCTGCCTGGAGGAGTGGAGACCCGGGGAGAAGCTGTTGAGCTCCAAGGATGAGAGACACGGTCCTGGCTCGCGTGCCAGCGCGATGGGAGAGCCGAGCAGCGGATCGCAGGAGCTTATGAGTGCTCCAGCATCCCGCCGGGGGAAGAGATACCACGGAGGTTATTTTGCTGCTGCTTCTTCACGTGAGAATGCAAGAGCCGTCTTTTCCTAACTGAGGGTTCAGGCGTGTGAGGCTCAGGCTGTCTGTGAGCTGCAACTTGATCGTGTGGCTCTGAAGTGTTGATTTAGGGTCAGTTCTCTGGGCAGATCAAGTCTTTTTACCCATGTCAAATAGAAACCGTACAGTTTATTTAATGCAAGGAGCAGCTGCCCCTTGGGTGAAGCTGGTTTGGACAGTGCAGAGTGATGTTGCCCGGTACGTAAAGATGAGGAGTAAATATCGTTGCAGCTGTGAGGATTACAGGAGGGATATTTAATTCGGCAAAGACAAATGAGTCAGCCCAAGCCTGGGGTGGTGGAGCGGAGTTATCCTGCCCAAAGCTGCCTGGTGAAGAGAGGGGAAGGCAGTTAAGTTACGTCTGGGGTTAGAGCCGTGGGACGGGCTCGCAGCCATCGAGGGGAGGACAAGCGACCAAAGTAGAAGTGTGCACAGCTGCTGGATGGAGCAAGAGTCGGGGAAAACTTCTCAGCTTGCCTTATTCTCTGTCCTTTGTTGGAGTCTGCGCCTTGCTGATCAGGGAGCTTGCTTTGACGTCTCCTCTCCAAGTTGCCGGTGCCTGGAATAGCCAGGAGAACACGAGAAGGGGACGGTTTGAGCCCTACCTTGCGGGTGAGGGTGACAAACGAACACCGTTACCTGCGGGCCCTCGGCCGCGGTGGCTGGGAGCAGCTCGGGTTTGGTGCCTCAGCCGGAAAGATGCTGACGGTGCTGAAAGCGCCGCGACAGAGGGCTGAGCCGGCAGGACGGGCTGGACCGCGGACGGGACGTGCCGTGCAGCGGTGGCCTCGTCGGTATGGCACGGGATGCTTGGCGTTTGGGCACCGTAGCGTCCCTTGAGCGGGATGCGGCGCGGAAGGGGGGAGTTGGTGGTTCCTGGCTTGCTGTGCCTGCGGGTGGGACGATGAGCAGGGCAAAGGCACGAACGGTGCCTCTGCCAGAGCCTGGCCACATGCCTTGTTTTGCCTGCTCGGCCCGAGAACCCAAACGACACTGTAAATGGACCAAAGCAACCTGCACGTTGCTTCTCCTGGTGCTTTGTAGTCTTTAAATTCAGTTTTCTGCGGGGACCTCAAAACTTAGACCGGTTTGCTGCCACACACCTTTCCTCGCTTCTTAATTGGAATTGTATCTGCATCTTTCCCTCTGTTTTGGGGGTGAAGGGAGGCTTGGGGACTGCCTGGGTGTACGGACCCACAAACCAGGGGCTGAAAAACCTTCTAGTCCATCCTTTCTGCCCCGACGTAGGATCAAGTCTAGCAACATCGCTCCTGACGGACGCGCTTAGGCTGGACGTGTGTGTGCCACCCAGTTCTGGCTGCTTAGGAAATCAGCTGGCTGCTTTCCTCTAGCTAACAAGCTCGCGTCTCTCATGGGCCGGGCACGCTGGGCTCCCGTCGGGCAGAGCCGCCGGCAGCGAGGGCTCCTGGTGGGATTTTGGTTTATTTTCCTTCTGGGAAACACAGACCACCAGGCTGAAGGGGAGTCGGAGGGATAGGGTGCTGTCATTCCTCCCTGGAAGGTCTCTTTTTCTTTGCACTGTGGCTGGATCCTGCTTGGGGAATGAGGTCCCTGTGCTCACCAAAACGGTCACGGTGGCAGTTCCCGGGACGTGGGCACCCCTCGAGCTCCTTCGGTGCAGGCAGGAGGCTCCGGCAGATACCGGGGCTGTCCGATGCGTCCCTAAACCTCTCACAGAAAGCGGGGAGGTAAGACGAAGGGCTCGTGCCGCTCCGTGCATGCGATGGCTCTGCAGCATCCCACCCACCTCTCGTTGTCTGTTCTGGTTTCCCTTCTCCCTCCCCCCTGTTGCTATTTATCCCAAATGCCATTTTTATCTCTCTTCCATGCTCTGACTATACATTCGAGCTTCTGGGCAAGATGCTGGTAATTTCCGTGCGGATTATAACATAAAAAGAAACATTCAAAAGCTTCCAGAAACGCGTCAGACCTGCAGCGTCCCTGATGGCACGGCCTGCTGCTAAGTTTAGAGGGGGAAAAAAAAAAAAATCATCTTTCTAACGTGGTCATTTTGACAGGGAAAATGCTGGAAATGAATTAAGTGAAGGATTTTTAAGCAGTGCAGAACATCCTCCTGGTTCAGTATCGCTCTGAAGCCTGGTGGTATAGTCAGAAATGAGGTGGTACAGTATGAAATGAGCTTTTTGACCCCGGTGTTTTAGTGCCTAGCTTTTGATTTGGTATGTGTTCATTACTTTTAAGAAATCCCAGGCATTCAGTGCTCCTCACTTCTAATTTGCAGCTGAGCCCGATGTCTCGGAAGAGGGAAACCTAAGAGTATTCCGTGTTTTGCAGAGCCTTTCCCCCCCCAAAAAGCACTTTTTTTCTTTTTTTTTCTCCCTGTATTTTAATTTTTGTTCAGTGATGGGTCCGTGCTGTACCCCGCCGCCTTCCCGGCCACCCTCTCTCTGGTGGCATTTAGCCCCGCAATTTGCTCCTACGCAGAACCGAGCAACGCACGTTCCTCTTTCAAACGCACGCGTCTATTCTCGTTAGCCTTGCAATTCACGCATGCAAAGCCGAAAGCCCCAGACAGATTTGGTGGTTTGTTTTTTTTTTTTTTTTTTTTATTTTTCCCTTTCTGAGAGCTCATCACCCATCAGTTCCCATTATACTCAAGGCTGGAGCTCTTTTTGAAAATATACCGCGTGTTCGGCTGCCTAAATGGGCCTTTGTGAAAACCTGCGCTCGACCTCTCCCGTCGCAGGCTGGGGTGTCACGCACGTTTTAGGAGCGAAGCTGCTGCGGGCAGCCCCCCGCCGCGCTCCTCTCCGTCCCTGAAGCCGCTCGAGCTGGCAAGCGAGGTGCCCCTGCGTAAGCACAGCACCTGGTAAATATTGCCAGCTAGTGCTTTGCTTCAGGGGGGGGAAAAAAGCAAAATGAGATTAATTGAGGCGTCTAGAAGGCTTATGTGCCATTCCTGGGGAAATGCAGATTCAGTGGGAAAACGATACGGAGCCGTGCGGTGACAGGGGATGGGAAGACGAAGCTCGCGTTTCCTGAAAGCAAAAAAAAAAAGACGTGGGTGAATTTGGAGCTGCCTCCGCCAAGGCGTTGTGTTACAGGGCTGGAGGTGTCTCACCTGCACCCCGGCTCTGGTGACGCTGCGCCGGGAATTCAATCGGTCCTCAAGCTCGGCGACGTGTTGGGGGTTCAGAGGAAGGAGCTGGAGCAACTGGTGTGCCACTGGCTTGGGTGTCTTGTCTTATCTTTCCTCTTCCTTGTCAGGCTCCGGGTCTAGGTAGCAGGATTTGACACCGAGGGCTCGAGGCTGTGGCTCACGGGACGCTGGCAGGGTTGTTATCTGTGGTCTGGGAAGCGTGAGTAAAGAAAGCGGGACTCTTATCAGGGGGGTTTGGTTTTGGACAGAGACCCCACAAATCACGAGTTGGAAAATCACTGCCCAAAGCGTGGGTTTTGGGATTGCTCCGTCTCCTGCAGCGGGACGGGCTGGGGAGGGAGGATCTGGGGGTGCTTTTTGATTTTTGGCAATGTTTTGCCTTAAATTGAAGCCCATCCGCAGCTCTGGGACAAAACGAGGGCTCTCGCAATGAAAACAGAGAAAACTTTTCTCCTCTAAAGAAATCTTCCCCGCTGCTCCTAAAAGCCCCAGCTGCCACCGCGCTTCCCTGCGAGCAGCTTTTCGGCTCCCCGGTGCCGAAGCCGGGATCGCCGCGTGGTCGTGCAGCTGGATGTGCCCTTCTCTCAGGTGAAGGCTGGCAAGGATGCTCTCCTTTTGGGGAGCAGTCCTTTTGTTTCTCCTGGTGGATAAATAGCTGGCAGAGGGGTGTTGCTCTGCCGATGTCGTTGTGAGGACGGAGCCCGTCCCTTTCCCTGCCGGTTCAAGCCCTGGCTGATATTCCCTGTGTCCGTGTTTGCCCCTGGGCAGGGGTGTCCCCGCTTGGTAGCGCCGCGGGGGGTGAGGAACCGCAGGGGAGATGTGCGTTTTTCTCCTTTGGCTGGTTTTCGGGAGGGCTGGAGGTGGCGGGGAGGGATAATGGCTTTTCCCCACCCTTTACACAGAACTTGCACTTCTGTAGCACCAGATGAGCGTGGGCTGAGGAGTTCGGAGGAGCCGCGGGAGGTTTTCCCCACTCCTGATGGATAGGGAGGTGATGGCGGGGTGCCCGTCGGGTCCTGAGCTCAGGGGACTGCTGCAAGGTGGACCCCGAGGTGCCTCTTCTCCCTGCCCCGTGCTCTGGTTGTGCACGTCTGTCTGTCCATCTGCCCAGCCTGGCTTCTTATTATCTTTCCCTGCAGCAGATCCTGCTTTGATGACCCTAGCAGCATATTCCAGAGCAGGGAAGCTGCTGGATTATCCAGTTCCCTCTCTCCCATCCTTCAAAGCTTTGCAGCCGCAGGGCAAACCCATCCACCTCCATCCTGGTTTACTGGTGACCAGCACCTTGCTCCTGATCCGGCAGCTCCTCGGCTGGCCGGGCAGGCTCGGAGGGAGCCGGCAGTGGGAAAGGTGCATGCTTGAGCCTTTTGGATTGGGATTTTGTGGCCTTGGGAGGAGCTGCTTTTTATTCAGGTGATGTGCCAGGGAAAGCGGCCCTGGGCTGTGTGTTCCCTTCTCTGCAGCCCAAATCGTTCGCTTGGTAAAGGGAGGGGTGGGAGGACAGAGCAGCGGGCAGAGGTGGTGTCGGTGATCAATAGCCGGCGAGCCTGGCTTACGTATGGAGTCCCCGTTTATGAAAATGGTTTGGCGGAAAAGAGTAAAAAATATTTATTTTCTAACTCTGATAGTTGCAGAGCATCTCTGTAAGTTCCCTGCGAGAGCCGTCTTCCCCGCGGTGCGAGCGGCAGCAAATCCAGCTCCGCGTGGGAGCTGCGTTGCCAGCAGCTCGTCGGCTTTCTGACACCAGTTTAATTGAAGTGACTTGCTTTCCGTCACCGGGGCTGGGAACTGGCCTTGTCCTGGTGCTTTGCAGCAGGCTTGTAAATGGCTCTTTTCTTAAATGTCATTATCTGGACAGGCTCGAGGCTGTAGGTGTGTTGGGGTTTTTAATTTATTGTTCTTCAGTCCACCACTAACCTTGCGTGATCTTGATAAGGGTGTTTTTCAGTTCCACAATTATCAATTGAGGTTAATAATATCTGCTGTAACCACCGGGCTTTGAAATCTTTTTAATGAAACCAAAATTACGGTCTTCCAGAGTACCTTTACAGGGAGCAGGAGATCAGGAATCCACGTTAGACTCCTGGCATGTAACTTTTTGAGCTCTGTCTTTTTTCCTGAAATCACAAGCTGAGTGCTTGGTGGCTAAAACCAGCTTCCTCTGTCTTTACAGGAGTACACTTGCCCGAGATGTGAGTCTGGCTTTATTGAAGAAGTCACAGATGATTCCAGGTAATGTACACATCGATGCACCGCTTGTTTTACCACAGGCTTACGTTTCTTCTGGGTTTATAAGATGCCTGGTGTAAAGCCTCTAGAAACTGTGGACAACAAGGATAAGATAAGGAATGCAACAGAAAAGCTTACATATTAGCATGAATTTGGACTTGATGCCGGACGAGGCTGAGAATACAAGTGGCCATCGGTCTCATGCTAGAGCCGCATGGAGCGGTTTGGGGAAGACTTCCCAGAAGACGGGAGCTGTGAATTAAGGCTGTACAAGGTCCCATGAACAAAAGCGCTTACAGGTTTTTGACGCCTGTTTCTTTGGTCTATTAGGGCGAAAAGCTTTCCCCCCCCCCCCCCCCCGCCATTAGGAATCAAGCTTGAATCTCAGTGGCTCACAGGACCTTTCTTTTTTCCTCTGGCCCCAGCTCAGTCTCCTGACCGCCTCTCCAATCTCACAGCTCAGGCCAAGAGAGAAAGAAATACCCTTTCTCTCTAGGCGCACTGAGTTGGTTATTGGTCACCCAGCAGAACACGGTGCCGGCAAATGAGGGATCCAAAGTGATGCCTGTTCAGCACTTACTATATTCGGTCTTGAGTGATTGCTGAGAAAACAGCTTTATTTGGGTTGGGGTAGGTGAGATGGAAGGGCAGCTGTGATTACGTGAACCTTTGCTATCTGAGACGTGCCACAGCAGGAATCTGGAGCTGGGTGTCGCTGGGGAGATGACTTAATGTCACACTACGTCCTCTTCTTAAATATAAGCGTATACCCGTCGCTTAAGGCAAGATGGGAGGGGTCCTCTGGGGCACTTGGCAGACAATCCCGTCTGCAGCATGATGATGCTCCATCTCAAATGCCTCCTCTTAGGAGGCTCTTCCAGAGCCCGGATAGTTAGAAACCAGGTTTCTTCCACGGTCAGGTTGTGCGTAGCGTGCTGGCACATAAACAAGCCTTTTAACTTTAATAGTCCTTTTCTATCCCTAGGAATTGTTCCGCTGCGTTCAGGCAGGCAGGCTCCGTTTGCTCGTCCCTTTCTCTCTCAGACCACACGGGGACTGTCTTGCTCACATGAGCTCCCGTCTGTATTTAACCCTGGAAGGGGAGCTGATTTCTGGAGGGGTGACCTGCTCTCACTCCCCTGTTTTTCTCCAGTTTTCTAGATGGCAGCGGCATAGACGACAGCCCGTCCACACAGTTTGCAGAGGTGAGTTTTGCTGTCTTGCTTTTTTATTTTTTTATTTAAAAAAAACCCCTGTAGCCGTGAAGAGGTTTTCAGTCTCAGCTCCAGCTGTGGTATGTCAAGGCATCTTCACTCACTGCCTTGCAAAAAGGACGGCTGATCTTCCTAAGAGTTTTCAGGAACTTGGCAGATTTTGAGGAGACTGTTGACATTGCCAGGGTTTGAGACCTGCCAGAGATTTGCTCACTGGGCAGGGCAGGAAAAGAAGGATGCTAGAAAGAGGCGCTGGCCCCTGGTGCTGGGACGTGTGTCGGCGATGCTCAGCCAGCCAGGGAGGGTGTTGCCTGATTGCCCTTTCCTCCCTGCTCATTTCTGCTCCGAGTTTTACCAGAAATGCAACTGTCTAAAAAGTCCAAACTCGTAATAAAGTCCGTGTCTTGTAATTCACTTGTGCGGACCTCAGAGCAGGGGGTGTTGGGCAGCGAGGGCTGCGAGCGTCTTTTCTTACCCCGTTACCTCAAGTCTCAAACAGCCGGGCACGTGCCGACAGCCTGAGTCGAGCTCCACGAATGTGCCCCTGAACTCGTGCTGTGGCCTCGCCTGAGTCACCCGGGGCTCGTGGCTGCGGCGGCAGCTCCTCGTCCAGACCTCGGGGAAAGCAGGGTGGCTTTAGACTCTGATCGCAGGCTCCGTTCCTCGGGGCTCTATTTCCCTTCAGGAGTTCAGCTGAGCTGTGTAAAACAGATGGAAATAAAATTTGTATGCGTCTCCTCTGCCAGCGGACCTTGCTCAGAGATCAGGTTATTCGTTTGCTCGGTTATTGAGGAGTTTTAACTGTTTCTTGGTCCTGCCAGGAGAGCTCCCCGACGTCTTGAGTCTCAGCTCGTCGGCCAGGGTTATCCCTGGGTAGATTTGGGGGTCTGTGTTGTTGCTGAGCCCTCCTTCGCGTGCTGCAGCAAAGCCGCTCGGTTCAGTGCCAGAAACAGGGTCACCAAATAACTGAAATTCCTTTCCAGCGTTGTGTTTCAGATCTGGATCCCCCCTGTTTGCTTCCACGTTCCCTGCGTACGGCTCTCTCCCCTCCTCTTCAGCTGGATCCATTTGTCTTCTGAACAAAACTGTTGCCTTTATTTTGCTCCTCCCCAGTGCCGTATCCCAGAAATGCCCGTCTTTCAGCGAGATAAAGTGATCTCGTCTTATAGCCCATGTGTCGATTTACAAAGAGCTCTGGGATGCCTCTGCATGAAAGGCGCTATGTAAATTTAAATGGCTTTTAGGATTAATAATAAATGAAAGTCTTCTCTCAGCAGTGTGGCTGCAGGCAGGCAGAGCTCTGTCTTGATGATAACCAGCAGGAGAACAAGCAAAACTCTTGTCTGCGGGGTATTAATTCAGAGAACAGGTCATAAACTTGACTTCTCCCTTTCCTCCAATACCAGATTGAATCAGGCAATGCAAGAGGCTTTTAAAGTGGGCTAATTTGGTGTGAAATGGAAATTGGGCTGCTCTGATCATGTCATAACACATGATGAGGGTCTAGTACAAATAAGAAGAGAACAGCCCTCGTGTTACGCTCTGTAGCGTTTAATTCCCGCAGTAAATCCGAGGGCGCTGCTCCTTCGAATACCATTTTCGCAGTGCGGAGCCTGGCCCGGCTGTATCGAGCGTGAGCAGCAGCTTGCTCCCACGTGGCACACGGAGGGTTTCTTGTCTGATGCTCTTTGTTTTGTTGTCCTCTATGAATTTATTTTTTTTCCATAAACCCACATCATAAATCTTCAGTGCCCTCCTCAGCTGTTATTTTAATCCGTGGGCGATCTGAATCGCAAAGGAATAAAACCAAATGGGTTTTGCAGGAGAGGGCTGCCGAGGGGGCTCTCGGCTGTGGCTGGGGATGGGGATGCCTTGCTCCGGGTTCCCGGGTGTTTTTGTGCACCCCCTGGTTTCTCTACGGGCTGGCAGCCCGCAGCGGGGAGCGTAGCCAGGAGCTCTGCAGAGATCCACTGGTGACCCCCAGCAGCGCTTGGTTTGTGTCCCTGCTCACCCTCGGGCAGGCTCAGGGCTGGCAACTGGACTCGGTCAAGGAGCGGGTGGGTTTTTGCACCACCAGCAGCAGGTAGATCTGCTGTAGGGCCGGGAGACGGCGTTACCTGTGTGGGACGGACCCCCCAAAACAGCCTGACTCGTGCGAGACCTTTCGTTGTCAGCCGTTTCGTGCCGCTCTGTTCTGCTGTGTCGCGTACGCTGAACCGGAGGCACAAACCCTCCTTCTCGGGGCCGTGTTTCGGTTCTGTTGGCCACATCCATTTGCCACCTGTGGCTGCGAGGAGCCAGAGCACTCCGTGAGCCCGTGGATGTGGGGCCTGGGTGTCCAGCATTCTCTCTCCTCAAATTCCAGCCTTTGGAGAGAGAGAGAGAGAGACCGACCCTTGCAGTGCCCTGGAGTGGCTTAACAAAATAGATGTTGTTGGGATCTGTACGTAGCAGGAAAGAGCCGACGTGTTGGTCTTCCCGGGGGTGGTACATCTGATTAGTTTGAGCTATAATTAAGCGCGTTTGCCAGGCTTTTTTCAGGGAGCCATGGCAACCATATGAATTTGCTCAATTGCTTCTGTCGAGGTGGACTTCCCTGCCTCCGCTGCCTTCCCTGCAGCCGAGTCACCGGGATTAGTGACGGAGCTGTGTGTGGTTTGTGTCTCCCCTTTTCGCCCCCCAGCTTTGGGACCATTTGGACCACACAATGTTCTTTCCTGACTTCAGACCCTTTCTGAGTAGCAGCTCACTGGATCAAGACAGCAGGGACAACGAGAGGGGCCACCAAGCCCACGCCGACCTCTGGGGACCAAGCCGACCCCCGCGATTGCCCATGACGCGGAGGTACAGATCCCGGGGCAGCTCGCGCCCCGACAGGTCTCCTGCTATCGAAGGGTAAGGGCCTGAATTACCCCCTGGAAGTGTCTCCCTCCCCCGTCAGTGGAAAAAAATGTGGGATCTCGGGGAGAAACCTGACAAAATGGGATTCCTGGCGCGTATGGTAGGTGACCCTTGGACCCAGAAAAGGCAGGTTTTCACATCGGATGCTCTACCCTTTGTTCCCCCTCGGCACGAATCGAAGCCGCGTGGTGGGAAAGGTGGGTTTTGCCTGTAACGGTGCCAACCCTCACCGCAGGGAAACGAGTCAGTGCTTGGGAAACTCAGTCACTTCCTCTCCCAGCCCTCCCACACTCTGATGAGTTAGCGTTCCTTGTTCCTTCGTGCTGTCCCTCTGAGGGCTCGCCCTTCTGCGGAGGGATTTACCTGGGCGTGAGTCTTGCAACGACGTGGCTGTGATCAGTCGGAGTAGTATTTCGTGTTTTGCTGCCCCTTCTTGCTAAACTGTTGCTGCTGCCGTGTATTTCTTTGCTCAACTTGTTCTTTTTTTTTTTTTCCCCCCCTCTCTTTCGATCCTCCCTCTTTAGAATAATACAGCAGATCTTTGCAGGGTTTTTTGCAAACTCAGCGATTCCTGGCTCGCAACACCCTTTTTCCTGGTGAGTACCAAGCGTGGTTAAGACCCTGGCTTTGATCACGGCTGTCCACACCAGTAAACAGCTCTGGTCTGGTGCCCGGGAGCTCCGTCTCCCCAGTGTGGCTTCTCTGGGAGGACTGTGCAAACCCCCGGGGCTGGTTTGGGTTGAGTGAAACGGCTTCCTTGACTCTCTGCTCCCGTCTGCAGGAGTGGGATGCTGCACTCGAATCCTGGGGACTATGCGTGGGGACAGAGCGGCCTTGATGCTATTGTCACCCAGGTAAGACCCTCCTGTGTGCCTGGGTGGAGAAAGTCCCAAGCTGGCTGGCCCGGGCCTTGAGCTGTGCCTGGAAGTTGTTGTGCTCCTCTCCGGTCAGTCCCGCTGCTGGGGACGAGCCCTGGGTTTCGGATGAGGACTAGGAACAGAGCATCGGTCTCTGGCTTGGTGGTCGCTTGTGCCCTGCCTCTTCAGAGGGTCTGGGAGCCGGGGGTCGGACCTTATTCCTCTGGAAATACCGTATCTTAGTTCGCCTCTTTGTCAACCCACGTGTGGTGCAAGGCTTGCAGGTGCCTTGCGATGGGCTCGGCAGAGGCTGAAGATGAAAATCTCCAACGTCAGCCCCGGATCTCTCACCGAATTCAGCGATTTGCAGCTGTGAGCCATTTCCCCCTGTGGTTTGTGGAGGGATGCCCGTTCCCCGGAAGCGTTGTCTGGCTCCTTTGAGGATCTGGGGTGTCCAGCCTCCATCCACAAACAGTCTCTTCCAGGGTGTTGGCATCACTGGGATGGGAAGAGCAGACGGATGCTTTACTGAGAGCTAATTTAGCTGCTGTTGTCGTGCTGACACCTCCCGAAAGCGCCTGGCAAAGCCATCTGCTGCCATTCATAAGTAGCCCCCGGCTTCCCGGGCTGCGTCACACGCCCGTCTCGCCCGCCTTACTCACCGCTTCCTAAAATGAGTCTGCAGCCCACATGCCTGCTCGGAGACAGCGCCTTCCTCCTCCCACCACGCACCCAGCAGAGCCGAGCGAGCCTCGGCAAGCGCGGTGCAGTGGGGTTGCTGTCGCAGTTCGGATTCGGGCTGGATAACGCGGGCTCTGCTCGGCTCTCCGCTGGGACTGGAGCAGCAGCCATGCCCATCCCGGGGTTTTGTGTCATCCCAGGCGTCGTAGCGTGGCCTTCACAGTTAAATGAGGCTCCCACAAATGCTTCTCTGCGCTCTCCCTGACCGTGCTTGAACCCATTTGAGCTGATTGCCGGGTGAATCTAGGTCTTAAGAGTATAAAATTCCTATGAGTCATGAAACTATAACGCTAGGAAAAGAGGTGCTGTCAGCACCATCACTGCAGCCCGAGCTCAGCCCGTGTTAAACGTCGGGGAGCCCACGCAGGAGATCCAGACCCACAGGAGCACAGGCTTTGGTACGGCTGCTCCTCGGTTTGGTGGCGGTACTCGACTCTCTAGTTGAGTTAATAGCTTCTCTTAATAGCCCTGGGAGGTCTCCTCTTCCCTCCTAACACCCTGGTCAAGTCTTGGGAGAGGCAGAAGGTGCTCCGTCTCCCTTGTTTCTGCAGTACGAGGTTCTCAGAACATCTCTACCGACTCCCTTTTGGTTCAAAATCCTCCGGGAGTAGCTTAGCACCCTCCCCTGTGTCTGTGGCAATGTCTCCCTTCCCACCCAGGCCCTTCAGTCTCCCGCCTGTTGATGCAAGAGAAAATAGCTGGAGGGCAACGATGTTAGGAGGGGGATTGTCAAGAGCGGGGGCATGAAAGTAAGGTTTGAACACCGAAAATGTTGCTGCAGAGGAGGGAACGGTCACCTGGGCGCTGAGTGTCTCAACTAGGATGCAGTGGCCTGAGCTTGCTCCTGGGGTCGGGCAGCAGGAATGTTTCTGGCCTGGGAAGCCAGCGACGTCTGTCACTGCGGGGGCTTTAGGAGCAGGTCGGAGACATCCCCCAGGGCCGGCCGGTGCTGAGCTGCTCGTGCCTGGCTGGCTGGTTTCGGGACCTAGCGCGCTCCGTGTTTGTATGACGATGCTCTGCACGGCAAAGCCGTGTCCCCGCTCCTGAGCACAGCGTGTTTTCTTCTCCGCAGCTCTTGGGGCAGTTGGAAAACACGGGACCACCTCCAGCCGACAAAGAGAAGATCTCATCTCTCCCAACGGTGACAGTAACTCAGGAACAAGTCGGTAGGTGAAATCGGTCGCCAGTGTCCGATGTTGCTCGTCTCCTGATGCTTTGACGTACGCATCCTGAGCTCCCCCACTCCCTCTGCTAAGGATCAGCCTCTTTGCTGCATCCCTCCGCTTCCCTGGCTGCTGCGGGAGGGTAGAAGGCAGTGCTGCTCCGTCCCCCTGAATTACTGCCTAGCCTCGGGCTGGAAGCACTCGTGTCTTCCAGCTCCGGAGATCCTGAGCTTTGCTCCTGCTGTCACCTCTGGTGTTCCGTTCTCCTGGGACTCTCAGATCTCCGCCGAGCCAGGCCATCAGCAGAGACCTTCGCTCTGCAGAGTGTTTGCGCAGTCCCCGAGCGCTGCCTTTTCGTCCCACCAAACCCCTGATCGCTTTACCGCCTTCTGAAATCTTCTGTTTGAGCTGTTGTTTATGGTCTCGTTAGGGGTGGGCTTGGCGCGTTGCTGTCTTCCCTTTCAGACGGGCTCGCAGCAGGGCTGGTAGATGAGGGAGGCTCCGAACGTATTCCTGCCGAACTGCTCTGGGAACGGCCTGTAAAACTCGCAGGTCCTTGCAAGCGCAGCTGGCAGCAAAGACCTGTGGGTTTCTCATAACCTTTATGGTTTTGCAATTAGTTCATCCTGGGGATTTTTCTCCCCGTGTTTGCAGAAGGCTGTCTCTGCAGGCTACTCGGAGGATCCCTTTCCCTCCGAGCTGCTCTATTACTGGAAACTAAAATGCTCCATTAAGACAAACTGTTTGATTAGAAAAGCCGTTTCCACAACAGATATTTTTGTCTGGTGCTTTTTATATACCCATGTCTCCTCTTCTTGTCTGGGAAGCCAGGAATAATTTCCATGTTGTAATGCTCAGTCTCGCCTGTTTGAATTGACAGAGCTCGGGCCGTGCAGCCTGGCAGTCGGGAGAGGCTGGGAGCTCGGTCTTCCCTGCTTCTTCTGGCTGGGAGATCTGCCTTAGCGTTACGGGCTTGGTACAAAGGAAGAGGGACGGGATTTTTTGCCGTCTCTCGTGGTCGATGGCACGCAGCAGCCTGCTGGGCTCTGGCGGAGGAGGATGTGCGATGGAGGCATCTCCCGCCAGCCTTGCAAAACTGCCCTTATCCTGGGCGAGGAAGTTTCGGCAGGACTCGGCTGAAATACCCTTAGTTTGATTTATTTTCTTTTTTCGTTGGCGGTCACGTGCAGAGAACGTAAGGAATTTCTTTGATACCTGGCTGCTGAATGCTGCCGTCCCCCGTAGGCTGTATGCGAACGGACCCGGGCTTGTAAGGACCGGAGTTTGTATTCCCGGAGAGCTCAAGCTGCCCGCTTCACCCTCCTTGCTCTGTGCGTCTCTTCCAGATACGGGTTTGGAGTGTCCTGTGTGCAAAGAGGACTACACAGTAGCGGAGCAAGTTCGGCAGTTACCGTGCAATCACTTCTTCCACAGCAACTGCATCGTGCCGTGGTTAGAGCTGGTAAGAGCCTCTGCCCGCGGGCGAGCCTGGCTCTTCGGGCTCCGAGAGACGCCCCGTCTCCGAGCCAAGCCCTGCGTGTCTGATGGGATGAAACCATCCGGGTAAAGCAGCCATCCGAGTGGCATTTCCCTGAAGCTCCCGCCTTTCTCTTGCAGCACGACACGTGTCCGGTGTGCAGGAAGAGCTTAAAAGGCGAAGATTCCACTCGGCAAACACAAAACACCGAGGCCTCAGCGAGTAACAGCTTTAGCAGTGAAAGCCAACTACACGATCGATGGACTTTCTGACGCTCGAGGGCTTCCTTGGGGGCTCTGGCCAGAGTATCGTTACTACAGATGTACATTGTATTATAATTCAAACACAAACCAAGAGTAGCAGGAAATATAGGGCAGGGGAGGGAACCCACCCTGTGGTATTACTGCAATGAGTGCTGTCTTTTTCTTGAAACTTTAAACTAGCATCTCCGAGCGAATCGCGTCTCCATTGGAATCGCCTCCTTAGTCCTAAATTCAGAGTCTTTTGAGTGATTTGACTTGATTTTATACTGGGGGAACCTTTACTGCCAAGGTGGCCCGTCTGAAGGGGGGGTGAGCCGGCACAGGGGGGGGTTTGGGGAGACCCCGCCTGGGTCCCGAGATCTCTCCTGCGGCCTCGGCTCCCCCCTGCCCTCGCTCCCCGTCCCCCCCGCCCCGGCAGAGAGGTGGCAGATTTGGGTGGGGAAAGCGTCCCCGTTGCGGTGCTCCTCGGAGTAAAGGAGGGGACGGGAAGGGGAAGATTTTTGACTTCTCTCCTCTGACTCCTTTCCCTGCCCCTCGCCCCGGGCGGGTGGAATCAAATCCAGGAGGGTTTTTTTGCCACCCCACCCCCCCTTGAATTCAAGTGACGGTGTCTAGAAAGTAGTTTCTCAGAAAATAGCTTTCTGAAGGGAGAGGCAGAGGTGAAGATGGAGGCAGTGAAGGGGCGCTGGAGCTCTTCCCGAGGCCTGCTGGCGGAGAGGAGTGTGCTCGGGATGCCCGGGACCCCCCCGGTTCTGGGAACAGGAATGCACCGAGCAGGATTTTCTGTCTTGTCGTGGACTTTTTTTGTTTGTTTGTTGGGGTTTGGGTTTTTTTTTGTTGTTTCCTGGCCCTTCTCCAGGTGCCTGTGTCCCCAGGTCTGTCCCAACCTGTCCCCCACCCACAGCGAGTCGTTTAGGATCCTTAGCTGGCTTGTATCATATGGACCACATTAAAGGCATCCTTTAGGAAAACAGACCTAACTGTGCGTAGCCATTTTAACGGCCGATTCCTCAGTGTTTAACACACAATCTTAATTCTCCCTTAGCCCGATAACTTTAAGAGAGCCTCTTTATTTTTGCGGGTTATTTTTTTTTGTTTGGTTGGTTGTTTTTGTTCCTTCCCCCCCCCCTCCACTTCTGTAACATTTCATCCATGTTTGACTTCCTGGGTTTTATCGTCCGAATAACCTCCGTGCTTACGGCACCCACTAAACCACCCCGTGGCAACGTTAAAGCCCCAGCTCGGCCTGGCGGCGGGCGGGAGGGAGAGGTAAGGTCGCGTCTAAACATAATTGCCGCTTCGTTGCTGTAAACAGTGTACTACGTACACTCGATTTAAACTAGTGTTTTGTTTGCTATTAAGTCAAATAAAGGCCTTTATAAAGAAGACCAGATGTGGAGAAAGATTGTTGGGGCTGGAAGAGGTGGCCGAGGAGCTCAGGGAGCTGTTGGAGGGCTAACGGGGCTGGGAATAACTGTGTGGGGCGGCTGTAAAGGGCTTTTCTGGTGAGGAAAATGCTTGTCCGGGTGCCGGCGGGCAGCAGCTGAGCCCTCGGGGGGGACTGGGGAGCGGGGAGCAGCGGTGGGAGTTTGGTTTGAGGCACCAGCGTCGTCCCTTCTTGCGCCGCAGCTGCGGGTAAGCCTGATCCTCCAGGACTGGGCTCCTGGGGGCCCGATACCCCGAGAGCCACCTCCCTGCCTGGGGACACGGCGGTCCCCGTCCCTCCCTCGTTTCAGGGGAAGGGGACCCGAGGAGGTTTCTCTGCTGGGGGACGGGGGCTGCGGAGAATGCTGCTCTTCCCCGAAGGTCTCGGAGCCCGCGGCGAGGGGCTGGGGCTTCGGCCAGCCACCCCTGGCAGCTGCCTGATGCTGCCGGTACCTTCTTCAGCACGGGAGTGTGTTTAGAAGGGGGAGAGGAAAGCAGAGGGATGGAGGCGCTGGCTTCTGCCCCGTGCCCACGCAGGCAAGCCACAAGCCATCTTCCCCCGCAACCTGCCGGGCTCCTTCCTGGAAAAGCAGCTCCTGCTCCGCTCTTGCATCCCCGGGACCACCTCCTGTCCGTTTAAAGCACGGAGAGCCGCTCACCTTGTGCTTCTGAGGGCCAGGCTGGGAGTTAAGAGCCGAGAAATGGCTCTCGGCCGCGTTGGTTGGTGACAGCAAAAGGGAAAAGGCTTTAACTGCAGCTAGATCCTGGTTTACGTGTTTTCTTTGCTGGCTTTACCTCACTGCTTTTCCCTGTTACTCAGCATTTCAGGCTCCCCACCCCACCCAAAGTGCCCTGGATGCAGGGTGAGTTTTGGGGGTGCCGGGGGGGCCCGTACACCTTCTAGGGATATTTGGGGTCGCGCCAGGTTTCTGCTCCGGGTTCCTCCCTCTCGCACGTGGTGCCAGCTCTGCCCTGAAGCGCCTGAAATCGGGGATTTCTTCCCCGTGGGGCAGAATTTAAGGCAGTCGCTTCCCCGGGGAGTTTGGCCGGGCCCCGAGGAGGCCCAGCTCTGCCGGGCAGGACCCTGCGAGGGCAGCGGGAGGTGCAGGGCTGAAGGGAGCTTGGAGAGAGGGGGGGGTTTGGGGCATCCAGCAGCCATGCACGCCTTCCCCCTCCTCCCCATCCCTTTATCTTTCCTGGCCCTCGCTGGTGTCGCCCCAGAGCGTTTCGGTGGGTTTTCTGGGAGCGGGAAGTGTTTCTGCTCCTGGAGCATCCCCAAGCCCGGGCGGCGCCAGGGATGCAGGCAGAGCGCGGCGGCGGGTACCACACGCTCGAGCATCTCCGCGGGGCTGAGCTTTATTGGTGGAGCTGCTTGTTTCAGCCCGGCTGATTCCCCCTTTCCCCACCTCCACAACCACCCCCAAGTCCTTCGGGTCAAACCTGGGGGGCTCCTTCGCCCCGACGCTGGACCCCGACCTCACCTGGCTGCATCCGCGTGCCAGCACAATCCAGCCCCCGCGGAGGCATCGCCCTCCGCAAGGATGGAGCCGAGGCGGGAGGGGGTGGCAGAGTCCCGAGCCCCTGGTTGTCCCCAAGGATGGGGAAGGGACGTGTTCCCTCCCGACGGTGCTGGGCTCGAGGGGCCACCGCCTGCCCTCACTGCTCCTTCTCCTCCTCCTCCTCCTCCTCGGGGAGCTTCTTGCGGGTGAAGAAGCCCAGCTGGGGCGAGAGGGAGAGGAGGGAGGGGAGCGTGGGGATGGCGGGCAGAGCCCCCTGGCCCCTGCTGTCCCCCCCAAAGCTGAGCCCCCCCCCCAAAGCTGAGCCCAGCCCCGCTCTCACCTTCCACAGGCAGAAGATGATCAGCGCCAGGAGGAGCAGCCCCCCCAGGATGCTGCCCACCAGGATCCAGAGGGAGATGGGCACCCGCTTCCCCTGGATGATTTCAAGCACCGTCTGCGGAAAAAGAAGGGTGCCCGGGGAGCAAACGGGGATGGGGGTGTCCACACAGCCCTGCGCCCCAGGTTTGGGGGGCAGCGGGGGTCCGGGGGGCTCCTACCTCCCTCCGATGTGCCCCCTCCTCCAGCACCAGCACGCTGCTGCCCGGGACCCCCAGCCAGACCCTGCTGACGACTTTCACGCTCCTGAATTTAGCCTGGGGATGGGGCAAGGGGGGGCGTCAAGCCGTGCTTCCCACCCCGAGCTCTTCGTTCTGCCCCCGGCCGGAGGGTGGGTGGCTGGGTGGGGAGGGGGTCACCCTTCCCCATCGCCCCCTCCCCTCCTCACCCCGCGGAAGAAGTCGTTGTGGATGGTGCGGAGGACGTGGATGGAGATCTCCCCGCCGCGGTCCAGCCGTCCCAGCCGGCAGCTCAGCTCCTGGCACCAGGCATTGCCGCAGTCCTACGGGGAAAAAATGTGGGTGATGTGGCTGGGGATCCCCCCCCCACACACACACACCCCCCCCAGCTCAGGGGTGGGGGGGCATCGCGGCGATGCTCACCAGCCTGTCCACGTGCAGGAGGTCTTCGGGGTGCACGGGGACCACCGTGGCCGTGCTCCGCTGCCGTGGCTCCTCGGGGGGGGTCCGCAGCACGCATGTAGCCTGGGTGGGGGGAGAGGAGCTGGGCTTGGTGCCGGGGGGGGTGCAGGAACCCCCCAGAACCCCCAGCTTGGGCAAGGGACTCACGTTGTCGGCCAGGACACGTGTGACGGAGAGGAAGGTGGCACGGCGGTAGCCCAGGGCTGGCAGGGCCATGTGGAGGGTGAGGTTTCGGACCGGGTAGCACCCCAAATTCTGCACCTGGGGGGAGAGCGGGGTGAGCCAGGACCCCCCAGGACCCCCCCCCCCCCTGCACCCCCATATCTCCTCACCTTCACCGTGGTCTTGAATTCAGGGCCGGGGCCATGGGGGAAGGTGCCGAAGGGGTGAACCTCGTAGCGGTGCAGGTTGGCATCACTGCCGGGACGAGAGCGGGGTCGGATCCTGCCTCTCCGCCGCCTCCACCCCCCAGCACCATGAAGTCCCCCCCCCATTTTTGCCCCGCTCCCCCCAGCCCTACCTGGAGAGGAAGAGGTCGGGCTCGTAGCGGATGGGGGCAGAAAGCCGGACCGCGTTGTCCTCCATCGTCGCCTCGGTGCTGTCGCTGGAGGAGGAAGATGTGGCCGTGAGGGGCTCAGGAGGACCCCGAGACCCCCCCACACACACAGCCCCCACACCCACCGCTTCGGCCACCCCATGGGGTGCAGCCCCCCGCTCCCCCCCACCCCGCTCCTACCTGCTGGCCTCGAGGGCGACCTCGGCTCGGTCAAGGAGGACGGAGCAGCTGAACTCCAGCTCCAGGGTGAAGGAGACCTGGGGGCAAGCAGGGCCGTCAGCGGGGTGGGATGGGGGCGCAGGGACCCGGCGGGGGTCCCGGGGGGGGTTCTGGTCCCCTACCTTGGCCAGGGAGCGGAAGACGGGGTAGCCGACGCTGCAGAGCCGGCGGTGACCCACCAGCGCCGTGCACTCCAGCTTCACCGGGCTGGTGTCCTGCGGAGGGGGGGATGTCACCTACGGCCGGGGATGGGAGCACTGGGGGATGGAGCTGGGGGGCTCGGGATGAGCACAGGGGTGAGGGGCCCTGCGGGGCCATGTGGACCCCCACCTGCAATGGGTTGGGGGACCCATATGGGGCCCAATGGACCCCATCTCCAAGCTGGAATAAGCTGGGGATGAGAATGGGCCGGAGGGTCTATAAAAGACTGGAATGACCCCAATCTTTGTCCTGGGATGGGCTGGAGGGTCTGTACAGGGCTGGAAGGAGGGGTTGGGGG
This sequence comes from Gymnogyps californianus, assembly GCF_018139145.2. NCBI lineage: Eukaryota > Metazoa > Chordata > Aves > Accipitriformes > Cathartidae > Gymnogyps > Gymnogyps californianus. Next base: position 2,420,500 of record NC_059499.1, on the reverse strand, counting down.
GGCCCATGCAGGTCTGGGGGACCCCCCCCCCATGGCCCCGTACCTGGAGCGCGAGGCTGGAGAAGTGGAGGTTGCTGGAGAAGCGGAGGAGCAGGCTGGTGTTGTAGGCGTTCTCCTTCTTGTTCTCCAGGACCACGTCCACCACCACCTTCCTCCTGCCCTTGCGCAGGACGTGGGGGCTCTGCCTGCAGCGGCGAGGGCGGTTACGGCCCCGGGGGCTCCCAGGACACGGCTCGGCCCCGGGGACACCTCGGGGACACCCCGGGGACACCCCGTACCTGGAGCCCACGATGTCCATGGTGGCCCTGAGCACCAGGTCCGTGACGCACTCGTCGTCCTCCCCGCAGTCCTTGAAGAAGGGGATCTGGAAGGAGCCGGGTGTGATCCCCGGAATGCCGGGAGCACCAGGGGTGATCCCGGATCCGGCCACCCCCTCCAGCACCCACCAGTTTCCGGATGGTGGTGGGGGACTTCTCATCCAGCACCGGCCCGGTGGATTCGGCCATGGCCAACCTCACCGTGAAGCTGAGGGGTCGCAGATAGTCCGTGGTGTCCTGGGAAGGGCGGGGGGGTCCCCGTTAGCCTCCAGGGCTGCTGGGGGGGGTGGGAAAAGCCACCCGTGTCCCGGGGGGGGGTCCCGCTGTGGCTCACCAGGACGTGGAAGGGGAAGCGGAGGCAGCTCTGCCTCCCCAGCGAGAGCTCGAGGCGGCGCTGCAGCAGCCGCCGGGCGCCCGAGTCGAAGGCAGCCCGGGCTCCCGGTGTCCTCTCCTCCAGGGAGACGTTGTACCGGAGCTCTGCGTGGGGACGAGGAGGGGGGGGTCAGCGCTTGGGGCCACCCACGGGGCGGGGGACACCCCAGGGATGCTCCGGGGACACCCCAGGGATGCTCCAGGGATGCTCTGGAGAAGCTCCAGAGACACCCTGAGGATGCTCTTGAGATGCTCCAGGGATGGCATACGGATGCTCCAGTGACACTCTGGGGACACTCCAGGGATGCTCCTGGGATGCTCCAGAGATGCTCAGGGGACACCCTGAGGACCCTTTTGGGATACTCCAGGGATGGCATATGGATGCTCTAGTGATATTCAGGGGACACCCCAGGGATGCTTGAGGGATGCTCCGGGAAAGCCCTGGGGATGCTCCAGGAACGCCCTGGGATGCTCCGGGGATGCTCCGAGGCCAGGCACCCGGCACGTCCCCCCGGTCCCCAGCACTCACCGATCTCCCTGTCCCGCCGGCCCCGGGCGCGGGTCCCGGCACGGAAGCAGACCCTGGCCCGGAGGCAGACGGCGCCGGTCCCGCTGCGCTGGCAGTTCTTCTGGATGACGTTGATGGCCGGCGGCTCCACCGTCAGCGACGTGTTGACCTGGACGATCTGGCGGGAGCTGGCAGCGAGGGGACAGCGTCACATCGCAGGAGGGGGACAGCTCTGTCCCCTGAATCCCATCAGGATGCTCATGGGGACCGTGACATCCATCCCTGCCCCGTCCCCAGGCTCTCCTCCTCTTATTGCAAGGGGAAACTGAGGCACGGGGGAGCCCAGGAGATGCCTGAGAGCATCCCGCCAGGCAGGGCTGAGCCGAGCGGCCTTGCAGAGCGCGGTGGCCCAGAGCTGTCCCCTCCGCCTCTCCCTGTCCCCAGGGACTCACCGCAGCAGCACGGCCGCCCCCTCCGCCCCCACGGCCAGGTCCACCAGCCCGTCCCCATCCAGGTCCAGCCGCCCGTCCACGCTGCGCCCGAAATAGCTGAGGGCTGGACCCAGCGCCGCCGCCTCGATGCGCTGGGGGGGCGAGAGCAGGGCGAGCAGTGGCTTCGCCGCTGCCTCGCATGAGGTTGCGCTCAACCTCACGGAGCCCCCCCACCCCGAACGGCAGCAGGACCCCCCCCCAGTCCCTCCCAGTCCCATCTCACCTGCTTGTAATGGGGCAGGAGGGTGCCCGGGGCGCCGTGGTAGATGTAGACGGCACCGCGGTGCCCGTCCTCCAGCGGAGCCCCCACCGCCACGTCATTGAAGCCGTCATGGTTGAGATCCGGCACGGCGGCCAGGGCGTAGCCGAACCGGGAGTCCTGTGGCTTCTTGTCGGCGTGCAGGGTGCCGGCGGGGGCCAGGAGCCGCTGGGGGGGCACAGGGCGGCCCTCGGTACCCCACGGTGCCGGGTGCTCCGTACATGAGCCCCCGGGAGGTGGAGGGGGCAGTGCAGGGGGATCCCCTGGGCTGTGTGTCCTCCCCGGCCCCGCTGCATCTCCCCGACCCTGCTGTGACCCCCCCAAACCCTGCTGTGTCCCCCCCCCCCAGTCCTGCCATGTCCCCCCGAACCCACGGCACCCCCCCGACCCTGCTGTGTCCCCTGATCCACGGCATCCCCCCAGCCCCGCGGTGCATCCCAATCCCCCTGCATCCCCCCCCGATCCCCCTGCATCCCCCCCCGATCCCCCTGCATCCCCCCAGCCCCCCCCGTTCCCCCAACCCCTCACCTCCCCCACTCTGTAGAGGTACACCCGCCCCGTCTCCCTGCTCTGGGCACCCAGGTACATGGGGGCTGCCACCAGCAGCACGTCGGTGACCCCGTCACCGTCCACGTCCAGGGCGCACACCTCGCTGCCGAAGTAGGAGCCGATCTGTGGGTCGCAGCAGGGCCGTATGAGGCTGGGGGCTGCCGGCGGCCCCCTCCCACGGCTGCCCGGCCCCCCCCCCCCCCAGCAGCCCCTACCTGCTCCCCCGTCAGCGCCTGGGCCACTGTCACGGTCCCCGTGGTGCCCATCTCGAAGAGGATCACCTTGCCCTTGTGCTGGAAGCGAGGGGCTCCGGCCACGTACAGGCGCTGCCCGCCGGGCAGCCGCAGCGAGGAGACGGCGTAGCCTGGGGTGGGAGAGCCCGGGCGTCAGCGGCAGGGAAAAGCCTTGGCGTCGGTGGTGCCGTTCCTCGGCCACCCTCTGTCCCGGGGGCACCCAGCATCCCCAGGGCACCCAGCATCTCTGGGACACCCAGCATCTCCGGGACACCCAGCATCCCCAGTTTCCCCCCATGCCCAGGACACTGAGCATCCCATTTGCTCCACATCCCTGGGGTGCTCAGCATCCTTTGGGTGCCGAGTATCCTCAGTCCCCGCTGAATCCCCAGGGCACGGAGCATCCTTTGGGTGCTGAGTATCCCTGGTGTGCCCAGCATCCCCGGGGCACTGAGCATCCTTGGGACATCGAGCATCCCTGGGGCACCGAGCATCCCTCAGTTGCCAACGACGCCCCATTTGCCCCACATCTCTGGGACACGGAGCATCCCTGGTTTGTCCCAAATCTCCGGGACACAGAGCATCCCTGGTTCACCCCAAATCTCCGGGACATGGAGCATCCCTGGTTTGTCCCAAGTCTCCGGGACACGGAGCATCCCTGGTTTGTCCCAAATCTCTGGGACACGGAGCATCCCTGGTTCGCCCCAAATCTCCGGGACATGGAGCATCCCTGGGTTGTTCCAAGTCTCCGGGACACGGAGCATTCCTGGTTTGTCCCAAGTCTCCGGGACACGGAGCATCCCTGGTTCGCCCCAAATCTCCGGGACATGGAGCATCCCTGGTTTGTCCCAAATCTCTGGGACATGGAGCATCCCTGGTTTGTCCCAAATCTCTGGGACACAGAGCATCCCTGGTTTGTCCCAAATCTCTGGGACACGGAGCATCCCTGGTTTGTCCCAAGTCTCTGGGACACGGAGCATCCCTGGTTTGTCCCAAGTCTCTGGGACACGGAGCATCCCTGGTTCGCCCCAAATCTCTGGGACACGGAGCATCCCTGGTTCGCCCCAAATCTCCGGGACACGGAGCATCCCCGGTTTGCCCCGCATCCCTCGGGACATCCCCTCCGTACCCAAATAAGCCGCCTGATTCTTCAGCTCCAGCGGGAACTCCTTCTCGAAGGCTTTCCGGGGTGGGATGATGCGGCCGCGCCGGCTCTCCTCCAGCACGGCCCCGTCCCAGTCGTAGGCTCCCACCGTGCCGAAGAGGATCCCGTCCTGGCGGGGAGGCGAAGGCGGGGGGGGGGGGGGAGAGGGGTGACGCGATGCTGCGGCGGGATGGCAGCTTGGGGGGGGAAGCATGCGTCACGCGCCTTGAGGACATCGCGTGCGTGGCGATGCCTCACTGTCCCCAACTCTTCCCCCCCCCCAAAAAGATGTCACCTGCCCAGCCTGGGACGCTCAGCGCCCGGCGTGACGGGGACGCACAACCCCGGGACGGGCTGAGGATTATTTTCCAGTTCTGCAAAGCCCCCGGGGCAGGCGGTGGCCGCCTTCCCCCCGCTCCAGCCCTTCCCTGGGCCGGATCCTGCCCGTCCCGGCAGCCTCACCTCCAGGAGGTGGATGGAGAAGCCGATCTGGGACATCTCCAGCTCGAAGGAGCTCTCGTTGTTCCCGTGGGTGCCTGGGGAGGGGGAAGGAGACGGCATTCCTCCAGATGTGGTTCCAGCCGTTTTCTTCTGCAGCCCTCCCCGGCTCCGGCCCCACGTCACCTTCCAGGCTGAAGATGCGGTCGCCCAAGGCGTCCACGATGTCGTTGAGGGCGGCCTCGTCGGTGACGTTGAAGAAATACTTCTCGTCCGGGTCGCTGGCGATGTACTTGATCTCGCGGATGAAATCCTCGGGGTCCTGCTGCCGGCGGAGGTAGTGCCCCAGCACCTGGGGAGAGGGGGGCCCAGCGTCGGCCGGGGGCCCGGATCTTGACCCCGACACAGCCGGGATGGGGGTCCCCCACCCTGGCACGGCACAAAAGAGGGAATGGGGAAACCGAGGCACGGTGCCTGCTCCCCGCTGGCGGGCAGGGAGGCGGCCGGGGCGCTCACCGCGATGGCGTAGCGGGTGACGTTGCGCTTCTCGCACTCCGCCAGTGCCTCGGGGAGATCCTCGCCGTCGTGGGACTCCCCGTCCGTCACCACGATCATCAGCCGGGTGGCATCCGCCCGCCCGCCTCGCTCGGGGCTGAAGGCTTCGGTGCTGCCGGGAAGGATGGGCGGCATCAGGCCAGTCCCAATCCTGACCCCAACCCCAATCCTGACCCCAATCCCAAACCTGATCCCAATCCCAGTCCCGACCCTGATACCAAACCTGACCCCAATCCCAACCCCAATCTCGATCTTGATCCCAAACCCGATCCCAATCCCGATCTTGATCCCGAACCCGATCCCAATCCTGACCCCAATCCTGAACCCGAACCCAATCCCAACCCCGATCCCAATCACAATCTTGAACCCAATCCCAACCCCAACCCCAATCCTGAACCCAACCCTGATCCCAACCCCGACCCTGATCCCGAACCCATCCCCAATCCCAAACCTGACCCCAATCCCGACCCCGATCCCAATCCTGAACTTGATCCTGAACCCGATCCTAATCCTGACCCCAATCCTGATCCCAATCCCGGTTCCGACTCTGAACCTGATCCCGACCCCAATCCTGAACCCGAACCCAGTCCTGACCCCCATCCCAATTCCGACCCCATCCCAATCCCAATCCCGAACCCAATCCCAAACCCAATCCGATCCCAGTTCCGACTCTGAACCTGATCCCGACCCCAATCCTGAACCCGAACCCAGTCCCGGCCCCCATCCCAATTCCGACCCCCATCCCAGTCCCAATCCCGAACCCAATCCCAACCCCAATCCTGATCCCGATCCCAACCCCGATCCCGACGCCGGTGCCCACCAAGCCCGGCGGATGGCGAAGGCCGTGCGCGTCTCCCGCCCCTCCTGCCGGCTGATGTTCTTGGCCGCCTCCACCACCTCCTCCGCCGTCCGGTACCGCCCCAGCACCCACTCGTGCACCGCCCGCTCCCCGTACTGCAGCACCCCCACCTGCCGCGGGGACGGGGTGCTCAGCCCGCCGGGGCAGCCCCGCACCCCAAAAGGCCCCCCCAGATGCGCACCGCGTCCCCCGCTCCCCACAGCGCAGCCCCAGCCGGCACAGGGCACCCTTGACCCCCCCGAGAGCGTCCCCAGCCGGCATCGCCACTGGGCTGGCATCAGCCCGGGGGTGACGGCATCAGCCCGGGGGTGACGGCATCACCCCGGGGACGACGGCATCACCCCGGGGGTGGCAACTCCACAGGGACGACAACATCGCCCCGGGGACGACGGCATTGCCCTGGGGGTGGCAACTCCACAGGGACGACAACATCGCCCCGGGGACAACGGCATCGCCCCAGGGATGATGGCATCACCCCAGGGACAATGGCATCACCCCAGGGACAATGGTATCACCCCAGGGGTGGCATCACCCCAAGGGTGGCATCTCCACAGGGACAGCAGCATTGCCCTGGGGACAACGGCATCACCCCAGGGGTGGCATCACCCCAGGGAGAGCAGCAGTGCCCTGGGGACGATGGCATCAACCTAGGCATGACGGTATCGCCCCAGGGACAATGGCATCACCCCAGGGGTGGCATCGCCACAGGGACAATGGCATCGCCACAGGGACAGCAGCAGTACCCCAGGGACAATGGCATCGCCCCAGGGACAATGGCATCGCCACAGGGACAGCAGCAGTGCCCTGGGGACAACGGCATCGCCCCAGGGATGACGGCATTGCCCTCTGTATGATGGCAGAATCCAGGGGATGGCATCACCCCAGGGACAATGACGTTGCCCCGGGGACAGCGGCATGGCCCTGGGGACACCGGCATGGCCCCGGGGACACCGGCATGGCGCTGGGGACACCGGCATGGCCCCGGGGACCCCACCTCACCTGGATCTGCCCGGGCCCGATGAAAAACCTGCTGAGGACGTTGCTGAGGAAGTTCTGCACCTCGTACCAGGGGTAGATGCTGTTGGAGCCGTCGAGGACGATGACGATGTCCATGTAGGTGGAGCAGCCTGCCAAGGGGGGAACGCAGCTGGCACCGGCACGGCGCGGCACGGCACAGGCTCCGGCGCACCGCAGCCTCCCCTACTCACGCTGTGCCGTGGGCGCGATGGTCGCCACCGGCCGGAGGTCATCGTCCAGCTGGGCGCAGATGCCGGTGCTGAAGACAGAGGTGCCGCACGCCTGGGACCAAAGTGGGGCGCAAGCCTGGCCGGGGGGGGGGGGACACGGGGACACAGAGCATGGGCTGGGACCCGGCCCCCGCACCCGGCCGTGCCTCAGTTTCCCCCTGGGGGAGGCTCCTCTCACCACGAAGCCGCCGTCCTTGGAGTCCAGGAGGGTCATCCCGAAGTGCACGTTGAGGCCGGGGAGCGGGGAGAGCCACGGGGCTGCGGATCCTTGGTGCCGGGGAAAGAGAGATGCCGGGGATCAGCACCGGGGTGACCCCCCCTCCCTCCGAACCCCGCCGCGGTCTCACCGGGGCGAATGCCGGCCTGGAAAGGGCAAAGCCGGGCACGGATGCGGCCACCCATCCCCACGGGGCATGGCGGTACCGAGGTTGGCTTTGGCGCAGGTGGCGTTGGGGGGTCCCACGCGGCATTTGTAGACGTCACCTTGGCGGTCACCGTCCCAAGGGGCCCCCACCAGCAGCCTGCGGGGACACGGCAGCGTGAGGGGACACCGGGCCTGGTCACCGGCACCACCCCGCTCCGGCTCGGCCACGGCATTTCGGGGCGCAGCGCCAAACCCTGCCCGCCCCCGCTGCCGGCACCGCGCCACGGCGCTTCCGCCACCGGGCTGCCGGCGGTTTCCGTCCGTCTGGCTGGCTGTCCTCCCTTTGATCGGCATCCCAACCGCCGGCACAGGCACCGGGGCCCCCCCGGTTTTACCGATAGGACCCTTATTTTCATGCTCCCCCCCCCCCCCCCCAAGCCGTGCCAGGGCAAAGCACAAATCCACGGCGAGCCTTAAAACCCCATTTCTGCCCCCAGAAAACACCAAGGGGGCTTTGCCATCCGGCTCCCTGCCTCAGTTTCCCCCTCCCTGCCTCAGTTTCCCCTCCCTGCCTCAGTTTCCCCTTCCCTGCCTCAGTTTCCCCCTCCCTGCCTCAGTTTCCCCTTCCCTGCCTCAGTTTCCCCCTCCCTGCCTCAGTTTCCCCTTCCCTGCCTCAGTTTCCCCCTCCCTGCCTCAGTTTCCCCTTCCCTGCCTCAGTTTCCCCTTCCCTGCCTCAGTTTCCCCTCCTCAGGGCATCACAAGCCATTCACCCCCCCATCCCTTAGCCCTGCCCCACACATCCGCCCCATGGGATGCGCTGGGGGGGGGGGGGGGGTGTGAAAGCCCCATGGGTGTCCCCGTGTCACCCCCCCACCCCACCCCGTGGGTGCCACTCACCATTTCTCCCCGCCGCCCGCCCACTGCAGCACCTTGTAGCCGAACTGGGCCTCGGCCGGCCCGTGGAAGAGCCGCGGGTGCCTCACGTCGACATTGAACCCCACGCACAACCCTGGGGGGGCGGGGGGGGCGAGCCCTGAGGGTGGGGGCACCCACAGACCCAGGCATCCTGCAGCCCCCCCACCCACCCTACACCCATCTATAGGGATGGGGCTGCTTCGGCGCAACCCTCAAACCACAAAGGTCTCGGCACCGGGGGGGGCCACGCGAAGCCCCCCCGTAACCTGATTTTTTTTGGGTGCTGCCGGGAGCACCCGTCTCCCACCCAGCGGGGAATTAAAATGGGGGTGGGGTGGGGGGGGAGGACACGGGGATGGGTGCGACCTGCGACGGCCGTGCCGCAGCCGCCTCATTTGCCGGCCGCAGCCCCGTAATTAGGCAGGGCGATGCCCCCCCGGCCCCCCCCGGCGGGTTCTGGGCAGCGGCCGCTGGGTGGGAGGATGAAGAGGCTGGCTGGGGAGTCGTGGCACGGCCCTGGCACCCATGGGTGCTTGGGGTGCCCATTGCCCCGTCGGGGTGAAACTGTGTGGGGAAAGGAGGGGAGCCCGGCCGGGGGGAGTGGGTGTCTTGGGGGGGGGGGTGGGTGTGCGGCGGTGGCCCCTGTCCTGGGGGGGTGTGGGGGAGAGGTGCTGGGTGCTGAGCACCCCGTGGGTGGCTCCAAGCATCCCACAGGCAGCACTGAGCACCCCACGTACAGCACCCAGCACCCCGCGTGCAGCACCATGCACCCCGTGCACAGCACCCAGCACCCCATGCACAGCACCCAGCACCCCGCATGCAGCACCGGGCACCCCGCATGCAGCACCCAGCATCCCAAACGCAGCACCCAGCACCCCAAACGCAGCACCCAGCACCCCAGGAGGCTCCGGGGTGGAAAGGGCAACTTAGGGGTTTCCATTTCGGGGGGCCCAGGGGGTTCGTGTCTGCCTCCAAACTTCAAAAGACCCCCAAGTGCTGCACCCCCGTCCCATCCCCTCCCCGACCGGCTCCGGATGGGGAAACTGAGGCACAGGGAGGCCAAGGGCCACTGCCGAGGCTGGTGCTGGCTGCGTGCCTCAGTTTCCCCACCGGCAGGGCACGGCGAGGGAGCGTGGACGTGCCCAGAAGGGACGGAGATGGGCTGGGGACCCAGCGCCAACCTCCCCCCGGGGGGGTGGAAAAAAAAACCAACCCTTTTTTGTCTTTCCCCCCCCCCAAATGCAGAGATTTTCCATTAAAGTTTTTTTTTTGAAGTCCCTCTTAGCGGGGTTTGGCTTCCTTCCACACCGGCCCCGGCCCCTTCCCGGCCCCAAGCCCAGGGGAGGCTCTGGGGTCCCCCCCCTCCATCAGAAAAAAGCCAAAAATATATTGGGGAGGGGGGATAAGGACCAAAACCAGGCGCTTTTCCCCCAAACCCCCCCCCCCCCCGCCCTGAGCGCCTCAGCGGGGGGCACCCACACATCGCTGAGCTCCGGGTTAATGGGTGCCCAGCTCGGCACCAGCCCCCCCCCCCCAAACCCCGCGGCATCCCCAAATGCCTCCCATTCCCCCCTAAAAAACTCCTCTTTTCCCAAATCCGGCTGGATTTTGGGGTGACATTACCTGGGAGCAGGAGCAGCGCCGGGAGAAGTCGCCGGCACCCACCACCCTCCATCACCCCACCGCCGCCGGAGCCGCCGGCATGGGCCGTGAGCGGCTCAAAGGTTACTCTGTCTCCGGACGGGATATATTTTTTTTTTTTCCCTCTTTTTTTTTTTTTTTTAATATTTTTTTTTCCTCCTCCTTCATCTTCAATTGGCTGCTAAAAATAAACAGCCGGAGTGGGTTTGTGTTTTTTTTTTTTTTTTCTTTTTGGGAGACGGAGTTAGGAAAAAAAGGCAAAGCGGAGAAAAACAGGGAAAAAAAAAAGAGGAGAGGGAAGGAGGGGGCAGGGGGATGCGGGATTGGGGGGGCACCGGGATGCTCGGGGTGCTGCTAAAGAGGATTTTTCCCCTTTTCCTGGCAAAATGATCCCTGCACAGGGTGGGAAGCGTGTCCCGTGGTGTCCCCTCCCGGGAAGGACTGAACCCCACGGACGTGGCTGGGACACCCGGCTCTTCTCCCCGGGGACCTCGACGTAAGGCTGGGGGCGTAGGGCCGGGGGGTTTGGGGGTCACCGCTCGTCCCCGTTGCCGTTCCGCGGCTCTCCGCGGATTTAGGGTGGATTTAGGGTCGCCACGTCCTCCGGGTGACACTGCCACCTCCTGGATGCCGTCCCCATCTCCTGTCCCTTGGAGGAGGCTGAGAAGATGGGGTGACCTTTGGTGAGGACCCCCCCCCCCCCCATCCCACCCCAACTCCTTGAGACGCCCCTGGCAGGGGAAACTGAGGCAGGCGGGATGCTCAGCACACGGTGGCACCCCAAGACCACCTTCCAGCTACTGAAGGACACGCGGCAACAGAGGCCACCGCTACGTGGTGGCATCTACGGCCGTCTCCTCCTCGCCGGCGGCCGGACCGAGCGCCCCGGGGCTGCCCAAGAGGCTACGAAGCTGAAGCCAGAAGAAAGGTCGTCTCCCGGGCTCGCGGGGCCACTCCAGGTAGGTCTTGGTGCCCAACATCTTCCGGAGCCGGGCGAAACGCCGGGGCAAACCCCGAGCATCGATGGGTTCCTTCACCACCAAGATGACGTCCTCGGTGCCCAGCCCCACGGCGCGCTGGTGGGCGAAGTAGAGCTCGTAGTTGCACCACTCGCTGTCGACGAAGCTGCGGGAGAGGATGAAGATGACCTTGGCGCTCCTCTCGATGTTCTCCACGATGTTATCGATGATCCAACGGCCCGGCGTGAAGTCCCGCTCGTGGATGCAGAGGCGGTAAGGTGGCGTGGTGCTCTCCAGCCGGTGCAGAAGCTCCCGGCGAACCCAGCCGGCGTCAGCGCGGCTGTAGGAGATGAAGGCGTGGTAAGAGCATCGCCGCGCGGTGCCCGGCCGCCGCCCGCCGTACTTGGCGCGCACCAACCGGTACGTGGCTCGCAGGTACCAACCGGCGTCCAGCTTCCAGCAGAGCACGGCGCATGCCGCCACTGCCACCGCCGTGCTGGCCACGGCCACGGCCACCAGCGCTGGCACATCGCATTCCAAGGGACGCGGGGCGTAAGCGGCCACGGCCGTATCCAGCAGCGGCTCGGGGTGGTAGCAGGTCCAGTTGTGGGGCCAGTCGGCCAAGGTGGGTCGTCCCCGTCGCCGCGTCTCCTCCAAGAAGAGGTAGAGGTCACAGGTGCAGTGGTAGGGGTTGTTGCCGGCCGCCAGGCTAACGAGCCGCGGCATGTTGACGAAGGAGCCGCGGTTGATGACGCCGAAGGAGTTGCCGTCGATGGCCAGCACCTCCAAACGGGGGCATCTCCACTCGGAGGGGATGAACTTGATCTTGTTGCCGCTCAACCGCAGCTCCCGCAGCCAGGGGCTTCGGGTGAAGTAGTCCATGTCCAAGCGGTCGAGCTGCGAGTAGGAGAGGTCCAGGTACTCGAGGGTGGTGGGCAGGCACCTGAAGGTGCCCACCGTCACCCGGTTGTGGTGGAGGGCCAGCCAACGCAAGGTTGGACTCCATTGGCACGTCTCCCGCAGGCTGCCCAAGCTGTTGTGGCTGGCATCGAGGCGGGCGAGCCGGGGCCAGGTCCGCGTCAAGGCGGCCACCACGGCCAGGCTCAGGAGCTGGTTGGTGGCCAAGACGAAGCTCTCCAGCTTGGGCATGACGCCCCGGTAGCGGCAACGTTGGTTGTAGATATAACCGTCTTCCAGGCGGTTGCTGGAGATGTCCAAGGCCTCCACGTTACGCATCTCGCCCCAAGCGTCGCAGGGGACGTAGTTGAAGTTGACGTTGATGATGGAGAGGGCGGTCACGCCGCTCAACCAGGTGAAGGTCCAGTCGAAACGCAGGACGTCAGGGTTGCTGATGTCCTGCAACAAGAGGCGGTTGAGCCGCGGGGCGGCTGTCCCCATGCCGGAGCTGTTCCGCCACGGCGAGCGGGCAAAGTCGATGGCCACCAGCGCCAAGTCGCGGACGCGGGAGCGTTGGACGTTGAGCAGGGCCAGCCGGAGGAGGTTCTCGTTGAACTTGCCCCGGTAGAAGACCAACTTGGTGATCTGCAACTCGGCCAAGCCGGCGAAGGGATCGGCGTCGCCGGTGTAGTAGGTGAATTCGAAGAGGTTACGGAAGCGCAGGTAGTCAAGGGGTTTGCCCCGCAGGTCCCGCAGCATCACCGGCAGAGCCGCCGCGCTCTTGTCCAAGGCCATGTCGCACCACAGCTCTGTGGTGTTGAGCCACGAGAAAGCCCCGGCTTCGTACCGCCGCAGGCTGGAGGCCGACTTGATGGCGAACTTCTGCAGCGCCGTGTCCTTCAAGACAGCGAAGTCCCCCCGGTAGATGTCCCGCAGCAGCGGCCCCCCCAGCGACAGCTTCTGCAGCTGCCGCAGCCTGCCGAAGGTGCCGTCCAACGCCGCGCTGCGGTAGAGGTTGTTGGACATGTCCAGCCAACGGAGGTTGATCAATGGCCGCAACGCCGGCGCCGGGATGCTGTTGAGGGAGTTGTTGAAGAGCTGGAGGTGCTCCAGGAGGAGGTTGGAGAGGAAAGCATCCGGCGCGATGCGGGAGATGTTGTTGTAGCCCAGATCCAAGCGCCGTAGCTGGGTCATGCCAGCGAAGTCGCCCGCCGTGATCTCCCGTAGCTTGTTGTAGGAGAGGTCGAGGCCGTGCAGGCCGCCGGGGAGGCCGCGGGCACCCACACCAGGTCCTGCCCCTTGCACAGCCCCGTCCGGTTGTTGGCGTCGATGCGGCACGGCGGCCACGCCGCGTCCCCCGTCAACGCCAGCAGCACCAGGCACCAAACCCCCCGGGCGCCGGCGGTGGGAGGGGGCCGCATGGCCTCCGGCATGGCAGCGGGGTGGCCGGGGAGGTGCCGCCGGTGGCGGGAGCGGGGACAGGGCTGGAAGGGGCATCCGGGCATCCCTGCGGAGCCGTCCTGCGGCGGGAGAGGGGGGGTCAGCGCTGCCACGTGGGGAGGACCCTGACCCCCCCGGGAAGCACCGGGATCAACCCGCGGGGGGGCACCGGGCCAGGGGCGGGAGGTGGCACCTGGATCCGGCGGGATGGGGACTGGTGAATCCTCCCTTAGGGGCTCAGGGAGTGGATCCTGGGGGGGATCGGGGACTGGATTGGGGGGGGGGTGGGGTGTTACAGGGGGATCTGGGTCTGGATCCCTGGGGGACTGGGGACTGGATCCCAGGGATCAGATCCTGGGCATCAGGGTTTGGATCCGGGGGGGACTGGATCCCAGGGATCAGATCCTGGGGATCAGGGATTGGATCCTGGGGGACTGGGGACTGGATTGGGGGGGTGGGACTGGATCCCAAGGATCAGGAAATGGATCCTGGGGGGGTCGGATTCCAGGGGGATCGGGGACTGGATCCCAAGGGGATTGGATTGGGGGGGGGGGGAGTGGGGTGCAGGGACCAAATCCCAGGGGTCTCTGACACCAGACCCAGGGTGCCTTGCCGGGGGGGGGGCTGGCTCGGGGACCAAATCCCTGGGGACTCGCAGACCAGATCCTGTGGGATTCGGGACACCAGATTCCACAGGCCGAGGGCCCAACCCAGCGCAAACATGCCACCCAACCCCTCCTCCTCCTCCTCCGAGCCCGGGCCGCCCGGAGCAAGGCTGGGGGGGCAGGGGGGGGTCCAGAGAGCCGAGCCCCTGGGTTTGCCTCTCCGCTCATTTTTAGGGTGGGTTTTATTTTCCAATTTAAAAAAAAAAAAAAAAATTAAAAATGTAAAAATTTGCTTTTTTGCACAGAGGCAAACTTGTGCTGCTCGGCCGCGGGGCGGCTGCGGCCAAGGGTTTGGGTGTTTTTATTAGAGGAGGGGGGGGGGAAAAACCCAAAAAACAACAAAAAACCAGGAAACTGGAGGAGAAAAAACAGACGGGCGTCTGTCCTGCCCCACCGCCGGCGGCAAACGTGGCAAAGCCCGGCCAGGTACGGCCCCCCCGGGGTCACAGCTCTGCCCCGATCGTCTAGGGCCAGACCCCAGCCCGGGGGGGGGGGGACGTGGGGACACGGGGGACGTGGGGACACGGGGGGAGCCACCCTGCTTCGTCCTACAAATGTCCCCCCGCGTCCCACGCTCCTCCCCGCGCTCGCATGAAAAGGAGGAAAAACGCTTGGAAGCAGCCCAAAACGGTGGCGGCTGGGGGAGGGAGCGGGTGGCGGGGGACCCGCGGGGGCTGGCGTGGTCCCCGACGTCCCCCGGCGTCCCTTCGTGCGTCCCCCCCCCCGGTGAACCCCGTCCCTGCGGGAGACGCCCGCGCCCCGCGGCACCGCTGCACCCACGTGGGGAAACTGAGGCACAGGTGACCCTCGTCCCACCCCACCAAAACCCTCCCAGCACCAAACTCTTCCTCGTTCCCGACGCCGGCCCAGCCCAAACGCAACCGGTCACCCCCAAAACCACCCCAAATTCCAGCCCCCGGCCGGCCCCTGCTCACCTCACGTGGCACCTGGCGTGCAGCGAGTTCGGCAGGTCTCAGCCGGGGCGGGAACGGTAGCGACCGCATCCAGGAACCGCGGGGTGACACCGAGCTGGCCGGGGCGGCGGGATGGGAAGAGGACGGGCTTTCAGCCCCGGCTGGGGAACGCTCCCCCCGGCCCCCCCCCCCCCGGCTCCCCCCCGGCCGCACTTTGCCCCCGAGGAGGTTTGCAGCAATGGGGTGTGCCGAGGGCCTGGCTCGCAGCGGGGGGCTCGGGTCCCCAAAGCTCCCCGTACCCCAAAACGATGTGACCTCACGTGCCAGGGTCCAGTGCTCCCAGCCCAGTGCCCCCAGTCCAGTCCAGTGCCCCCAGCCCAGCACCCTCAGTGCAATCTGGTGCCCCCCAGTCCAACCCAGTGCCCTGGTCTGGCATCCCCAGCCCATCCCAGGGTCCCCAGATCAGCCCAGCACTCCCAGATCAGCTCAGTACCCCCAGCCCAGTGCTCCCAATTCAGCCCAGTGCCCCCAGCCCAGCCTGGTGCTCCCAATCCAGCCCAGCACCCCCAATTCAGTCCAGTGTCCCCAGCCCAGCACCCCAATTCAGCCCAGTACCCCTCATCCGGCTCGGTGCCCCCAGTCCAGCTCTGTACCACCAGCTTAGCCCAGCGACCCCAGCCCAGCACCCCCAGTCCATCCCAGTGTCTCCAGCCCAGCCTGGTGCCCTCAACGCAGCCCAGCCCAGAGCCCCCAGTCCATCCCAGTGACCCCAGCGCAGCACCCTCAGTCCAGGACAGGACCCCCGATTTAGCTCAGTACCTCCAGTCAAGCCCAGCACCCCCAAGCCAGCTCAGTACCCCCAGTCCAGCATCCCCAGCCCACCCCAGCGCCCCAAATCCAGCCCATCCCAGCATCCCCAGTCCCTCCCCACAGCCGCCCAGTACAAGCCCCCCCTCTCCTCGGCTTGGCGATGCCCCGGCTCCATCCCTCCACATTCGGGGGCTCCCGGGGGTCCCCCCCGCCACGGCCGCGTCCAGCCACGGCACAAAGCCAAGCGCCCACGGCGGAGAGCAGGCACCGGCCACGTCCAGAGCCACGTCCAGCAGCCCGGCCCTGAGCCCGCTCCTTAATTACCGACTAACGAAGACCCTCGTCCAATTAGCGGCGAGTTTTCCCTCGTCTAAAGGCCCTGAGGGTCTGCAGAAGCGCATTTATAGAAAATATGTACAAAACCACGTAGGAAACGCTCTAAATCGGTGTTTCCAGGCTCTGCCGCGACGATCCGGAGGTCCCACCGAGCCCGCCGCGGTCGCACCCCTCCTGCCGCCGTGGGAGCGTCCCCAGCATCTCCTGCCCAGTGGGATGAGGCCCGGCTAATTAACGGCAATTAAACTTTGATGACGGTTGCTGGGTCTGCTTTCGGTTTCCAGAGTTTCTCTTGCCTGGGAAAGCTCCGTCACGGCAGCAGGAAGAGGGGGTCCGGCGAGCGGCTCTGGGGATAAAGCCGAATTAGTTGTAATTAGATCAGTGATAATGCTAATTAGTTGGAATTAGCAGCTCGAGCCCAGGCCCTGCTCCCCCAAGGTACGATCTGTATTCCCTTCACAGCCCAATAAATACTTGGATAAATGGATTTTTTTTTAATTATTATTATTAAAGACGATCCTGCGAAGCAATCGGGATATTTTGGTATAAAATTGGCCATTGGAGGCTGGGAGGCCCCGGACCCCCGACACGCAACAGCCCCGCATCCGTTAATTGCCGTGAAGACGCTTCCACAGGAAAAGCAGACACGCGGGACGGATGGAAAATGGTCGTACTGGGATGGAAAATCCCTTTAAAGGCTCTCCCGGGCGGCTGAGGGACCAACGCAGACCTGGGGAGAGCTCCCTGCTCCGGCAAAAACAATTCCCAAAGCCAGTCGTGGAGCCAGAGGAAGGCTGGGATGGGTTTCCAGCGGCAGGTCGACGACCGGCAGGCTCCGGCGGAGGCAGGTCGGAGGTTTGGAGGAGCCGGCTGGGATGGGAAACCCAAAGAAATGGAGGTTCCCCCCCCCCCCCCCCCCAAGATTCCAGGGAATAGCAAGCTCTGGATGCCACCCAACCCAAGCCAGCGCACAGACCAGCTCCACGGATTTGGGGGGAGCCGACAGCGGCTTCCCACTTCTGCAAGCAACTCCTAACCTCCTCACTGCCGTATTTAACATAAGGATTAAATAAACAGGAAAATTGAACAAACAGGAAACTTAAATAAACGAAATATGAAATATTTCCATCTCTCAAACCCGACAGAACATCCATTACCTGTATCTCCGTATGTCTGTATTACGGATTGCTATCACTACACTCCCTGAGCTGGGTGTCCCGGCGCAGGGCGGAACCGGGACGACCCCCGGATCCCTGCCGTGGGGTCCCCCTCCTCACCGCCACCCCCACTCCCGAGCCCACCCGTCAGCCCCGGCCTTAGGCACCGGCTAACGAAGACCCTCGCCCAATTAGTGATGATCTGCCCCTATCTAAGGGACTTTATGGCTCGTTAAAACCACGGCTCGTTAAAACCACGGCTCGTTAAAACCACGGCTCGTTTATGGAGCTTCAAGGAAGCCCAGGTGAGACCCTCCCCGGCGCAATGAGTTTGTCAGGTCTCAGCCAGGGCCAACGCCGAGCTCTGCCCATCCCCGGGCCACGGAGAAGCCGCCGCCACCGCGCTGGGCGAACGCGGCATCGTCCTGGTCTACGGCATCTGCGACCGCTCCAGCTCCTGCCGGGCTCGGCAGCAGCTCCGGCAGCCGGTGCCCGTCGTCTTGGTGGGCAACACGCGGGACCGTGCAGCACCGGCAGGCAGTGCCGGTCCCTGGCACCGGCTTTCGTGGCGGTTTCGGCCACCGAGACCTACCACGGGGCTTTACTGGTTTTCCACCAGCTGCTGGAGGCAGTGAGGGGGGTGGCAGGGCAAACCGCCGGCATCATCCGGAGCGTCTCGGCCGTCGCCGGATGGGGTGAGCCTCCACCGCGGCGGCTGCGATGGTGGAAGCGGATTTGAGGGGACGGTTGGCAAACCGGAGTCGCTGAGCCCTGCCTGACCCAGGGCACGTCCCTCCCCTCCATCCCCGGTCTCACCCCGGGGAACGGGAGCAGTGCCGGGCGCCCGCGGTGCTGGCAGAGCCCTCCGAGCATGGGAACGTCCGTCCATCTGTCCCTCTCCGGAGCCAAGGTGACAGACGGAGGCTTCCCATAGCCGGGGAGCCGCTGCGGGCTTTGCCGAACCGCTCAATAAACCGGCCGTGGCTAAAAACCCCCGTTTGTTCTACCTGGGTGCCGGGAAAGCCGGCAGCACCCCACCGCGGTGCCGGAGATCTCCCGTACCCATCTCCTGGCCAAAGGGAACCAGTCCCAGCCCCTTCTGTCAGGCTGGGAGTCCAGGCACAACCGGCCCTGCCGGGGCTGAGCACCGGCAAACTCCAGTTACCCACAGCGGCTGAGCAACAACAAAAAATAAAATAAAATAAAAAAAAAAAAGCCCGGATTTGGGAAGGACGAGCTCGAGGAGAAGATGAAACGAGCTCGTCTGCCTTCCCGGCTTCTCCCACCCGTCCTTTGCCAGCTCAGAAGCGCAGCAGGGAGGGGATTTGCCGCAGAGGCCAGAGCGAGAGCCGGGGTCCTGCCCCGGCACCCCGGATCTGCGCCGAAAGGGGCTGGGGGCAGGAGGCCGGCGCAGCCCTGACGAGCCCGCGGCTGGTTGCCACCACAGCGGGAGGGGAAGAGGGATGGCAAAGGGCTGCCGGGGCATCCCCCAGCGGCAAAGACCCCAAATATCGGGGGGGGGGGGGGGGGGGCACGCCGAGCCCCCCGGGGCGTCCCCGTCCCTCGCTGCCCGGGATGTCAGGAAACACACACTGGGATCGAGCCCGGGTCCCCGTCCCCGGGCGGGCCGGACGCAGCGGGCTGCGCGTTCATCCCTCCGGGATCACGACGGCAGAGGAAAACGGCGTCGTCTCAGCAACGGGGCTTTAATAACGAACGCAGCAAACCGCCACGGGACCGCGATTAGCGCAGACGCCCGCGTACAACAACCGTATTTACACGCGGGGAGCGGGAGAGGCCGCGCAGCCCTCCGCCGTACCCTCCCAGCCTCCCCCGGCTTAACGTATCGCTCCGACGCGTCAAAACCGCTGCATTAACCACAGACGGAGGCTGCCGACGTGCCAGGGTCGGCCGCCTTCTGCTCTCGTAACTGATTTACCTTCTCCACCGAGAGTTCGAAGTCCCCGAGTCCAAGCTGAGATTTTGCTCAAGCCCTTTACCGTGAGGCGAGGGGAACTGGGAAATGCCAGGGTCCGAGTACCTTCACCCGGCGCCTTCCCCCCAGAAAGACGCCGTGTTCCTACACCCCGCTGCCACCTCCTTCATCACCCAGCTGAATTAAACTCCCGCTTGCTAAAGCTCTGGGTAGTTGGGCTCGGTTTCGGGCTGCACACGCCCACCCTCTCCCAGCGACTCAGCCTGTCCCCTGCCCGTGTCACCCCAGAGCCCACAGAAAGCCGGGAGATGCCGAATGGAAAGTGCCAGGGAGGTCCTGGCGCCGGGTCTGGATTAACAAACCCGCGGCAGCGCTCTCGAGCGAGGGAACCGTGGTTTTTCCGAGCCCAGGGACAAGCCTTTGCCACCGCACGGATGTCCCTGGAAGCGGGTGAAGCCCGAGCTGTTTGTGCACGGAGCTGCTGGAGCTCAAAAAAAAAAGAAAACCCCCCACACACACCAGCGGGTTTTAAAAGCATGTGGGGTCGTGCCGAGGAGCATCTCACCCCTGGATACAGATAATCACCGGCTCTGAGTGCGTCCTTCAGTCTGTCGTTAAGTAAAACACTCTTCAGAGCCGGGTCAAGCCCGCTGCCCGGCACAAGCAGCGTTACCTGGTGTCACGGAACCCAAGGGACACGGGACAATTCAGTGAGGCGGCAGTGCCAGCTCAGAGAGCAAAGCAGGGGGGAACAACCAGAGGCAGAGAATCGCGGCATCGAGCTCTCCCCTCCCCGATTTATCCCCCCCAAAAAAAGCCACTAAAAAGGACATCTGCGAAGCAATCTGCAGCCGAGGCTCAGCAGGGTGAACCTGCGCCGCGCCGAGCGGAGGGAGGCAGGCGGACGCACAGCTTTCGGCTTCTTCAGAGCGGCAGGGAAGAGCTCGGGCTGCCCGAGTCCCCTTTCTGTTCTTGGAGGCAGAGAAATCCAGGCGGGAAGGGCTGGGAGCGAGCCCAAGGCTTGGCACGACTCGCTGCAGTCGCTTCTTCCCCACTGGGATTACGGGGAAGGTGCAGGCAAGGAAATATTCTCCTACGGGGAAATACCCTGCCCCGCTCTCGCCTCAAACCCACGACCAGCCAGCAGAGCGGGACCGGCCAAGACCCCACGGACTTACCCCAAGAGTTCACCTCCGAACGCCCGGCTGCGTACGGCTCATCCGCGGCCAAAGTCCTTTCAACTCACCCTCTCTGTCTGCACTTAAGATGTCTTCAAAGGAAGATAAAGTGTCAAAACAGGCGTTGGATGCGCCCGGCCAGCGCCAGACTCACCCCCACCCCACAGTTTAAAACCCCCCCCCCCCAGTCTGGGAGAAGCACCCAGTGACTCAGGAAGCTTTCTCCGGCCCTAAATATTCCCCTCTTGGCTGGCTCTGCGTTAAGAGACCTCCCTGAAGAGGGAGGGAAAACGTTAAACCCCTAAAACAGCCGGACAGGCCCTACAGTCGATGGGGAAAAGAACCAAATTTAGGTCCGTTGAGTATCGCCCTCCTCGCCGGCGACGCGAGCCGAGGCAGCTGGAGCGGGTCCCCGCCGGCTCCGCCGCCGCCAGCTCCCTCCACCTTCCTCCCACCTCCACGGCCCGTTTATGAAAGCAGCCAGGCGCGCCGGGAACGCGCAGCCGCGGGCAACGGGACCGATAGAGTCAGCTTTAGTCGTGTCCCAGCCCCAGGAATAACGCCTCCCCCGGGGTCCCCAAATATCCGCCTACGCCGGCTTTGAGGCCGGAGGCAGGCTCCGAGGACAACTAAGGCTTCAGTTTGAGCCAGGGATGAAGGATGGTGAGGATGGAGAGGATGGAAGAGGTGAGGCCGCACAGCCCCACAAAGCCCGGGTTGGTTTTGTACAGCCCCAGCTTGTCCAGCGGGATAAAAAGGTCGCAGGCGTTTTTCACCACGTCCAGCAGCAGAGGAGGGTTGTTCCGAAGGACGCGGAGCAGAAGCCGGAGCTGGATCTGCAGCCTCAGCCCCAGCTGCTGGAGCCCGTTGTCAGCCCGGAGCTGGCGCCCGTTCTCGTTGCCTTTCGCTCGCTTCCCACCCGCCTCGCGCTCCATCAGGATCCGGATCTCGTAGGCGTCCCGGCTCAGGTTCACGACGAGGGCAAAGAGGTAATACCTAAAAAAAAAACAAAACAAAACAAAAAAACCACCAAAACAGGGGAGGAGAACGGAGTGGAGAGCAGAGAGAGCAGGCAGCCAGGGCTGGGGACTGCGGTCTGCGACGCTGGGAGCCTCCAGCTGCTTCCCCTTCAACCACAAAAATAAAATGCCTTAAAACACCCGCCTGGCGTGGAGGGAAGAGTCCACGTTCTACCGACAGCTACGGGGCTGCGCCGGGCCAAGCGCCCGCCAGCTCCCTGCCATCGCTACGGTGCAAGGAGGGGAGAAGCCCCTGCCCGCAGCGCTCGGGGAGGGGGAGCTCAGAGCCCTTCACCCACCCCTGCCCCGTGGGACAGCAGAAGAGAGGCGAGAAACCCGCTCTCCTCTCCCTGGGGACAGCCGGCAGCTCTCGCGGCCGCCCGAGCCCCTCACCTGAAGGACCTCTGGCTCCACTTCTCCTGGTCCACGCTGGGGACGAGCCCCGTCTTCCCCGCCCAGAGGACGTTGTCGCAGGCGAAGTACATGGCCCTGTTGAGGTGGCTGAGGGTGACGCAGAACCGCAGCACCATGTCCGACAGGTGGATGGCCCGCTTCGCCGCCTCCAGCGCCTCGGCCGAGCTGCCCAAGCGCAGCACTGCGGGACAGACAGACGGATGATCGCTGGGGATGGGGACGGGGGGGGAACGGGACAGGGGGGGGGGGGGGGGGGGGGTCCCGCTCGCCCCCATCACCGGGGCGGCCCCACTCACGCTTGCGGCCCAGGCTGAGGTGAGCCTCCAGCTGCCGAACGCTGGCCAGGACCCCGGCGCTCGCCCCGTTCCTCCGCAGCGTGTCCCCCGCCAGGGCACAGGCGTATTGCGCGGCCCTATAGGAGACGGGCCGGAGTGAGGGCCTCCCCGCCCCGGGGTGGTGGTGGGGGGGAGGCCTCCGTGACCGCCCTCCCGCCGGGCCCCGGTGAGGGGAGGCCGGGCAGCCCCGCACCGGAGCCGGCACAATAACCGCACCTGAAGAGCCGCTCCTTGGCCTGGCTCTGGGCGCTGAAGCGCACCCAGGTCTCCATGGCGGGGTCGGGTCCGGTCGGGCCGGGCCCGCGGCGTCGTTCCCCGGTGCGGGGCCTCGGCGGGAGGCGCGAAGCCACTTCCGGGAGGGCGACGGAAGCCGCCGAGGGTCAAACCGGGAGCGGAGGGAGGGAGAGCGCTGGCGCCGCCTGGCGGCCGGCGGGAGCACACAACAGCCACGCCGCCCTCGTCATGCCCGCACAGCTTATCCCTATTGGCTGGATGCTCCAGGCCCCGCCCTTTTCCATCAAAACAGAGGCCGTGAATGGGCAATTGCAACGGTCTCCGCCTCTAAATCTGTATCGAAGCCTTTGATTGGTTAATTTTTCCTTTCCCCGCCCCCTTCTCCCGACCAGTAAGAACGTGGATACAATTCCCCACCTTCATCGCTGTTGCTTTTCATTTTGATTCCTTCTTTCCTCTGTCATTATAATCAGTCCTGCAGCACGATTGGACAGCTGTCCCCTAAGCCCCGCCCCCTCTCCGTGTCCCTCACTTGTGATTGGGGTAAGTAACGAGAGCGCGCCCCTCCCTCTCCACGCCCTAAGAGCGAGTTCTGATTGGCCGCTCCCCTCCGCGCCCGGCCCGCCTTCCCGGCCCTCTGCCCTGCGATTGGCGTACTGCCGCTTTCACCGCCTCCCTCCCTCCACCCTCCCTCCGCCCCTCCCCGAAGTCTCCTCCGTACTACCATTGGCCAGCTCCCACTGCCCTCCCGCCCCCTCCCTGAGGTGATCTCCACGCCCATTGGGCCCTCGGGCGGTGAGTGACAGCAGCTTCGCGGCGGGGCTCTCCCTCGGAGCGGGCTGGCGGCGATGATGGAGTCGGTGCGGGCGCAGCGGCTGCAGCCCGGCGTGGGGACGCTGCGCTCCCTGCGGCCCGGCGTTACCGGGGCCCCCGCCGCCGCCGCCGCCTCAGCTCCCCCCCCGCCGCCCGCCCCTCCGCCCGCCGCGGTGGCGACGGCGCCGCTGCCCGCCGCTCCGCCCCCGGCCGGGCTGGGGTTGGGGCTGGGGCTGGGGCTGCCACCGCCGCCGCCTCCCCTGGGGCTGCAGGGACCCGCCGCCCCTCCGCCGCCCGGCGCCGGGCCGCCCGCCGTGCTACGGGAGGCAGTGGAGGCGGTGGTGAGGAGCTTCGCCAAGCACACGCAGGGCTACGGCCGCGGTGAGCCGGGGGCGAGGTGGGGGGGGCGGCGGGGCATGCCTCGGGGCGGGCTGGGGGCTCCGGGGACCGATGCCTGGGGGGGGCTGAGGGCGAGGGACCCGGGGGAGACCCTTTTCCCGGACTTTGGCCCCTTCTCGCCCCGTTTCCCCCGTGTCAGCTCCCCCCCCCCGGGGCTGCCCTCCCGCCGCCCTCGCCCAGGGCGGGCTCCTCTGCGGCTTGAGCCGGTTTCTGCCTCCATCTTATTCCCCGTCGCCCTCTTGCCGGGAATGGGATCGTCTCCCCTCTCCCGCACAGTCTGTGCCCCAGGGCTGGGGCTCTTCTTTGCCCCTTTTCCTTCCCGCCCTGCTCTGGAGCCCAGGCACCCCGTGTCCCATCCCATCGCTTTAGGGTCTGGGATGTTCTCGGGGTGTTTCCCTGTCAGCTCCCCCTTTTCCTTCCAGCCTCGTGTCTGGGACTCTTCTGTCCCAGCCCTCCTTCCCCATTAATCCTCCGTTGTCTGGGATTCCCGTTGTAACCCATTTTCCTTGGTCCATGCTGCCCTTCCCCCTTCTATCTTC
Source organism: Gymnogyps californianus (assembly GCF_018139145.2). NCBI lineage: Eukaryota > Metazoa > Chordata > Aves > Accipitriformes > Cathartidae > Gymnogyps > Gymnogyps californianus. The sequence continues at coordinate 2,396,563 of NC_059499.1, read as the reverse complement.
TCCAGTATAAGGTGTGGAGCTCCCCAAGACCCTCTTCCTTCCCTGGCAGCCTTGTTGGGTGAGGGTCCTGCTTCCCTTTGCTTCCCACCACCGAGCTTTGAGCACCCTTTTCCCTGCAGATCTATGACTTCGAGAGTCAGGACCCTCTCCCATGGCTGTACGCTGACGTTCCCTATCCCAGCGGCCTTCAGCTGGTGGTTTGCCCCTGTGATGGGCTATAAGGGTGACCGAGGAGGCATCCTTGACTGTTGTCGTTAGGTTAAACGCCAGTAACAAGCGTTTCGTGCCGTTTGTGGAGACTTTTCCGGCGTGTCAACCCTCGTTCTTGGGATGTCCCAGCCATGCAGAGTGAGCTCGTATGGTTTGGGTGATGTTAAAGGTGAGCGTGGGGAGGAAGGGAGAATCCCTGCTCCAGCCCGATCTGTCTGGGCTGCTCATGCCAAAACCGTGAAAGTGAGTAGAATAAAACCACCGAGTCCGTGGTTTCTCTGGGTCTGCCTTTTCCCTAAGGAGTCTTGTGGTTTCAGGGGTCAAGCTTGAGAAACATTCATGGATCTCCTTCGAAAGCTCTGTGGCCTCTTAAATGCAAACTTTTGTTTTTATGGTATCAGCCATTTCCAGATACCTAATTTGACGTGGTTTTTTGCTTTTGTAAATTAGGGAAAGAAGACAAGGTAGGGATAGGCAAGTATATAGGTGACCACAAAGGCAGGCGTCGGAACTTGAGCTGGGCAGACAAGTGGTTTAAAGCTGAGGAGGTTTCCTACTTGTGCTGTACCTGAAACTGGTAAACGTGTAATAAAGTTAGAGAAAGTGGAGGGTGTTTATTTTTTTTTAATGTTTTTTAGATGTTTTTTACGTTTCTAAGAAGGAGGATGCTTCTTGTGCGGTAGCGATTTAGTCGTCTGTCTATAATTCCTTTACTTGATGTCAGGACAAAAAAAACCCCTCATTTCTCTCAACGGAGGCAGCAGCGAAGAGGGTTCCGCTGGGCAATCCCTGCCCGTTCCTGGTGGCCGTGGTTTTCCTGGGATCCCCCTCAGTTCCGTGCTCTGCACGGCTGCACCTTGTCGACGAAAAACCCCGTGGCTGGGAGGAGAAATCAGCTCTGCAGGCTGCTGGTGCTGGAAGAGGCTGTTGCGGGGGTGTTAAGTACTCCACCACGCTCCGGCGCCGCGGGGCTCCAAGTATTGCATCAGAGGCGCCCGGTCGTGCGAGAGCCCCCGGAGGAGGCTCAGATCTGGATTTCTTGTACGCTCCTTTTTATTTAAAAAAGAAAAAGAAAAAAAAAAAAAGAAGCACAGAAGCGAGAAAAAAAGGTTAAAGCACATATTTTACTGGCCCTGTGATGGAAAGAATCTTCCACCCCACCCGAAAGGAGACACTTTGCAACTATTTTGAGTTCCCGGCTTCTTCCGGCTATGGCAGCAGGTCCAACAGAGGCGGTCGTAGGCTTCCAAATGGTGAGTGCTTGGCAGTCGGCGCCACCGGCGTGCGGGGGGACCGCTGCTCGTCTGGCTCCGGAGCAGCTCAGCGCCATGTGGAATCACTTACTCTTCTGTATTTAATATGCAAGTCAGATGTGCTATCGTATACGCAACGCTGGGATACGGGGTTATGCTCCAAAGCAATAAACAGATATGACTGATGGGCAGAGCAGGCTCTGCTTTGTGTCTCCCAGCTTCTCTTCGTCTTTTCTGGGAGCGGCAAATCCAAAGGGTAAGTCTCTGACAAGAGCCGCCCCGTGTGGGTTAAGCCGTGCTCTGTAAGTCTGCGGGTCTCCCCCCCACAGATGGGTGACAAAGTTTTTCTGGAAGATCAGCATTTCCAGTTCCTGCCCTCAGCAACGCAAACAGACTAAAAGGTATCAACTGGTGCCGATAGTAAAGAGTTCCAGTGTTTTGAGCTGGTAGAGAGACTTGTTCTACTTGCAGGCATTTAAAATACTTTTCTTTACGCGTTGGGTTTCCCGTTAAACACGACCTCATGCAAGACGCAAAGATAACATCACTTCTTCGGCATCTTTACATGCGTTCAAAGCATCCAGTCGTTTTTCTCTCTGCCCTCTCCCCAGCCCGAGCGCTGTGTTGTGTTTCGTGCTCCGTACGGGATTAAAATCCTTCAGGGTGCAGAGGGTGTCCCTTCTTTCTCGAGGACCGTCCTCTTGCAAACATGAGACATAACAGGATTTAGGATGCTCTCTGAAAAGCAAAAGCAAACTTCACGTCTCCTGCCTCTTTCCCCCACACCGCTATTTTGTGATTTAATGGGAGGAGGGAGGTGAATGAGCAAGGCTGAAAGTCATTGATCCGGAGCAAATTCAGACTAAGATTTCACTTCGGATTCAGCACGCTGCAGTGCTCGGCCAGTGTTTGTCTGCTAAATACGACACGTGTGGCGTTGTAGCTGGAGCTGCGCTGGGAAGGAGAGAGCAGATGGGCAGGCCTCTGTTCGTAGCGACGCCGTTTGCTCTCCAGCCCTATGAAAGCATATTGTTCTGAAGCTTTTGCAGAGTTTCAATTAGGTATTTTACTCTCTCGTCTCCTGAAACCATCCTGCCTGCGGCAGCTGGAAGCGTTGAATCCAGTCTGTGAAGAAAACCTCTTTTGGATGCTTCTCAGCTGTCTGACCTATTGCTCCAGTCGCTGGCGAAGTACCCAGCCAGCGTCTGGCATAGAGGAACCCTTGTCTAGGGCTGAAAACACAATTCCGTGCCCGTGCACGTGTTGCATGGCGTTTCCTCATTAACCTGCTCTTAACACCAGCTTCTCAGACTTGACTAAATTAAATGAAACTATAATTTCTCTGAATTTTCAGAGTAATTCCATGTGTCGTGAGAATTTGCGTTGCCTGATGTAGCTCGGCTTTCTCTGCAGTTTCTTGTGTGGTCGCTGCTGCAAAGTCTCAGTTGCCCCGTGCCAAACGGTCCCTGAAGCCGTTATTGAATCGGGCATTGTCTCCCCAAATCCGTTGGGGATTATGTGCATGACTTACACTGTCCCTGGGAAGGGAATCTGCCTGGATGGATGGGAATTCTGTCTGGGTATTGGTGCACTGGAGAACTGGCAGGGAACTGCGTATTGTTTGTACGGCTTTTTGTGAGTCTTCAGTGGAAAATTGCCCCTGTCTTGTGTGTTTCATCAAAAAAAAACTCAAAACCAACCCCAAATTAAACTTGAAAATAATCCAAAGCGACTGCTTTATGAACAAATGCCCTGAAAAGCCTGTGGTTGAAAGAGGGGGAAAATGCTTAGTGAGGAACTACTGTGCTAGTGACTCCTCGCCTGGCTTCATCTTACAGAAAGCAATAAAACAAAGTAAAAGGCTCAAGCTCGCTGTCTTCCTGAAAGCTGCCTGGCTAAGACCTAAAGAGTTACAGCACTGTGTGGGCAACCGAAAAGCTAAGCCAGGGTGGCTTGTGATGGGCTTGGCATCTCACATTCGCGCCTGGCCTCACATTAACCTCCCTTTTATATCTTACCCCGGGAGACTTTGAGAACAGCAGCCTCGTCTCGCGTGGTGCTCTGCCTCGGTGCTTGCTGCATTGTATACAGCTCCTCACGGGAGAGCTTGCCTGGGGATTTTGAGGTATTTTGGTGGTTTTGCTTAAAATGAGAACCCTGGGGTGGAGCCCTTTTAACAGCTCTCGCTTTAGCGAGGAGTTGCTGTAATCTGTTTTGCAGATCGCCTTCCTTCAAAGCGATTGCTGAGATTAAAAAGGCTCAGGGAAGGAGTGCTGAGGAAGAGCTGAGGGCAGGCTTTTCCTACAGCTACCTGTCAAACTCTTCAGCACAGAAAGAACCTTAGAGCAAATTCGATGGGACTTAGAGCGTTAGACGCTACCAGGTTCATTTTTCTTGCCCAAACCTTGACAAATTAAGGATGGGTAAACTTAGAACAGCTCGAAGGAAGTCCTCGTGGCGCTGGGGACTCGAAAATGAGGAGAGTGATGGGACAGCTGGCTCATCGTTACACCTCTAGTTCTTGCGTGCATATTAAAATAAGGAGAATTTAATCTCGTGGATTTGGGCCACAAGCCGATTGCCGCAAGGGCTGTGTGCGTTGGTTGGCTGTGCACCGTGTGGACTAGCTGCTGGGTTGTTCAAGCTGGGTAAGTGCTCAAACCCTGTCTAGCAAATTTGGTGCTCCAGAAGAGGTGCCTGCTTAAAAACGACTTCTCCTGAAAAGACTGTAATTACCAAAGTCAATGAGGGCTGATGTTTTAGGCTCTGGTTTCCTAACTGGGATGGAAAAACGACTTACTGTAACAAAGCTAATCCTGGTTTTATCCTGTGATTCACCGTTTGGTTATACGTCCTCCCCTGCCGAATGGCACAAACGAGATTCTCCAATTAGATGTTTCAATTCTCCTCTGTACACACACTCTTTATGAGGCAGCTAAATACTCCCACCCAAATTGCAGGGAGTTCGGCCAGAAGGCCTCAGCCGGGTAGCTTTACGCCTCAGGTCGCTTCTTGTGCCTCCATCATGTTGTTTTGAGCTGGGTGTGTGGTGTTCGGCATAAGGGCAGGTGGGTTCTGCAGGTCTGACAGTGCACGCGCAGGCCAGCTGCTTGATTTTTATCTTAAACGTGAGAATGTCAATATTGAGGATCAGCTGAG